>NC_062549.1:6514941-6817361 GCF_016906955.1 Phacochoerus africanus
CAGATGAGGAAATGAAGCATCGTGAGATCCAAGTTCATACAGCCAAGGAGCTTTGGGGCTGAAATTTAAGCCCAAGCATATTTTAGGTCCAAAACATGGCCACCTATCACTAAAATACATTATGCTGTTTATTTATTTATTTATTTATTTATTTAGCTTCTTGGCCATACCTGCAGCATATGGAAGTCCCCAGGCTAGGGGTGGAACTGGAGCTGCAGACACCGGCCTACACCACAGCCACAGAAATGTGGGGTCCAAGCCACGTCTGCAAACTACACCACAGCTCACGGCAACGCCGATCCCCGACCCACTGAATGAGGCCAGCGATCAAACCCATAACCTCATGGATACTAGTCAGACTCGTTTCTGCTGCACCACAATGGGAACTCCCCGGCTTATTTTTTTTAAGGATAAGGATTTTGAAATGGATCAGTTGCCTGTTCCCTCTCTCAGTCCTCTGGTCCTGCCTCATCGAACATCTGACTGTGCCCTGAATGTACTTGCTGTCTAGGGTACCCAGGGTCTTTGCTTCATTTGGAGAGCATGTGTCCAATTTCACTGGATACGATTTAGCCATTCTCATGACTCAGCTCAAAGGTCCCTTCCTCCAGGCAGCCTTCCACGAACACCTCCTTCTCATAGCTCTTTGCAGTGCCCTGTCTTTGTCTGCTTATCTGTCTATGGATTACCTTGTCATGAATAGGCTGGAGGCAGACTCCCTGAGACTGAATCCTGGCTCTGCCACTTTCTACCTCTGTGAACTTGGGAAGTTAACCTAGGTCTCCTTGCCTGTTTGTTTGGTTTTTTTTTTTAACCTATAAAATGAAAATGATAATGGCATAAGGGTTAAATGAATCCATTTCAGTAAAGAAATTGGAACAGTGTCTGGTACATAGTAAGGGTTTTGCACTTCCTCACCACTAAACCCCAAATACCAATAGAGTTGAGACCACACCTTATTTTGTTTTTTTTTCCCCTCTTTTTCTCTCTAGGGCTGCACCTGTGGCTTATGGAAATACCCGGGCTAGAGCTTGAATCAGAGCTGCAGTGCAACACTGGACCTGTGACATACTTGGAGACTTGTGCTTGCGGCAACCCTGGATGTTTAACGCACTGGGCAAGGCCAGGGGTTGAACCCACATCCTCATGGATGCTAGTTGGGTTCCTAACCCACTGAGGCACAGTGGGAACTCCCACATCTTATTTTTGAATCTCCACTGCTGGTATAGTATCTGGCACATAGTAGGTGCTTAGTAAACATCCGTGGACTAAACGAATACACATGCAAACAGCTCTTGGGACAAGGTACAAGGACTCACAGGCACACCCTAGAGATCGAGAAAAGCTCCTTTCCAGGGATAGGTGCGGGATTTATAGTAAAAGAAAAATTCCAGTTACCTCCTAGACAAGCAGAGTGAGGTAGGGAAGAGTGGCAAGCAGCACAATGGAAGAAAGGAACTAATAATACACGTTCTTATAGGCATAAGGATAGCGTCAGAAAGGGATGGGAGTGGCTGCTGAAGAACAGCATGGGGTCAGGGCTGGAAGGGAAAAACCTGGCCTCTGTTCACTGGTGCCCAATAGAGGCTCGGAGACAAGAGTTGTGGGTGACATAGAAAAGAATAGCTTTAGGAGTTCCCGTCGTGGCGCAGTGGTTAACGAATCCGACTAGGAACCATGAGGTTGCGGGTTCGGTCCCTGCCCTTGCTCAGTGGGTTAACGATCCGGTGTTGCCGTGAGCTGTGGTGTAGGTTGCAGACGCGGCTCGGATCCCGCGTTGCTGTGGCTCTGGCGTAGGCCAGTGGCCACAGCTCCGATTCGACCCCTAGCCTGGGAACCTCCATATGCCATGGGAGCGGCCCAAGAAATAGCAAAAAGCCAAAAAAAAAAAAAAAGAAAAGAAAAGAATAGCTTTATTACTTTGCCAGGCGAAAGGGGACCCCTCAGGCGAGTGGCCTCAAAACCGTGTCTTGCCCTGGAGGGGTTCGTGAGGAGTCCTACAGCGTTCAAGGAGCAGGGTGAGGTCAGCTGGTGGATAATCTTCTGATTGGTTGATGGTGAGGTCACTCGGAGTCAAGGTCATCACCCTTCTGCTTCCAACCATCCGGGGTCTGGCGCTTGTGGGCTGCATACGGTTAACTTCTTCCACCTGGTGGAGGTTTTTGTATTGGCAGAACAGGTCCAAGGACATGGCTCAGCATGTTACCTGTAGCCCTTAAGGAAGAACAATAGGTCCTTGGATTTGCTGAACAGCTGAAGTATTATTATTTTATCTTACTGGACCATTTTTCTTTCTTTCTGAATTTTCTCACTTCTCTGATTAAGTTTATCCTTTGACTAAAGTTTTTCTACAGACAAAAGTTAGGCGGAGGACATGGGTGGGGGTCTATTCTGGGCAGGCCCCGAGGGTCCTGCTCAGTTACAGGCCCAATCTATTGATGGGCTGGGTGGCTGCAGGCAAGCTTATGACCTGTGTGCCTGAGTCCTCCCAGCTGCCAAGTAGGGGGCAGTTATCATGGCCGATTATTTGTATCTCCCTCAAATTCCTAGGCTGATGCCCTAACCTTCATTGTACTTGGAGGTGGGGCTCTGAGGAGATGACTGGGTCATGAAGGCAGGGCCTTGGGCTGATGGGATTAGTGCCCAGGAAAGGCTCCATGAGGACACAGCGAGAAGGAGGCCATCCGTAAACCAGAAAGAGAGCCCTCACCAGAACCCGACCATGCTGGGACCTTGATCTCAGAACTCCAGCCTCCAGGCCAGTGAGAATGCATATTTTTGTTGTTTCAGAAATGTTGTTTCCAACCCAGCCTATGGCATTTGCTGTGGCAGTCCGGCCTTTTTTTTGTCTTGCTGTAACTTGCTTTATTCTCTCAACCGTACATTTTGAGCCCCATTAGAGCATCAGAGCATTTGTTTTCTTTTCTGTGTGCTATTAGATGGCCTCGCAAGACCACACAGCCTTGATTGGGTCCCATACGGAAGGTCGATTGGGGAGTTTCCAGTGTGTTTGCTTTGATCAAACCTGTGGCCGTGGACTTCCACGTGCATGTCTTCCATGCCCACACTGGAGCATGCACCTATGCATGGGTGGCTGGGAATTGCCTATGCATGTGCTTTGGTAGCAGCTGCCAAAGGGCCCTGCAAAGTAGTTGCACCAGTTCACACACGCAAGCTGGGGGGATGTTAGGATGTTTTTGAGTGCTGATGCTCTGCGAATTTATGATCGCCTCGTTCCCCATAGCTGTTTGCCTTCTCCTGGAAGGAAGTGAAGCACTCTGGGACCTTGGGCGGATGCAGCTGTACATTAAGAATGATGCTGCTTGCCAGAACCCAGAGAAGGATAGCTTAGGAAGGACAGTCTTGGCTAATGAGAAGGGCTTTGTTTCCAGCTCTGCCATGGATCCCTTGTTGCTTTGGGCAGGTCTTCATCGCTCAGTGCCAGGGCAAGTCAGATAGTATTTTTTTTTTAATTGAAGTATAGTTGATTTACAAAGTCGTGTTAATTTCTGCTTAGAGCAAAGTGATTCAGTTTTATGTATAAATACATTCTTTAAAAAAAAAGATACTTTTCCATTGTGGTTTATCACAGGATATTGAATATAATTCCCCGGCTATACAGTAGGACCTTGTTCTTTATCCACTTTATATCTAATAGTTACATTCAGGCAGTTTTTGTTTCAATTGGGTACCAGGCACTATATGAAGCTGAAGGTGTTACTTACAGTTTGCACACAGATTCACTGACTCCTTGTGACGTGCCAGTGATGGCAGAGTGCTGGGGGGCACACCTGTGATACCCTTGTGATGCCATCTCTGATCCTTTCTCTGATATTCACAGATCAGTTACACAAATTCTGGAGGTAGGTAACTGCTGATGTGGGCTTGGTTGCTCCAAGAAGCCCTCACAACACAGTAGAATATTACACAGCCATTAAAAGAATGGAATAAGGCCATTTCCACAACATAGATCTGGAGACTATTATATTAAGTGAAGTCAGCCAGATAGAGAAAGACAAATATACAGTATCACTTTTTTGTGGAATCTAAAAAAAAATGACACAAATGAACTTATTTATAAAACAGAAATAGACACACGGATATAGGAAACAAATTACCAAAGGGGAATGCTTGGGGGGAAGATGGGTTGGAGGTTTGGGATTAGCATATGCACACTGTTGTATATAGAATGGATGGGCAATGGGGACCTGCTGTCTAGCCCAGGGAACTCTGCTCAATATTCTATGATAACTTATATGGGAATAGATATGTGTATATAGTTAACAGAATCACTTTGCTGTACAGCAGAAATTCATGCAACATTGTAAGTCAACTCTACTTCAAAACAATTTAAAAAAAAAGAAATGCAAGGCTCTTTCATCATCATTCTTTCTTGCTTGTCACTTAATCGTTGCAAAGTGTTTGACACGGCTCCAGACACCCTGCCATGTTTAAGACAATAAAAAGGCAGCAGAAGCAATTCCAAATGGTAAAGTCCCTTTCATTCGGAAAGCAAAAGCTTCTTCAGAAATCCCCAGCATCTTCCCTGTACGTCCTATTGGCCAGCACCGTGTCTCACTGTTCTCAGCTACAAGGCTGCTAAAGCATGGGGCTTTGAAAGGGGGAGGGCAACAGCTCTTGGGCTGGTCTGACTACATGCCCGCCATATATGCTCTAGTAGCATCCAAACATTTTCTCTGCAGCTACAACAGAATTTAGGATGATTTGTGTTAAGTTTTAAAATGATGGATGCCCTTCTGTGTTTTCAAATGTTGGGTGCTCCATGAGGGCAGGACTGAGTTCATATTCACACCTAGCACAGTCCACGGCCCAAATTATGTGGCTCACTGATGTCTTCTGTGAGCTATGGGGCGCTTTCCACGCTCTTTCTCCTCGTCTTCCCATGCCAGACCCATGCACGCCCTCCAGTTCTCATTAGCTCTTGCTTGATCCTCCTTTCAGGACACACCCATTACCCTCTCCCCTCTCCCCCAGGCCCCAGGCTGCCCCCTAGAACAATCGCTTGTGACCTGTTGAGGGATGGGGAGAGTGGACTGTGGCTGGTCCAGCCAGACGCTAATTGAGGAACTAGAAAGTGGATTTGGTTTCTCCAATCTTAGCTGAGTCTGAGGGACGCTAGGAGCTGGAAGGGTGCATGGAAGCAATGAAGTCTGAAGTTTGGGGCGGTGGGGGTGGCTGAGACTCAGGCTGGTTTTCTGAGAGTGGAGAGGGGATTGTCAGAGTTGGGGATGGAGCCTATGATAGCAGAGTTATGGGTTTAAGTCCAACAAGAGACTAGGTTTAAGCACAAGCAGATCAGGAAGTGGCTAGAGGTTTGGGGCCATTGTCCAGAACACCGTCTCTGCTTTGCAGGCCAGTAATTGCTTGGAGCAGGTATAGAGGATGAAGTTGGGTTAGAGAGCCAGGAACAGTCCAGAGGACACTTGACGTGGCCTCTGCTTTCGTAAATGACGTGGCCTCTGCTCTATGGTAAATGGAAAAAAAAAGACTAATAAATTGGCCTATGCACACTGAGGTATATGGAATAATTGCCAACAGGGACCGACTGTATAGCATAGAGAACTCTACCCAATATTCTGTAATAATCTATGTGGGAAAAGAATCTGAAAGTGTGTACATGTACAACTAAATCACTTTGTTTTATAGGAGAAATTATCGCAACATTGTAAATCAACTCTACATCAATAAAATTTTTAAAAAATTTAAAAAAAGAAAAGAAAAAAAAAAAAGATTAATGATAATAGGACACAGTGGGCCATAATGGGCACGGGTGGTGTGTTCTGGGTACCTGTAATTCCTGGGATTTCTCCTTGGACGGGGGACAAAGAAGGACAGGGACCCTGGAAACTCAAGGACCAGAAGCTCTGCAACAAGTAGGATTCAGAGTGAGGACCATCTCATCGTGCGAGACCCCATCGACTCAGAGGACTCTGCAGCCTCTCCGTAGTTTTGCCAGGGAAAGGGCTGCTCTTGGAACAAGCTGAAGGTTCTGGTCATGCCCCATCAGACATTCC
The DNA here is from genome assembly GCF_016906955.1 of Phacochoerus africanus. Classification (NCBI taxonomy): domain Eukaryota; kingdom Metazoa; phylum Chordata; class Mammalia; order Artiodactyla; family Suidae; genus Phacochoerus; species Phacochoerus africanus. Next base: position 6,520,977 of record NC_062549.1, read on the forward strand.
CTCTAGGTCTTGACCGAAGATATTCAGACTTGTGGCAAAGCCTCAGTAGATAGTATAGGGCGGACATTGATGAGCTGATCCTAAAAATGCCAAGAAAGGCAAAATTCTAATAATAGCCAAAAGCATCTTGAAAATGAACAAAGCTGAAGGACTCACACATCCTAACTTCGAAACTCACTAGAAGTCTACAGTAATTAAGACTGTGTGGTACTACCGTAAAGAGACATACACATCAGTGGAATAGAATTGAAAGTACAAAAGCAAGTGCAGACATTTACGGTTAATTGATTGTTGAAAAGAACGCCAGGACAATTCAATGGGAGAAAAATATCTTTAAAAAACTGGTGCTGGAGTTCCCGTCGTGGCGCAGTGGTTAACGAATCCGACTAGGAACCATGAGGTTGCGGGTTCGGTCCCTGCCCTTGCTCAGTGGGTTAACGATCCGGTGTTGCCATGAGCTGTGGTGTAGGTTGCGGACACGGCTCAGATCCCGCGTTGCTGTGGCTCTGGCGTAGGCCGGTGGCTACAGCTCCTATTCGACCCCTAGCCTGGGAACGTCCATATGCCGTGGGAGCGGCCCAAGAAATAGCAAAAAGACAAAAAAATAAAATAAAAATAAAAAACTGGTGCTGAGGCAACTTCACATCTTATACAAAAGAACAACTTTGGGAGTGCCTGCTATGGCACAGGGGATCAGCAGCATCTCTGCAGCATTGGGATGCTGGTTGGAGCCCTGGCTAGCACAGTGGATTAAAGGATCCTGCGATGCTACAGCTGCAGCTTGGATCTGATGCCTGGCCGGGGAACTAGGTATGCCTCAGGGTGGCTAAAAAAGAATGAATTTGGATTCCTACCTCACACCAGACATAAAAATTAACTAAAAATGGATCAGATACTGAAAATAAATCATAGATTAAAGTGCGAGAGGTGAAATCATAAAACTCCTAGAAGAAAGTGATCTTGGATTAGGGAATATTCTTAGACATAACACCAAACACACAATGACATAAAAATTTTAAATGGCTATGTTAGACTTCATTAAAATCAAAAACTTATGTGCAAAGGACATTGTCAAGAAAGTTAAAAAGCGAACCCACAGAAAGGAAGAAAATATTTGCAAATCATATATCTGATAAGGGACTTGTATCCAGAATACATAAAGAGCTCTTACAATTCAACCATGAGACACATAAACCCAATTAAAAAATGGACAAGGGATTTAGATCATTCTCCAAAGAGAAACGCAAATGCCAATACGCATATGAAAAGATGCTAAACATCAGCCATTAGGAAAATGAGGATCCACTTCACACCCATCTGGATGGTGTAATTGACTGAATGTTTGTAACCGCCCCCCCCCCCCCAAAAAAAATTCCTACGTTGAAGCCCAGTTCCCTGGGTGATGGCATCTGGAGGCGAGGCCTTCGGGAGGTAACTAGGAATGAGATTAGAGTCCTTATAAGAAGGGATATGAGAGAGACAATCTCTCTCCCACACGTGAGGACAAAGCCAGGAGGTGGCCATCTGCAAACCAGGACCCTCGCCAGAAACGAATCTGTTGGCTCCTTGATCTTGGGCATTACTGCCATGGGAGTCATGAGGAATGAATGTTGATGAAGCCATCTGGTCTCCAGTACTTTTGTTACAGCAGTTCAAACTGACCAAGACAGATGACTACAGTACAACCACAAGTGTGGCTGGGGGGGTAGAGAAATTGGAACCCTCTGACCCAGTGCACTGGGCCAAAGCAAAATGGTACATCCAGTTTGTAGAACAGTTCGGCAGTTCTTCAGAGAGTTAAATATAGCATTATCATATGACTCAGCAATTTACTCTTAAGTGTGTGTGTGTGTGTGTGTGTGTGTGTACATTTATTTATTTTTAGGACCACATGTGCAGCATATGGAAGTTCCCAGGCTAGTGGTCCAATCAGAGCTGCAGCCACCGGCCTACACCACAGCCACAGCCACAGCAGTATCAGATCCTAGCCTAGACTGCAACCTACACCACAGTTCAAGGCAATGCCGGATTCTTAACCCACTGAGCAAGGCCAGGGATCCAACCCACATCCTCATGGACACATGTTGGGTTCATTACAGCTGAGACACAATGGGAACTCCTTCAGTGTATATTCAAAAGAATTACAACAAGTGTTCGAACACATTAGTCCCTGGGCACTATTGTTCATAATAGTCCCCAAGTGGAAACAACTCAGTGGATGAACGGGTAAGCAAACGCGGTACCTCCATACAGAAGCGTACTGTTCAGCTGTAGACAAGGAATAAGGTAATGGCACAACATAGATGGACTTTGAAAACATTATCCTCATTGAAAGAAACCAGACACAAAAGGTCACATATCATATGATCCCATTTGTGAAAAATGTCCAGAATAGGCAAACCTATAGCACCAAAAAGCAGATTAGTGATTGTCAGGGGCTGGGGGTGGGGAGGATAAATTGAGACTGACTGCTAATAGGTACCAAGTTTTTTTTACAGTGGTGGAAATTTTCTTCTTCTTTCTTTTTTACTTTTTGCTTTTTAGGGCCATACCCATGGCATGTAGAGAGAGGTTCCCAGGCTAGGGGTCTCATCGGAGCTACAGCTGCCAGCCTACACCACAGCCATAGCCATACCAGATCTGAGCTGCATCTGTGCCCTACAGCACAGCTCATGGCAAATCTGGATCCTTAACCCCCTAATTGAGGCCAGGGATCAAACCCGCAACCGCATGGCTCCTAGTCGGATTCGTTTCCGCTGCGCCACAACAGGAAATTTTCTAGAATTAAAGAATGGCAGTGGTTGCACAATTCTATGAATATGCTAAAGACGGCTGAATTGTACATTTTATTTATTTATTTATTTTATTTTTTTGTCTTTTTGCCTTTTCTAGGTCTGGTCCTGTGGCATATGGAGGTTCCCAGGCTAGGGGTCGAATTGGAGCTGTAGCTGCTGGCCTACGCCAGAGCCACAGCAACGCCAGATCCGAGTCGTGTCTGCAACCCACACCACATCTCACGGCAATGCCGGATCCTTAACCCACTGAGCAAGGCCAGGGATTGAACCCGCAACCTCATGGTTCCTAGTCAGGTTCGTTAACCACTGCGCCATGACGGGAACTCCAGAATTGTACATTTTAAAAGGATGCATTTTATGGTATGAGAATTGTATTTTCATCATCATCATCATGATAAAAAGATAGCGTAGGGCAGAAGTTCCCTGAATCCTGGATTTGGTAAACTTTCAGGTTTTCAAAATAATTATGGGACATGGTTTGCCAATTTAAAAATATTTGATAAATAAGATATTAAAGGAAAAAAAACCTTCTATTATCTACTACCATCACAATTTTTTATAAAGGGGGTGTGCTGATGCCACGCATCAGAAAGTGGGAAGGGCATACTCTTAGAACAAAGCTCAATTCTTTAAAGTGACTCAATTTTCTTTTATGAAAAATGTACTACGTTCATTCATTCAAAAAACGCTGATAGAACATTTAGCCTACACTGTTCTTGGCTTTGGGCAGGGCTGGTTTTCAGCTGTAACCCACTGGTACCGTGCACTGACCATCTCTGGCTCTGGTTGGCAGAGACCCGTGTGCCACACCATCCACGACCTATTTTGAAAATCATCCTTCACGAGGAACCTACAGACATGAACAAAACAAACAAGGTCCTTTCCTTGGGGAAAAATCCAGGCTTTTAGGGAGACAGATATGAAATAAGCAAACATACAGAGAAATCTATAATTAAAGATTCTGACACGTGCTCTGAAAAACAAGCACAGGAATCTCAGAGGCTGCACTTGTGGTGGTCACGGGGCAGGGCGCTCAGAGGCTTGTTTCGCTCCATCCTGGACCGGTGAAAACTTCACAGATCCTCCCTGATCCAGGGCTGGGAAGCAGTGAGTAGGTGAAAGGGCTCCACGAGAAACGTGAGAAGTGACAAGTGTTAGAGGAAACAGTGGGGAGCTCTTGGCACTGCAGTGCGGAGGTGTGTCTTTGTCCCGTGCCGCCTGCATGGGGAACCTTTCAAAGTGAGAAGACAATCTGGTGGGAACAGGTGGATGAGAAGGTGTGAGCTGCAAGCTTGTTACATTTCTTGTCACCCTTCCGGGGAAGCGAAGAGACCTTGCCTGACAGCCATCACTTCTCGCCAATCGGAGCATCTTCTGGATGGGCAACGTGTTTGTGCAGCTGACAACATGGGGGAGGAAGAAAAGGGAACGTGGACAGGTTTCCTCCAGGGTGTCAGTCACCCCACCAGAGTCTTATATTTGCTCTTGGCCCGTCTCTTGGCTACTGTCACCTGACATCCCCTCCGATGAGGGAGCTGTGGGCTGGGCCAGAGCTAACAAGCCAGAAAAGAGATTTGGCTTCTCTGAGCTAGAGCCTTGGCTTAGAGTTGCTTCCTGAACCAAGAGGAAAGGTAGGAGCTGGAAGGGTGAACCGAGGCCACATCTGCAAGGAAAGCTGAGCTCTCCATCTGGGTTCAGCACAGAGGGAGCCCACTCTCTTCTAGTTGGGAGTCAGAGGCTGAATCAAGAGATCTGAAGTAGAGGGGCTTTGTGTTCCTTCTGCAAGGGATTAAATCAATTAATCCTTTTCCTGGTAATCCTGTAGACCTGATATAATTCAGCAAAGTAATTGGTTGACACTGTTAAAAACATAAAATGCAAATAACCACACTTGTTTGTCCAAGTTAAAAGGAGGATTCTTTAGGCCAGGGGGTCCGTCACTATGGCCCTTGGAAGGAATCCAACCACAGCCTGTTTTGTAGATAGAACCCAGCCGTGCCCATTCAGATCTGTATTGTCCACAGCAGAATTGAATGGCTGTGACAGAAACCATATGGTTTGCAGAGCCCAAGATATTTATTATCTGGCCTTTCACAGGGTCTGTTGGCCAACTGGTGCTCTAGGTCTTGGTTGCACTTAATTGGATCTACCCAGACACGTTGCAGTCATTCATTCACTCATGCAACACATGCTAATTGAAAGTTACAATGAGGGAGTTCCCATCATGGCTCAGTGGTAACTAACCTGACAATCATCCATGAGGTTGTGGGTTTGATCCCTGGCCTCGATCAATGGGTTAAGGATTTGGTGTGGCCGTGAGCTGTAGTGCAGGTCGCAGGTGTGGCTCAGATCCTGCGTGGCTGTGGCTGTGGCTGTGGCCAGCAGCTGTAGCTCCAATTCCACCCCTAGCCTGGGAACCTCCATATGCTGCAAGTCCAGCCCTAAAAAAAAAAAAAAAGAAAAGAAAATTACTATGAAATGTGCAGGGGGCTAGGAAGGGCAAGCTAGGAGATCCAGCTCTGTCTTCAGGGAGCTCTGGGTTATTGCTGTGTAGATGGTAACTACTATGAAAACAGTAGGCAGAGCGGGCTGCCGCAGAGTTCCCAAGTGCGCGCCTGGCCCAGATGGGGTGGGGAGGGAGGCTGGGTGGGCTTCCTGGATGACAAGATCCCAGCTGAGTTTGCCTAAGAATAAATGGCGGCACTGCCACTTGCTCAGAGTGCCCAGCCAGAGAGCCACTGCCGTCACCTGAATCCTTGGTAGCAATTCAGGCTCTCTACCCCCAAATCCTTGCAGAACGGAGCCCAAAGCCACCAGAGAGAGAGAGCTCAGCTGGGCTTCCACTAGGATCAGAACCAAATGGGAGGCCAGGTGAGCCTGGGTTAGGAAGAGAATAGGCCCCTGGGGGACCAGTGGGCTGGCACCACTTCCCAGCGAGAGTCAGGATTGAGCCAGGCATGGATGGGCGCATGTTTGGGGGATCACTGAATCCTGCCCCATCCTCCAGCGTGATGTTTCCCCGCACCCAGCCCCCTCTTGGAGGTTCCCTGGAACCAGTAGGTATTGGAACAACCTGCCATTCTATAGAAACACACAACCCCCAGCTCCTGGCGCCTCACAACAGCGAGGTTTCTCTCTCGTGCCTCCTGTCCTCTTGGTCTGTCTGTGGCTCCGACAGGTGGACTTGACTCAAGGACCAAGGTGAAAGAACAGCTTCTCTAGGATGGGTCCATCTCAGGGCAGCAGGAAAGGAGCAGGTGGCAGCGAGAGAAGTGAGTATGTCCCTTCTGTCCTCGTTACCCCCAGCGACAGCCATCCCATGGCCCAGCCTGACATCACGGGGGCCCGGGACTCCCCGTGCTGTGGTTTTGCAGAATATGTAACTGTTTGCCCTATGCATGATTCTAGGTCAGAAATCATAGATCTGCTCGGTGAGGGATGGGAGGGAATTCTGAGGTTGACAGCAGTGTCACTACGTGGCTCATTTGCACGCTTGCATGCACAACAGACGTAGCGCGGGAAACACCACGACCATCGATCTGACGTGGGAGCTAAAACTTACGTGCGATCAGAGAGTCACAGACTTGTGGATCCAGGATGGCCTGAGGAGTTTTTTCCATCCTCCTCCTTCTCTTTCTTCTTCTTCCTTATCCTCCTTCTCCTCCTCCTTTTTGTATAATTTTTTGGTCTTTTTAAAAATTAAAGTCTAGTTGATTTACAGTGTTGTGCTGATTCCTGCTGTACAGCAAAGTGACCCAGCCAGGCGTGTGTACACATTCATGCTCTCCTTTTTTCTCTTCCTTTTTTCCAACTCCTCCCCTTCTCCCCTTCTTTTTTCTTCAAAATAAACATTCAGATAAGTCAAAGGACTTGCCCACGGGGAGCATGAGAAGCTAGTGTCTCTACATCCCCGTCTAGAGTTTTTTGCACATTCTGTAGGGTTGCAATTTGAAGAATATTATGCAAAATGATATATAGAGCAAAAAGCCCTTTTGAAAAAAAAAAAAAATCTGTCCAGCTAGTATTTTAAGTCGTATTTCAATACATAAGTTTGACTCAGGTGAAGCTGACCTGGCCTGAGTCCCATTTGAAGTTCAAAGGTCTTACTGCTGTGGCCGGAGCCAATGTGGCTGGAAACCTCGCCCTGACTGGGTGTCACACAGGCAGCCGTTGCACTAGCTGAAAGTATTAACCATGTTTGATGTTTTCTAGAAGTGATTTGTGTCACAGCAGCCATTGTTATAAAACAATCACAATTTCTATGGGATTCAGGGAAAAAATAATTTGAGAAAGGAGACTTTCTGGGAGTTCATAATCATATGTAGGTTTGAAGGGCTGACTGTCAAAGGAACAAAATCATGAGCTTTTCTTACCAAAAATGCCCATTCTTTCAATTAAGTCACTCCTGTTGTTCTCACGGAGGCTCAGGAGAGGCGGTTGTAGAAACATCCTGAGTTGTGCAGGATAAGAATGGATTGCTGCTGCCTCAGGGCTCTCTGTTCAGGGAGGCTCCCTGGAGGGAGCAGGAGCGGCTCAGGGAGCAGGCAGATGCAGTGCTGCCACCGACTGGCCCCGGCGCATCTCTTAGTGCATCAGTGGGACCCCAGGCCTCTCTCAGCCTCAGTGCCCTCACCTCCTAGGAAAAAGAAACCTACCTCAGGAGTTCCCGTTGTGGCTCAGTGGATTAAGAACCCGACATAGTGTCCGTGAGGATGCGGGTTTGATCCCCGACCTCGCTCAGTGGGTTAAGGATCTGGCTTTGCCGCAAACTGCCGTGTACGTCACAGATGTGGCTCTGATCCCTTATTGCTGTGGCTGTGGTGTAGGCCGGCAGCTGCAGCTCTGATTTGACCCTTAGCCTGGGAACGTCCATATGCCACAGGAGCAGCTGTTTAAAAAAAAAAAAAGAAAGAAAGAAAGAAAGAAAGAAAGAAAGAAAGAAAGAAAGAAAGAAAGAAAGAAAGAAAGAAAGAAAAAGAAAAAGAAACCTGCCCCCAGAGGGTTCTCATATGAAATAAGAGGGGTTCGTTTAAGTGAAGGGTTAGCGCACCTATGCTACTTACTCCGCAGTCAACACAGAGGAGGGAACAGCCAGACACATTATAATACCCACCACCTGATTGCCCATCATGCTTGCCTGCTGGCTGCCTGGAACTTCACATGCATGATGTCTTATCTTTACAACGGCCCTGCAAGGAATTGGGGGTGGAAAGCAGGCATTCAGGAAAGTTAAGATCCCATGTTAGAGACTATATCTCACTGACACACACAATTAACAGTCTAGGTAGGAGTTCCGTTGTGGCTCAGCGGTGATGAATCCAACTAGTATCCATGAGGACACAGGTTCACTCAGGGGGTTAAGGAGCCAGTGCTGCCACGAGTCACTGTGTAGTTTGCAGATGCCGCTTGGGTCTGGCCTTGCTGTGGCTGTGACATAGGCCAGCAGCTGTAGCTCCAAGTGGATCTCTAGCCTGGGAACTTCCATATGCTGTGGGACTTTAACTATCTTATCATATAACCACCCCTGGATGTGCAAAACCCCTCTGCAACACCAAGAGACAGGTGATATGTAGCATCAGCTTGACTGGTCTTCGTGACTGAGAAGTTGATCCAGCAGCCTCCTGTTTCATTGTTGAATGTGTCTGACCATTAGAAAGTTCTCTATATCCTGAGCCAAGCTCTGCTACTCTGCATCTTCCACTCTTGATGGTTGGGTTTTTGCAAAAAAAAAAAAAAAAAATCCAGTCATGCTTGGGCTGAGTTTACGTTAAGTAGCTGCTAGACAATAGATCTATGTAACCAAAGGACAGGTTTGTCCCTTTCCTCTTGAATTTTATATTTTGAATGCATCTAAAGTAAAATGCATTTAAAGCCTGGGAGACAGGGAGCAAGGTGGCCACTGTAATAGCTAATAGTTCTACTTTGGTAAGAGGTAGGATAGTGGTTCCAATCCCAGCTCAGCTGCTTCCTGGCTGTGCGACCATGGAGAAAGACACTCAGCCTCTCTTAGCCTCAGCTTCTTCACCTGTAAAATGGATGTGATGATAGTAAAATCTACCTGGGAAGGCAGTTGTAAGAATTAAACAAATTCATATGTGCATAATGCTTAGCATGGGTCTGTAATATAGTAAGTGCTCAATAAATGCACGATATTCTTCTTTAACACCTGCTATGTGGTAAGGAGAATGGTAGGGACTTTCTGAGCTTGTGATAACTGCCACATCCATTTACAAGCTACAGCATCCACTTTGCAAACGAGGAAACTGAAGCGGGTTGCTCAGCTTAATGAGCTAGTAAATTTCTACCTTTAGGTAGCATCTAAGAGTATCTTATTTAAAATTAAATAAGTTCACATGTGCTAATGTATGGAGGAGAGAAACTCCAGACAGGAACAGAATGTTCCTCCTAAGGCTGTTCATTTGGGTTCTCCCAGAGAAAGAAGCCACAAAAAAAAATGCATTTTTCAAACCAGCAGCCATGGTAGGCACAGAGGCTCAACCCCATGGGAAAACTCATGATGAAGAGCATGGCTCAGCCTCATCCTCCCCGAGGGGCAAGTGAACCGGGATGTTGATACACCAACTCCCAGTGGGCACTGGGCAGAGCAGCTTTCCAGTCCTAGAAAAGGCCATCTGACCCTGGCAGTTGAAAGTTGTCTTCTATGCCGTGTGGCTTTTCTAGGGGAGAAATTATCTATTCTTCCACCCGTCTTAGGTGCGGTGGCTGGAGCCTGGTGAGTTAGGCTGGCTAAAGACAGATTAGCAAGAGACAAAGGACAAGACAGACACCCGTTGTATCAATCATCTATTTTCGTGTTACCGACCACCCGAAAGCACAGAGACTTAAAACAACAACCATTCCGTTACTTCGCACTATTATGTGCGATGACTGAGCTCAGAGGGACCCTGTTTCTCTATGTGGTGCCCCCCCCCCCGAGCTGCAGTCATGGGAGGGTCCTGCGGGGCCAGCTTCTCCAAGAAGGTTCACTCACATGTTTAGCGTTTGGTGTGGGCACTGTCACCAATGCCATCGGCTGAAACTGATGGCTGGAGGACCGGGGTTCTCCATGTAGCCTCTGCATGTGGCTTAGGCTTCTTACAGCCTGGTGGCTGGGTTCCAGCAGGGAGTGATTAGGAAGTGGGAGGGAAAGCTGCATGTATCCTACGACCCAGTCCTGGAAGTTGTAGAGCATCATGTGCACCACATACTCCTGGATAAAGTGGGTCACCAGCCCAGATCCAGTTTCGGAGGAGACTTAGGGCGGAAATACCGGGAAGTGGTGATCTTTGGGGACCCTTTACTGGATGGAGACTTGCTATTACTGGGCAATGAATGGCTGACAGACTGGTTTGGTGGAAATTGTAAGAATCCTTTATTTTACATGGGAACAATTTTCATGCAGGAGTTTGGAAGGAGGTGCTGTGACTCTGTGACCATGAAGGTGGAAGCCACTGAGCCACCTTGGACTTGCCTCCAGGAGTCAGCATTATGTCCTTTTCCCCCTTATCCTCGTTATTCCACCTGGATACATTGAAAAAGAATGGTGAAAAACTGAACCCATTACAGAGACACTTCTCCAAGAGGCTTTCAAGTCCAAGGATAAACGGGCATTTAGCAAATATTCTCTGGGTATTAAACACTTTACATCCATTATTTTAATTGATTTTAATTCTATGATTTAATTCTATGGACTATTTAACCCTCATTTTACAGGTAGGAGATGTTGAGGCTCAGAGAGGCTGACTGACTTGTTTAAGGTCACACAGCTAAAAAATATCTAAGCGACAACCTGAATGAAGATTCTGTGTTCTCCGGTTTCTGGACTTTTTCCAATTTTTTTTTTCTTTATGGTATTTGTGGTAATGGAGATAGTAAGATAGATGCAAAAATCACTTTTTTTGAGGGATAGAAATATTCTAAGAGAAACCACTCTTAGAATGAAAACCATAGGCCTACCAAATTCCCTCTTTGTGATTGAAAATCAGGTATAGTAGGAGTGAGGGAGCGGGAGAGAAGGGTAGGAGTCGAAGATGTGTCAGTTGACAGTGAGATTCAGGAGCATGTGGCTTTCTATGTCCCTGGTCTGGATGGATGGGTGAATGAATGAATGAATTCCAGAAATCCAGAGGCCAAAAGAATCTCAGTTTCCACCTCTTTGGGACTGTCCTTTCCTTGCCAAGCCCCCCACTACAGAGTGCCCCAGTTCTATACACCCAGAGACATGCCTGGGACCAGCACCCACTCCCATGCCCAATAATTGACCCTTTTGCTAGTCTGTCTCTCATCGTTGGTGGGCAGTGACCCTGACTCATCCATTCCTCCATCCCCAGCCCCTAGCCTGGCTCTTGGCAGTAACAGGTGCTCAAAAGTGCTCAAGACATTGTTGAATGAGTGAATGAATGCACACCTCTACAATCCATCAAGCTGACTCTGAAGTTTTTTTCACATTCTCCCCGATCAAATGAATACCAAAGCTTAAAAAAATGTCTTAAGGAAGAATGTGTGTGGCTTCCCCCCCCCGGGCAGTAGGGACAGAGTTCCACTCAGATGAATGATGTTCCATCTAGCTTTACCCACTGCATGGAAATGAGTCCACATGCTAATTTGGGGTGACCTACGTGCTTCCACCTGTAGAAAAATGAGTGCATCCTGCTAAGAAATCAGTCTGTGGCTCAACAGGAATAATCACGCAGAACTTCACAGCATGCTTTTCTGCCTGATGATTCTTTAAAAAAAAAAAAAACCCTTCATTTTCATCTTGTTACTCCAGCTTATTTTCTCTTCACCTCAGTTTTCTAATTTATTTTTATTTTTTTTAATCTTGCTGTGCTCTATGTAAGGACTTCTTCAAATTCTTTTCAGAATGAGGTCAGATTTAAACAAACACACAAAAACCAAATATGGGTCCTTGGGAATTTGCCGTGACAAGCGTGGATGTGTGTTGGCTTCTCATTGCTTCTCCTCCACCCCCATGGAGACGGGAGTTAGCCTACTCTTGTCATTCCCGGTAAGTTTTGTATATCAGTGATCTGATCTGATTGCCACTGTAGATTTTCAAATCCCTTGGCTCTACGCCAGCCATGACTTGGCTTATGACACCACCAGAAAATGTCAACAGGAGGCCTGTGTTCCAGACTTCTAAAGCTTCCAGTCTCAGGTCCCTGAAGAAACTGTTCAGCTCTGGATGCAAACTAAGGGAACAAGAATCTCTTCTTTATCATGAATCTCAAAATATTTGGCATTTTCTGCTGAACTGCAAAATGCAATCTTTTTGTCTTTTTTTTTTAAATTTTATTATTTCTTTTTATGGCCACACCTGTGTCATATGGAAGTTCCCAGGCTAGGGGTTGAAGGAGAGCTGCGGCTGCCGGCCTATACCACAGACACAGCAAGGCAAGATCTGAGCCACATCTGTGACCTACACCACAGCTTTTGGCGACACCGGATCCCCAACCGACTGAGCGAGGCCAGGGATCAAACCTGCATCCTCATGGACATTATGTTAGGTTTTTAACCTGCTGAGCCACAAAGGGAACACCTCCTTTTCCTCTTTTAAATTTCCTTAGAACCAAAGTAACCAACATCATTTATAAAAATAAAACAATTATAAATTCTTGTTGTGGCACAGCAGAAATGAATCTGGCTAGCATCCATAAGGATGCAGGTTCGATCCCTGGCCTCTCTCAGTGGGTTGGGGATCTGGCGCTGCCAGGAGCTGTGGTGTAGGTCGAAGCAGCAGCTCTGGCCCTGTGTTGCTGTGACTGTGATATAGGCCAGCAGCTGTAGCTCCGATTCGACCCCTAGCCTGGAAACTTCCATATGCCAGAGGTATGGCCCTAAAAAGAAAAAAGAAAAAAAAATCAAACATTTAAAGTTTGTTTTTATTGTTTCTCCAGCAACTGCATTCTCGTACCCTCAATCATGTAGGAAAGGGGTTGTATGTCCCACAGTCAAATAACGTCACTCTCGCTCTGTCAGATATAAAAAGAATTGAGAGCAGATCCCTTCCTTATCAGGAGAGTTTCCTCTGGAATCCCCTCCTCCACCCTTTATTCAGCCCCTTAGTCCATTTAGTCTCATTATTACTCCCCCAACCCTCCCAGAGTATAGACTTCTGGTGTGGATTATCATTTATGTAGCAGGCTGGGGGTGGGCTGGGCTCTCCAAATCCCCCTGGTCTAGGAGGGGGCTCCCCACCCCTTGGTCTGGATGTGGATGAAGGAATTAAAAGTCCATCAGACCTTTCCATTCGCCAGCACCCACCTCTCCAACGCGGTCCCTTATGATGCTAAAAGTTCTTCTGTCTCCTTTTGTTCTAATCCACTTTGTACATATGCCAAACAACAGGAAATGTGGACAGGGAGGGAGAAGAAAAGAAACACACTTAATATTTAATTTCCTTATCTCCTGGATTTTGCATATTGTTATGAGTTTTTTAATTAAATGCTCATCTCAGATGCCATTCCTCTCTTAGATGGGTAAAGAGAGATGGGAAGGGTGAAAATAGGACAGAAGTTTATGAATATATGGGCTTCATTAACTTGGTCTCTTTTTCGCTAAAAGATGGTAACAGCACGTATCAGGTGGCCGTGAAGACTCTCTGGCTTTGTGTCGTCCGACTTTCCAAGAAGGGACCAGTCTGGTAATGAAATGAGTTGGACAATTAATTAAAGACTTTGGAAAAAAAAGAGAAGGAATTCCAAATCACAGCTGCTCCTGCGGGGACCACTGGAGTGGTGGCAGGAAGCTCGCTCTGCCCCTTCCCCATGCCCTGTGTGTGAGGGTGCCTGGGAGTTTTGCCCTGTGACTCTCTCCCGCTCTAGTGTGGAAGCCCTTGTTTATGTGACTTTTCACTGTGGGTGTCTCGATTGGTCACTCAACTCAGGAAACACCAACCTTCCTCGGGTCAGTGCCTTTCTGGGAGAAGGAAGAACCCTCTTCCTCTCTATCCCACCATCTCAGGGTAAGTGGTCCTGTGATGTGTAACAGAACCTGCCTGCAGGCTTGAGTAATAAAGGAATCGAACCTCGGAGGCACTTATACTGGGTAGAACCACCTTCGCCCTGCGTGGGAAGAGCCTCTCCCCAGGGGCTGGTCCTGCTAAGGTCCTGGTGACAACTCTGGGCTCCTCTCATTAAGCAGAAGTGAGTTTTGCCTTCTGCACCATGGTGGTGAGGCATTGAGCCCATCTCTGCTCCTCCGGGGGGGCAAAGGGTCCTCCCTTTCCTGACTGCAGGCTGGCCAGCAGATGCTTCTCCTCTGCTGTCAGGCTTGCTCTTTCCAGAGAACACCCACTCCCCCCTGGAAGCCCCACCTCCTTGTTGTAAGAGTTGACCTTGTGCTGGGCCTTTCAGTGGGACCATCCCACCAGGAGACAGTCATCCAAGTGCAGTGCCAGACACCTTGCTGGCCATCTCCATTCTGGAATTGCCCAAGTCCATTTTACCATAAGTGGGACACGAGCAAGTTCATGTGGGCTCAGTGCAAGTTCTCCTATAGCTGGAGATGGTGCCCACACGTCATTTCTGCATCTTTAGGGTCTCAATTCCTGATGTCCTGTGAGAAAATGGTCACAGGGTCACCCCTCTGCACACAAGTCTAAGAACCAATGAAAAATTTCAATTCTAAAACCATAGAGAGAGAGAAACACCTTTCGCTAGGGAACACGAGTGGCGGATACTCAGCTCTGCCCATGATACAAGCACCTTTTCGTAGAGAGCCAGGTCGCTGCTAGGACCCAGAGCCTCTTAAATGCTCTCAGTTTGGGAGGAAGGTCTGTGCTCTATGTACACGTGGTCATGGGGGGCAAGGCAGCCGGGGGCCAGTTGGAAGGGCAGCCCTCCTCTTTTCCCACCTGAAAGGGGTATTCCTGCAACAAAAGAATGGTCTGCTCCAAAGGTGAATTCCATTGTCCACCCGTTGTAACACAGAGACTTCGCCAAAACTTTGAAACAGGAGATTTCAAAGACCTCAGGGGAACCATGTAGCTGAGGCTCAATGTATCAATGTCTCTCCTCCCTCCGCCCCACCCTTAGACCATAATCTCTGCAACAGGAAACATCCACCCCTACACGAGCCTTGGCCTGGGAGTTCAACTCGGAGAAGTGGGAGGAGGCCGGTAGAGGGGGGGCTTCCCCCCCTCCCCCCCGCCCCGTGTTGGTCTGCTCAGGCTGCAGTAACAAAATAGCATAGATAGGGCAACTTAAGCCACCTTCGTCTGTCACAGTTCTGGGGGCTGGAAGTCTGAGATCAGGGTGCCAGCATGGTCAGGGTTTTGGTGAATGCCCTCTTCCTGGTTCACAGACGACCACCTGTTTGCTGTGTCCTCAGCTGGTGGGAAGCGATAGTATTGGAACACCAATCCCCTCGCACGGGCTCCATCCTCTTAACCTCACATATGCCCCATCACCTCCCAAAGACCGTCCCTTCAAACCATTGCCCTGAGGGTTAGGGATTCAATATACGGATTTGGGCTCTCTGCTATGGGTGCCCACGGCTCCATCCTTCTGGGCATTTCATAGAGCAAACAGTCAGTCCATAGCATCTCCTACTAGATAATGCCAGGAGCTGCTTTGTCTCTCTCCCCTCCTCTCCTCCCCCCTCCATCCTTCCCCCTCTCTCTGTACGTAACTGTGTGTGTGAATGAGAGAGCAAACTGAATACAAATTTCATCAAGCATCCAGATGGTTTCAGAAATCTGTCATCACATACTTGATTGAGAGACATTTTCACCCAACACCTGGTTTTTATTGCTGTGTCAACTCAGGGTAAGATGAACCAAATTTTCAGAGCTGGAAGGGAACAGTTTGAGTCTGAGTCAATGCAAGATTATTTGCTCCAAGAGTGTAGCAGACCCCGTCGTGCCCTGGCTCACATCCTTTCAGCCTCGTCTTTGGTCCCAGCCCCTTGGGGTGGACGCTGCCATGCAGGGTTAAATGCCCCTCACGCTCCTGCTTCTCCTCTCGTCATGCATCTTTCTCAGCCACTCTGATGTCCTGACCCTGGCTGGCTCCTTTCTACTCTGCAAGTCCCCTGAACGACCCAGAAATGTGGGGGTCTCAGCACCTCCTGAGGCAACTCTCAGTCGTGGGGAATCCACTTCTCCTGGTTGGTCTTTGGGGGAAAAGCCCTGAGATGTGTTCTGGACGCTTCAGAAACGCCCGGAAGGATGGAGCCATGGGCACCCATAGCAGAGAGCCCAAAGCACCCCAAAAGGCTCACTTTCCCTCAGACTTGGAAACTGAGGCTTCTAAAAGACTAAATGTCTAACCTCTATTGATAAAATGACCAGGATTCCGGCTCAGGACTCTCCTCCTAGTAGGGTCTGTAACTTTAACAGAAACCAAAGAGGATTGATAGTGATACCAGAAAGATGATACCGGAATCGGGGTTCTTATTCACAGCAGTCAAAGAATGAACTCCACGGACACAGAGGCAGCAAGCAAGCAAAGCCTTGATTAAGGAAAGCAAAGAGCTCCCAGGGCTGCTGGGAGGGGGGAGAAGAGCCCCCTTCTCTGTTGTCCTATAGGGATTTTCATCTCTTAAAGGTGGGGAGGGGCACCAACGTGGGGTCCAGAAAGATCCCATTGGCCGTGTTCAATTACCTTTGTCAGTCCTTATCCAATAGGGCTTTTAGGGCTGGAAATGTCCTGTGTCAGTTTTATGGTTTCTTTGTCCCTTTCTTTCCTTAGATTAAGTCACCATTCCTCTCATTCCTTTTTTATCAGTTCAGGAGTGGGCTAGAGATTTCGTGTTTCCTATAGTAAACGAAGCCTGTGGGGAATGCACATTTCCTATAATAAAACCAGGCCTGAGGAGGCGTTGCTCCCTGGAACCCTTAAGCCACAAATGTTAATCAATATCCATAGCAAAAGAATGCATCGGAGCCCATGCTCCTCCACTAACTAGCTGAGTTAGTATTCTGTCTCAACAGCAATACTCATAACAGCCCTCTACCGCACAGGTGCCGGGTTCTAAGCCTATAGCACTTTCTATGTTATTACTTGACTCTCGCATGAGCCTTCTGAGGAGGACTTCACGAAACCTCTTTTAAAGATTAAATATAAAGATGGGAAGAAATGTGCAAAACTGAAATGCAGAGAGTCAGGGACTCAAACCTAGGTCTGTCTGTAGAATCTTTCATTTTCTACGTCCCATCCAGTAAGTCAGTTTAAGAAGGAAACAAATAAACAAACAAACAAAAAAAACAACTTGGGAGTTCCCGTTGTGCCTCAGCAGAAATGAACCCATGAGGGCACAGGTTCCATCGCTGGCCTTGCTCAGTGGGTTAAGGATTTGGTGTTGCCGTGAGCTGTGGTGTAGGTCACAGATGCGGCTCGGATCCAGCATTGCAGTGGCTGTGGCTGCAGTTCTGATTGGACCGATACTCTGGGAACCTCCTTATGCTGTGGGTGCAGCCTAAAAAGACAAAAAACAAAACAAAACACAAAAAACAGACAAAAAACGTACTGATTATAGTTTGATCATTACCAAGACTCATAATATGACACTGTTGGTCTTTCTCGTACCATAAACAATTGTTTCATTGTATATTTCATATTTCAGAGTTGTATGTTATAATAATAATATGTTTGCTCCCTGCCGGGCACTTGGCTTAGTGGTTTTTCCTCAATTATTCTTTGTGATTCCCATGGCAAGACCAGGAGGTAAATGTTATTAGTAGTTGAATTAGCAGATGAGAAAACGGGACTGCAGAGTATCAAAGCCGCTTGCTCCAGGTCATCGCTGATTCCAAACCATATCTCTTCATCTGCTATGCTATACTGTGCCTTTCAGAAGCTTTTTGAAAGGAGAAAGAAAGCTTTTAAAAGACAGCTCATTGAAAGGACCCCCAGAAGTGGGGTCTCTGGGGCCAGAGCCGGAGACCAGCCCTAGGAACACAGTAACTCCGCTGAGGATCCAGAGTGTGTGGTTATGATTTATCTCATTTTCATACGATGAACTGTGCTTTCTGTGTCACTATTGTGTCATACTTGGTTCCACTGGGAGCTCTGCTCTCACCTCCCTCTTTGTACTTTCCGGAGTCCCATTGTTGGACTCCCAAATCAGATCTGAGCAGAGAGAGTTAGAGAGGGCGAGGGGCACATTTTGTTATGTAGACAATTGTAGCTGGAGGTTATGGCTCTTCGAAGGGAAGCATCGTTTCTGGGCGGAGCATTTTGCGGGGTGGTTGTTCACAGGGAGTTATAAAATTGTGAAAATAAGACATCTGGCCACGGCACCTTGTCGACAAGTGTCCAGGCAAGATTGATGGCGCCAGCTCTGGCCCCAACCTACACATGTGCCAATACTGTAAGTTCTCTTATAGTCCATATATCTTGATTAAATCTCCGATGCTGCTGATATACTTGGGTGAGCAAATATCACACACAAAGTCTCGGCGAGGGGAGCAAATCCAGGGAGGTAATTTGAGCTGATATAAGTGAATGAAGCAGATGTCTTAAGAAAGAGACTCTCTTTTATAAATAAGTTCTTTTGTTTCATTTTTTATGAGATTCCACATAACTGATGCACTTTGCTATGCACCTGAAACATACAATAATGTAAGTCAACTATACCCCAAAAATTAAAAAAAAAATTCTTTAAAAATAAAAATAAAAAAAGAAAGGGATTCTCTGATGGGCTCATTGCAATTTAAAGATGAAACATGGGTCAGGGATCCCTGAGGCCTCAGCAGACTTGTGTAGCAGGTGAAATTGCACATTTCAAGGAAGGCAGGGTGGCGGCTGTAGCTCCAACATGACTCAGATTCACCCTGGCTCCCAGTTCTTCATGTATCACAGGTCCATTGAACACCTACTCTGTGCTTGATTCTGTGCCGGTCCTGGGGGTGGGGTGGGGGGCAGATTTGGAGAATCTCTGCCACTAAGATGAGAAAGACTCAGAAGCAGAAGCCAATCCAATTTCTATCACAAGAGCCTCATCAAAATGCTGGGAACTATGTTCAATATCCCGTGATAAACTCGAATGGTACACACACACACACTGCTGTGACCTACACTGCAGCTGCAGCAACTCTGGATCCTTTAACCCATTGCACAGGGCCAGGGATCAAACCCATGCCTCTACAGCAACCTGAGGCCCTGCACTTGGATTCTTAACCCACTATGCTGTGGAAACTCCTCAACTGATTAAGTTTTGATGAAAAAATGTGCTTCCTCACCAGGAGTCCAGATTATACGTGGATTTGTAGATCCTGGGCTTTGTTTTTCCCCTTTCCAGGAGAAAGATGGTCACAGAGAAAGGAATTCTTCTCAGGAATTTATTGGGCAGACTTTTATCCACTCAGGCAATGATTATTGCACCAGGAACTCTGTAGGGTGTTTGTGTATATGTGTGTGTGTCTGTGTGTGCGCACATGCGTGCATCATAGCACACACCAGAATGACAAAGGCAGCACAACTGCACGCAAGTTGCCTGTGGTCTCATGGGAAGATGCACATCCCTAGGAAGGGCGTGTAAGAAAGATGCATTAAAAGAATGGACATGTGTGTGTGTAACTGATTCACTTGTCTGTGCACCTGCAACTAATCCAACATTGTAAGTCAACTACATTCCAATAAAATCTGGAAAAGAAGAAAGACATGCTATAGCACAAGGAAGATCTGAGCTGGCCAGAGAAGAGTGCGGGCTGTCCTTCCATTTCCTGCAAACACTGTTTCTTTGGGGAACTGGCCAGGTCGGATTCCTGGTACAGCCCTTGGCAGGAAGCAGAAGTGTTTTCAAAGGACATCGTTAATAGAAGTCTAATAGCAAGGGATTTCCAGTGAAGTAGATAATAGACAGAGTACTTCTGCTGGATGACTGAGCAGGTTCTACAGTGTTGGAGCTACTATTGGATTCTGAAGGATGCCACAACATAATTATCACCAGTTGGGTGGTTTAAGGAATAGAAATGTGTGCTCTCACAGTTCTGGAGGCTAGAAGTGTAAGGTCAAGGTGTTGGCAAGTTTGGGTTCTTCTGAGACCTTTCTCCTTGGCTTGCAGATGGCTGCCTTCTTGCTGATCCCTTTGAGGGCCTCTTGCCCCTTCCTTTCCTCCTCTGCCATCCTTTCTTCCCTCTTTCTTTTTATCAGTCCCTCCTTAAACACAGCAGGATTTGTGCCAGAAACTCAGAGGGCAACGCAAAGTAACAGTTCATGAAATAGGAAGTCCCATCAAGGCAGGAGCCATGTCTAGCTCATTTCTTCTGCAGCTCCAGTACCAATTGCAGTATCTGAAGCTTAGAGGGGATTGGTCAATATTTGCTAATAGGGGGGAGGGAAAGAAAGCAGGCCGGGAGGGAGGAGGTAATCTCTGCTCTCAAGCAGCTTACCACGTAGTCAGGGATCAGTAGGGAAACAGAGTTTCTATCCATTGTGGGAGCTCCAAAATGCAGGTGTGTATACGCGACAGTGGCATACCACAGAAGGTGCACCTGCATCTGCCTGGAGCAACTCAGAAGGGGCTTTACAGAGGAGGTGCTCCTTGCACTGGTGTGAAGGATAATGAAAGGTTCGCCAGCGGATAAAGGGGGATTTCAACAATTGCAGTAGCATCTTCTTGGGCGCAGACTTGTAACGTCAAATAATGAGGCAACCACCAGCCTGTCAGAGTTTCCTGGACCCCTATTATGTGCCAGGCCTATTCCCCATGTTTGAGTATAAGAGATTACAAAATGCTTGTCGCCACTTGAGTTTTAATTCCCAAGGCATGAGAGGATTGAGAAAATCCAAGTTGTATTCCCACCTAGACTTTGATCGGTTAATGACTTGTTATTCGTTATTCTACCATTTTAAAAGGCACAGTCAACCACACAGCTACTGAGTCACGCATCATCAAATAGCGAGTGAAAAAATAATTACATGTTCCTGAGACTGCTGGGTGGTTATCCTTGAAATATCAAATCATTGCGATGAATTACTTGGTAATATGACTTTTCTTTTTTTTTTTTTTAATTTCATGATAATGTTCCAATTTACTAGTCACAAAAAATCCTGACATCATGGCTGCCCCAGCAGGGTGGATATTTTAAGCCGTTTTGACAATATAATTATGGTTATTAGGTGGATATTTGCTTCTCATCAACTAAATAATAACACCTTGTCCCAAGAATCTAGGCTTCTTGGAAGATCTGAAAGTGGTTTACCAACAAGCGTTATTTCTCAGGGGGGTGTGGGTCAAAGCCCCCTCCCCCCCCCGCCCCCGCCCAGGGTGGGTGGCTCACATTCCATGTTGAGCATGAGGCCAGGAGTGGGTAAAGGAGACCCAAGTCCAAGGGTGGGGGCCCAGGACAAGCATGTGGTTTGATCACACCAGTCATCTTCCCAAGGGGCCTAGTTGCCGTGAGTGTGGTCCCTGGACCAGAGGACCTCGGACTGAGATTCTGCCCCCCAGCAAAAGCCAGGAATTCGGGCCCCTACCATTTCCGAAAGGCCAGTATTAAATCCTAGCATCACAGGTAGGTAAGTGCCTGAAAGTCTGCTGGGTCTGGAAAGGTCTATGCCTGATATATCACTTAGGCAGTAAAACAAGCAAACAAACAAAATCACTCTTATTCCAAATGCACAGCCTCATTAGCAATTAAGGTAACATTAAGTAAAAGCAACTTCTAATTTACCAGGGAACACCTATTGAATAAACAGTAACAAACAGATGCTGTCAGGGATAGGAAGAAACATGTGTATACTTTGCTTGATCTTTCTGGAGAAAGGTAATTCAACTGGATCTATAAAACTATTTTTCTTTGACGTGTAAATTGGTTTAGATTACTTCCAATGAAACCACATCAATGAAGGTTAGAGTACCGTGCCTGGCACTTAGTTGGCCAGCAAGATAGCCATGTCTTCTTTCCTTTGTGTAATGCCTTAGCCCAGTCTCCTAGAAAATCAGCCTGAGGCACAGCCTAAGTGCTAATGTTTATGGGGGTAAAATATCTGAGTGGTGAGATGCAGGTGTTTTAAAATAAAAGTGTTCCTTTTATTCAGGTACAGCGAGGCCAGCGGGTCAGGAGATGGCTGCTGAGGTTTGCTGCTCCTGGTTGCCAAGAGGAAGGACACACAGCGTCGGGTTGGGCCACGTGGGAAAGCACCAGGGTTGATCAGGAGGCCGATGGAGTGCGGAAATCAGGGCAGGGGGCTTCAGGGTGGCCTCTGAGGGAGGAACGGGTGAGGCACAGTGAAGAGGCTTAGGATCGGCTTGTGTGAGCAATTGCAGGGGGCTGGGGCAGAGGGGCTGTCTCCGGTTGTCTGGTACCTGGCCCTGGGGTGATAGGAACAGATGGACAGTAGACCTGAGTGTGAGGGCCTCATAGAGATGGAGGCAGTGGAGGGGCTCTGGATTGGGGGTTTGCATACGTAAGGTAGACGCACAGGTGAGTCATTTACTATCTCTGGGAGGTGGCCAGTCCTGGGAAGGGCGGTCCCCAGAGAGTCACCAAAATCCCAGATGTCAAAGCATCAGAAGTAGTCGTGGCTAATAAAGTAAGAGAGAGGAATGAGGTAAGAAAAAAGGGAAGGAAAGGACAACGTAGGACATGACGGAGATAGCTGCCTTTTCACACAGCTGGCACAAGATGCAGCCGGATTCCTGGTTCTGCAGGATGTCTGCAGAGACTGTGGACTGGAATGGCTTATTGGAGCGGGGGCAGGGGGGAGCAGGATTTATTTGCTGCCACATTTCCACATCCTATTGTTCGTTCTGCAAGGGTTATCCCCCTGGGTATAAAATTTGCTACACTCCCAGGTCACGTCACAAAGTCTCTGAAAGGCAGGGGTGAGAGGCTGAGAACTGGGAGATTGGCGACTGCTGCTCCAGATTTGAAAACCCAGATGAGAAAGAAGCTGCTGTGGACTGAGTTGGGGTTCCCCCAAAATTCCGCATGTTGACATTCTCATTCCAGGACGGCAGGATGTATCTGTGTTTGGAGATGGAGACTTTAAAGAAGCAAGGTGAGGAGTTCCCGTCGTGGCGCAGTGGTTAACGAATCCGACTAGGAACCATGAGGTTGCGGGTTCGGTCCCTGCCCTTGCTCAGTGGGTTAACGATCCGGCGTTGCCGTGAGCTGTGGCGTAGGTTGCAGACGCGGCTCGGATCCCGAGTTGCTGTGGCTCTGGCGTAGGCCGGTGGCTACAGCTCCGATTGGACCCCTAGCCTGGGAACCTCCATATGCCACGGGAGCGGCCCAAAGAAATAGCAAAAAGACAAAAAAAAAAAAAAAAAAAAGCAAGGTGAGGTCGTTAAGGTGGGCTCCATCCAACATGACCAGTGTCCTTGGAAGAGGCCGTTAGGACACAGATGGCACAGAGGAAGGTCACGTGAAACAGCAAGGAGAAGACAGCCCTCTACAAGCCAAAGAGAGAGGGGTCAGAAGAAACCAAGCCACCACCAACACCTTGAACTCCTAGCTTCCAAAACTGTGAGAAAATTAACTACTGGGGTTTAAGCCACTCGGCCTGTGGTACTTTATCATGGCAACCCTGCAACACTAATGCAGACGCTTTTCTGCAAAGTTGCTCACAAGTTATGCAGTTTCCAACAGGAGACTCCAGGAAGGATGATCATAGAGTCAATTTGGTGGAGCAAAATCATGAGTCATGAATAATAAATATCTAGCTTTGCATGCATTGAATGATAGTGAACAAAGAAGGCAGGAGGTACAGTAAAACGTACATGCTAATTACAAATAGGTAAAACAAATGTGACTTTTTATGTTTATAAAGGTCAGGAAAGAGTTGGGAGGGATGGGAAGTTAATTCTTTTTTCCCATCAAAATTGTTGTCATTAGACAAACTATATGCTGCAGTTAAATACAGGAGTACTTTGGAGATATTGCGGGTTCTGCTCCAGGCCACCACAATAAAGTGAATATTTGCAATAAAGCAAGTCACGTGGATTTTTTAAAAATTATTTTTATTTTTTTTTTGGTTTCCCAGTAAATACAAAACTAATGTTAGGAAAGACCTGGAGATGATGGTGCTAAGTGAAATAAGTCAGAAAGAGAAAGGCAAATACCACGTGATGTCTCTTCCATGGGGAATCTTTTAAAAATGATACAAATGAACTTATTTGCAAAACAGAAAGAGACTCACAGACATAGAAAACAAAGGTATGGTTACCAAAGGGGAAAGGGGGTTGGGGAGGGAGGGATAAATGAGGAGTTTGGGATTAACAGATACATGCTGTTATATGTAAACTAGATAAACAACAAAAACCTACTCTAGAGCACAGGGAACTGTATTCAATAGCTTATAATAAGCCATCATGGAGAAGAATCTGAAAAAGAATGCATGTACGTGTGTGAGTGTAACTGCCTCACTTTGCTGTACACCTGAAACGAACCCAACGCTGTAAATCAAGTATACGTCAATAAAAAATAAAAATTAAAAAAAGTTATGCTTACACTATGCTCTAGTCTATTAAGTCTATAAAATCATTATGTCTAAAAATCAATGTACCTCCCTTAGTTTTAAAATTGCTTTGCTGCTGAAAAATGCTAACCATCATTCGCGCCTTCAGCAAGTCATAATGTTTTTGCAATAGTAGCATCAAAGATCACTGACCCCAGAGCCCTGCTATAAATAGAATAATGATGAAAATGTTGATGGAGTGCAAGAATTACCCAAATGTGAGACAGAGACACTGCGTGAGCGAAGGCTGTTGAAAATATGACACTGACGTAGGGTTTACACGAACCTCAATTGGGAAAAAAAAGTGCAAATCCATAGGAAGTGCAATAAAATGAGGGAAGCCTGTAAATCCGTATTTTGTTCACTTTTAATTTTTTGACCATTTCTTCACCCTTAGCTTTTATAGGAGGAAAAAAATACAACTCATACAGCCTTGCTAGGTCTATTGAAGATGTTGGGGTGTTAAGAAGGATTCTGAGGCTCCATCTCAAGTTAGCAGGGCTGCAATTCTCTGTGAGCAGCAGCGTAGGAGGGGGAAATGGGATCGCAGGCTGCCTTGGGTGCTCTCCAAAGCCCTGTTCAGATTTTACTCTGATTCTAAGATCACATCAGTAAGTCTTTGCAGATTAGAGTAAAAATGAGTTCCAGGCTGCTCATTGGCTCTATAAATAAATAAAAAGGGCATTTTCGGGTGCGTTTCACAAAAACACCCGCATCCTTGTTCCAAGGCACAGCTGGCCCAGGCGCTTAGATAAGCCACACAGACAATCTGAGTAAATGTTCTGCAGCCTTTTCATTAACTAGACTTTGTTTCTCATTTAGATTCAGATTTTTTTTCCCTCCGAGGGATTCAGAGCTCCAGTCACCAGGCTTCTATTGTTTCCTGGTTGATATGATACAGCTTGGGTCAGGTTTTTTAAACTAAAGTCGATCATACAAAAACAAACAAGAAAACAAAAATCACTCACCTAGCTCTCACTTAGAGGGGTTTCTTCACACCTAAACTACACACCTAAGCTGGTAATGCATTTCCTTCAGCCTTTGGCTGTTGGCCCACGGCTGGGCCACAGCTTGATTTTTGACCCAGGGCAGACTGCTAACCTCCAGAACGGGCAGGTAAGAGAGTAAATGTGTGTTGTTTTCAGCCACTAAGTCTGTGGGACTTTGTTACAGCAACAACAAGAAACTAAAACCACTGCTGTACACTCTCCAGTCTCCCCGCTTGGCTCCTGTCTCGGGTTTGAGCTGAGTTCACGTTGACCTCACACCCCACACCCATAGTGCCCATCATATTGTGGGGAGGGGAGGCTCCAAAAAGTACTACAGTACCAATTATGACCCTTTATTGAGTATCTATAGTGTTCTAAGCACCAAGCTAAGTGTTTTGGAAAGAGATTTTATTGAATTACCATAACCGCGGTATAGAGGCTCCATTTTACTAGCGAGAAAACGGAGGCTCAGGGAGGGCAAAGCCTTGGCCCAAGGTCACTGGAGATGTCACACAGGAAGGATGGGACCCCGCGCCGTCCACTCCACAGCCTTGTCCTTCTCACTCTGCTGTGCCGGCAGCCACATTGCTCCTGCGGAATTAAAGTGAGAAATAATTTGAAAAACCTATGGTGAAAAAAATGTCATTCCTTTGGAGAAATGCTCCCTGGGAACCAGTGTCCCTCGTTAGCCCCTCCCTCCACTTCCTTCCCTCCCTTTTCTGCTTCTTTCTCTCCTCCCGTCCACACACACACTTCCTGAACACCGATCCTGGGACAAGAGGATAAATAAGCCACGGCCCCTCCCCCAGGAGCTCCATCCAGCGGAGGAATTAAGACAAGGGTACACGGAGGGCCTGGCGAGGCAGGCTGTGCCCGCCGCCCTGAGAGAGAGCGAGATGGGAGGAGGTGAGATGGAGGGAGCAACCCGTTCACCTCGGGAATCAGCTGCAAGAAAGAAAGGAAATTTGAGCCCTGGATCTGCAGGTAGCCAGGATGTGTTCTCAGCTTTTCCCTGTTGTAACCTGACCACATCTCTTTACTTCTCTGAGCTTCATTCCTTCAAAAAACAGTTTCTGAGCATTTATTGTGTGCCAGGCAGTGAGTGGGGCACAGGAACCCGTCTGACGAAAAGGGCAAGTGTGAGGACTCTTACAGAAGTAGGGGGAGGAGTGGGGAGGGGTGGACTGGGGGTTTGGCATTGGCATCTGCACACTGAGGACTATGGAATGACTAGCTAGTGGGAACTCTGCCTGTACAGCTCTACAGCTGCCGGCCTGCACGAGAGCCACAGCAATGCCAGATCCAAGCCACATCTGCAACCTCCACCACTGCTCACAGCAACGCAGGATCCTTAACCCACCGAGTGAGGCCAGGGATCAAACCTCATGGATCCTTGTCAGGTTTGTTACCACTGAGCCGCAGTGAGAGCTCCAGATAAGACTTCATGATTTAAAGACAGCACCTCTGTTTCTCTGTCCCTTGGCAGTTCTGAGGAGAGCCGTCCAGGGTGGGAGGCAGGCTTTGCCCATGGGTCATAGGGTAGTGGGTTCCTCCTCTTCTGTGGCTCCCCTGGTGCAGGAGAAGTTGAATGACTAATCAACAGGTGGCAAGTGGCCAGAGGCAGAGCCTGAAGCAGTGTTTGACGCCTGTGGTTTATTGGGGAGGAGTGGAGACGAGACCAGGAAGGCTGGGTAGGTAATAACGGGTTATTAGCTATTTCTCCACCACCGTCCATCTCACGGCAGGAGCCCAGGTGAAACACAAACCTCGGGAGTTACCGCACACAAAGGCCCGGGGCGCCTCAGTACTGTACTGACACAACAGTTTCTGCTGGTCACTGGTTGAGGGTTATTCCTGGAACATGCAAATCCCCCAGTGCTTTTGCCTTCGTGCCAGCTGGTCAGAAGGCTCCAGCAGCGAGGAAGGTCTCTCAGGAAAAAGATTCCCAAAGCTGGCTGTTGGAAGGGAGGCGATGTGAACAGAACAGATAAAGGGGAGGGACCCAGACCAGGCGCTGACAGCATCTACCAGCCCGGGCGCTGGGCAGGATTGCCAGGAAGAGAAGGTCAAAGCGGTGGTCCCATCTTTGCATCCCCAAACCTCCTCTAGGTCACAACACACACTTAATGAGTATTCACAGAATGAACACGCTAGAGTGACGGGTGAATGCATTAATACGTCCTGTGATGGTTTGCCTACTCCTATGGTGGAAGAGAACAAGGATCTATAGCCGTGGCCATACTACTTCTGTATCTATACCTTTACCTATAACGATCGATGGACATCTAACGATCTAAATCTAGGTACAAATATAGATTGATTAATAAGGTCAGTGTGCATACATACACACCTCTGGAACGGTGCCAGGCACCACATACGTTAGTTTAAATTTCGTGACCACTTCGTGTATATTAAAAATAGTAGAAACAGAGACAGAGAAAGGCGGAGTCACCTGCCCCAGGTTGTTTCGTTAGTTAGACAACAGCAGAGCAATCGAATGCCGTTCAGCGGGACTGTTGATTACATGCGGCTTTTCCGCTGTTCCGTGCCCCTTTCCGTATCACCCAACTGCCTCAGCCAGACCATCCAGCTAAGCTGAGTTTCGAGAAAGTCTCTTTGACTCTTCACACCTGATATTTTTACAGAGACCGGGTGGAAGGATTCTCACGACTGATCTGTCAGCCTTGATAGATGGAGAATGTTCCTGCGATCCCAGTTGAAAGGGGGAAAAAAGTTTCTTTCACGTATGGACTAAATTTCTAAGGCAGGATCTAATTAAAACAGGTCAATAACAGAACTTTGATTAAGGCATGCAGTGTGAAAAGTATGTCTACTTGAATGAATGAAGAATAAATGCAGGTAATGAGATTTATTCCAGAGAGACGGGGGATGGAGAGAGGAAGAAAGACACAGAGGGGAAGAGAGAGATGGAACCTGTGAACAGAAGAGGATCTGGTGTTGGAGAGTTATTTGAAGGCATGCCTATCCGCTGGCAGATTCGTATTAAAAGATTTTGAGGATTAAAAAAAAAAAAATAGCCATGTGTTTTCCCTAAAGGTTAAAAGAGCAATAAGAGTAAAGCAATTTCTATTTGGTAAAATAAAACTGTAAGATCCATTTCACACAACACTCGGGAAAGAAGAATCTGGTTCATCACAGAGTCAGACTGGGTGTGGGTTGGAAATTGAAGGCTCCTCCCGACCCCAGGCTGGCGGAAGCAGGTTGGGGGAGACCAGCTACCAAAGGAGAAGCATTATAGGAGGACATACCAGGGAGTCATGCTCCCCCAGCCCTGACCCACGTGCCATAGAAGAAGATTCCTGCAGTTCAGCTAGTATTTATTGCTCAGTTCCTATTTTCCAGACCTACTGGATGTTTTCCAGTGCAGAGTTCAAGTTATGTAATCACATCAGCAGCTCTATCAGGGGAGCTGACTTGGTTGGTGGAGGAAGGGCCAGGAGCCTGGGAGCCCAGGAATGTAGCTGTAGAAGCTGGAAATGCAAAGAAACAGATGCTTCCTTAGCCTCTGGAGGGTTTGCAGCCCTGCTGACACTGACCTCAGCCTAGTAAGACTGGTTTCAGAGCGCTGACCTCCAGATCTATGAGAGAATCCGTGTATGCTGTTTTAAGCACCACGTCTGTTACAGCATCCATCTGGAACTAAGAGGTGTGTTTTAGCCCATGAGGCACAGCCACGAAATAGAAGAGCAGATTTTGAGTCCAGGTCTTTTGACTCCTAACCTGTGCCACTCCTGTGGCAACCTGCTGCTTCTTGCTGTATGCTCTGCAAACACACACATCGAAACCATTCAGATTCCTACAGAACCACCACCCTGTCCCAGCGACTTCCACACCTGACTGTCTATCAGCTCTCCCAGGCCCCTTGTAATGAAATGCAGAGTCGCTCAGCCATTAGGTTGAGAGGAGCCCTACAATTTTGCATTTTTAAATAAATTTAAATTTGCTGCAGGTTCTAGCAACCAATTTGGGAGTCAATGCTCTACCCTTTTTTATTTCTAAAATGTATTTTACATCCACATTGAGGGGGAGAAAATACAAAATAAATACTTCATCTTCCTTTGAACCCATGAACACTCGAATGGAGGGCCCATTTTTGGAGAGGCTGCTATGTGGGAAGACTTCGTATTTGACCACACACTTGCCTTCATGCCACTCCTGGGAGGGAGGAAGCGTGACCTGTTTATTACTGATGCCACTCTAATCCTTGGTAGGTTTCCATCCACTGATTTCCACCTCCCCCAACTCCTTGGCTATGAAATTCCTACTTTTCCTTCCTGTACTCAGAGATGAGCCCAATCTCTCTCCCTTACTGTAAAATGCCATTGCACTGGCCCCGGTAGCTGTCATGATTGTCCTAAATATAGGTCAGCCTTGACCTTTTTTTCCTTTCTTCTTTTCTTTTTTTTTGCTTTTTAGGGTCGTATCCACGGCACATGGATGTTCCCAGGCTAGGGGTCGAATCAGAGCTGCAACTGCTGGCTGACACCACAGCCACAGCAATGCAGGATCCGAGCCCCAGCTGTGACCTACACCACAGCTCACAGCAACACGGGATCCTTAACTCACTGAGCAGAGTCAGGGATCAAACCTGCATCCTCATGGATACTAGTTGGATTCATTACCACTAAGCCGCAGTGGGGACG
This sequence comes from Phacochoerus africanus, assembly GCF_016906955.1. NCBI lineage: Eukaryota > Metazoa > Chordata > Mammalia > Artiodactyla > Suidae > Phacochoerus > Phacochoerus africanus. The sequence continues at coordinate 6,550,832 of NC_062549.1, forward strand.
CCAGCCTTAGCATGTTTACAAGTGTCATGAATAAGTTTTCTTTTCTTTTGTTTTTTCTTTCTTTTGGCTGCACCCTTGGCATATGGAAGTTTCTAGGCCAGGGATCCAATCCGAGCCACAGGTGTGACCTACACCAGAGCTCTGGCAATGCCAGATCCTTAATCCACTGCATTGGACTGGGATCAAATCACTGCCCCCCCTAGAGACAACACCAGATCTTAACCCACTGCGTCACAGCAGGGACTCTATGAATACGTTTTTTTAACGCTCGCTGTATTAGTGTTCTGTGGCTGCTATTAACAAAACACCACAAGCTGGGTAGGTTACAACAACAAAACATCATTAGCTCATAGTTCTGGAGGTGGCAAGTCCTAAATCATGTTGTCAGTGGGACTGTACAGCAGCTGACACCTGTAAGGGAAAAGCTTTGCCTCTTCTAGCTTCTTCTGTTTACCAGCAATCCGTGGCTCTCTTTGGCTTCTAGATGCATATCTCCAGTCTCTGCCTCTGTTTGTTTTCACATGTCATCCTTCCCTGTGTGTCTCTGTGTCTCTTCTTCGTTTCTTCTAAGGACACCAGTTGTATGGGATTAAGGGCCCACCCTATTTCAGTATGACCTCATCTTAATTTAACTAATTATACCTGCAACTGCTCTATTTCCAAATAAAGTCATATAGAAATGTGGGAGTGGTGGTGGTTAGGACTTCAATATCTTTTGGGGGGAAGCAATTCAACCCATAACTCTTGCCAAAGCCATTTAGCCAGTAAATGGCAGCACTGGGCTCAAACACAGCTCTGGCTTCTTTCTCTTTACCCGACTTGATGGAGTCTGCGTGTGAATAAGTGTGTGAATGAGGCTCAGGGCTATTCTGTGCCTTCCTAAGTTCTTCCAGGAGAATTTTTGGCACTTGTAAGTTTCCCAGGTACCTTCTCTTGGGAGCACTATTTTGCTCCACTGAGCACAAGTTAGAGGGAGCTCATATCTGCAGCTCTCTTATCCCCATTCCAAAAGGCTCACACACTTGATTTCCATTCGGCTCTGCATGAAATTGTTCTCCTGTGTGCAGAAGAGGGGCCTTTTTATTGAAATGGATTGGTGTCTGCCTGGGAACTGTTATGTCTCTTGCCCTTTAGGATAATCCCTGCTATAAATTAACTATTCCTATCCTAGCCCCATTTCTTTTTTTCCTATTGGGTTGTTGGCATTTTTCTTATTAATTTGTAAAAGCTCTTTCTATATTAACTTTTATCTATCATGGAAATTGCAGATACTTCCCCTAATCTATCATCGGTCTTTTGACTGTGTTTTATACTCTCTTGTCATGCAAAAATCCCAATTCTTCTGTGGTCTCTGTGTGTTCTCTTCCTCCGTTACAGTCTCTGGGGTTTCTGTCTTGCTTAGAAAGTTCTCTCAGAGTCTTTGGCAATAGGTTTGTCCTCCTCAATTTCTTTCTTTTTCTTTTTTTTTTTTTTTTGTCTCTTTAGGGCTGCACCCACAGCATATGGAGGTTCCCAGGCTGGGGTCAAATCAGAGCTGTAGCTGCTGGCCTACACCACAGTCACTGCAACTCCGGATTCAAGCTGCATCTGTGATCTACACCACAGCTCATGGCAACGCCCAATCCTAAACCCACTGAGCAAGGCCAGGGATCAAACCCGCAACCTCATGGTTTCTAGTCGGGTTCGTTCACCACTGAGCCATGATGGGAACTCCTGTGCTCCTTAATTTCTCATATTTTCTGTTGCCTTGAATTGTTTTTACTGTTATACTTAAACACGATATGCAAATGATTGGGGTCCAATGATTCCACCAACTGTATTAATCGTGCTGCCATCTTGACTTGTGCACTCCTGCATAATTTCTGGATTTCCAGGAATGCGTTTTATCGAATTCACAGTATTGAATGTTTGGGTATCATTGAAACTCTGGTAAATTGAAGTAAAACATGTTTGGACAGAAGAGAAGGACAGTCATTATTCTTCCCTTTTCTACTCATATTTCCCTTTGGTAAAGCTTGAGACGCACTATTTGAAAAGTCTATGCAATTACACAAGCATACATATATATGTATGCGTATATATGTCAGAGGGTGCTCTGTGTTCACCAAAAGATGTGCTTCTCCCACACCAGAGGGCGGGAGATAAACTCCACCAAGATTTTGGTGACAGCCACATTGGTGAAATCGGGAGAAAAAGGTGTCTAATCATCTAAGACATGTTGCAAGGTATAAAGCATGTTATTGTATCTTGAGCTCCATGCAAATAAAAGATGGGCACAGTGCTGGATGGGCCTCTTGGGCTTGGAAGGCAGCGTGTACCACATCTGGGAATATGGTTCCAACAGTTTATTGACAACTAGGAAGGCTGCCCGTTTTAATTAGGGCTGAAAGCAACAGGTTCGGGCTGCAGTAAAAGCTGCTCTGACATGGAGATGTATGACCATGTGGAGCTCACTGTGCCAGATCTATCAAGGTAGATACGAATGCTGTGTGGAGGGTCTGGCAGTTTCAATAGCAGAACCACAGGGCAGACCTTTAGGTTTCTGGATCAAAAACGTACATCCATCACAGAGAATTATACACTGTTCAAAAAGAAGTCCCACCGCGCTCATGGATCTTAATAAAGTCTGAGTGTCTGATCATGGGGCAGCAACTGATTTTGCAGTTGGAACTGCCCACCAGGAGCTGGGCGTTGTCAGGTCTGCCAGGTCAGAAGGTTGGGCATGTGCAGCAATAGTCCATCCCAGGATGAAAATGGCCCACGAGAGATCAAGCCCAAGCATATCTGCACCTTTCAGGTAAGTTACATGAAAAGATAACCCTGACCCTCTGTCACCTACCTCTGCTGCATCAGAGCCTTTCCTACCACCCACATCTGGGGTCCCTTATAAAGCGCCCTATGACCAGCCATGGATTAGAAGAATCTCAGTCCTGGTTCGTGGATGATCCAGTGTAATCAGTTAGTGGTCTACTGCCAGACTCTAATTCCACTCAAGAGGGTCAACGAAAGACAGTGAGGGAAGAAAAACCTCAGCACACAGGTGTTCGAGCACACTTAACCCTCAGCTTTGTGTGGAGGTAGATGTGGCCTGAGGAAAGAATAAGCACAATGAGAATGAATGGACAGGAATGGTCAGAGACCTGAAGAATAGAAAGAATAGAAAGTCTAGGGAGGAGAGAACCATAGCGTGGGTACAAAAGGCATTGGTCCTATTGCTGGGGTCATCATCACTCCCAGAAAACCTTTTGGGCAATTTTTTTTTAACCTACCAAAACTACAACCTTTGGCTCTGCTCAACTAGCACTCTTAGTCTCCAAGAGAGAAATGTTCCTTATAGGCAATGCGTGAGGGGTTCTACTGAGCCTAAAGTTACGGTTGCTGCCTGGTCATGTTGATCTGGTGTGTATGCTGGTAGATCAGAAGGCAAAAAAAGAAAAAGTTAGTATATTTGCAGGGGTAAAGGGTAGGAGGTCCTGGGGCTACTACTTATAATGAGAGCAGAGAGATATAATTATGGCGCACAGCAGATTCTCCGGAGTGCTTGTTGTTCTCTGCCTGTTGGTAACTTACATGGACAATTCTTCAGCCCTAGTGTGCCAAGGGCATAATAATGAGGGGATAAGATACCTCCGTGATGAAGCCCTGAGTTAACGTACATCAGTAGAAGTTGTGACCAAGGTTGAGGACAATCCCAAATGAGTGGTAGAGAGGGGAGGTTAAGACTATCCAGGGTACCACCTGGCTGAGTAAGTGCTAGAACAAAGTGGTCAGAGGATGTGGCAAGAATAGATCTGGGTGGTACACAGTGGACAGTAGCAGGTGCTCAGATCACTTCCCCTTCACTCAGAGGTTACCTGAAGCTCTACGACAAATCTCATACGTACAAAACCTTCCTCCGCCAGCATCTGCATCTGACAGCTTCCGCTGGTTACGGGAGCCTGCTAGGCGCAAGCTGACGACAAGCATCAGGGAGTTGATGTTCCTCACGAGCAACCACCAAGGGATGACGGACAGGGGTCAGTGGGGTGTGCTACACACAGGCGCTCAGAGGGTCTTCCGCTGGCTGAGCCCCAGGATGCAGCAGTGGTGACCCCCTCAGTTACATATCTTTAGATGTCTTTCATCCAGTCCCTGTCTCCCCTTCAAATCCCATCACTGTGGTTCCCAGGATCTCCTTCCACATAAACTACATGCACCAAATCATCTTATTCTGTGCTTTGGGGGAACTAAGAGCTAAGGCTCTTAGTCGATGGATAATAAATACATGTTAGAAGCATTTATGCTAAGCTCATTTATGATTTAGAAAGACAAGTTGATTACATTTCAGATGCTACTAAATTCCAAACCACAATGACTACTGGAAAGGCTAAAAGAACAAAGATGAATGCAAGATTTTGGAAGCAAGCGAGATGAGATTTACTATAGAAAAATGCAAGATAATGCACCTGGGAAAAGTCATAATCAGCATTAATTTAAAGTGGGAGCTTGCAATTTGTGAAACAATCATTTTGACAAAAAAGCTGAGGATAATAATATGTAATAAATTATAAATTGAGTAATGTGCTGCTTATTAGAAAAACCAAGCCCACCATCTTGCAGGGTGGAGATAAAATATGATCAGACATGGTCATGTCATTCCAGGATCCTTCCTGAGACAGAGCTAGAAATCAAGGATGAATAGGTCAAGGCAGAGTGGGGAGGCACAGTTGGGAATGAGACAAGGGATTCAGCTGAGTCCGTGGGGAGTTCTAGATTTACTGGGTTGAGATCAAAGGCTGTGGAAGCAATCCACATCACAGCATGGCAATTAGGACTGGAGGTCAGCAGAAGGTCCTCAGCCAGGCTAGGGGTCATGGCATCCATGACAGAGACCTTGAATCTAAGGTTACTCTAACTCCACCTTGGAGGCTTAAGTCACTGAGTGTCTGAGTAGGACTAAATCCCTGGGAGATGCTGTCCTCCTTCCCTCCCAGATTTTTTAGGGTCTGTACTGAAGTTGCATCAGGCAAAGAATCAGCAGAGAGGTCCCCTGGGTAGAAGTTGGTCCTTCCCCAAATGGCTTCATGTCAGTCGAGATTCTGTTTAGCTGCAAGTAAGAGAAACGTGGACAGAGTGGCTTAAACATGCGTTTACCTTGATTTTTGTGTGAACAGGGATGCCTGGCGGTTGTCTATTGCTGGCATGGGGAGGAAATCACTGATGTCATGGGCTTATTTCTCTTTCATTAGATGAAAAAGCACAGCACATGCTGAGTAGAAGGAATTACATGCACGGATGGATGCACAGAAATACATTAGAGAACAATACGGGTGGCCATCCTGTTTAACCACCTACCCAGTGTATACTGCCGGCTCCTTCCTCCACAGTCAAAGCCCAGCTTGGTTCAGAAGCAACATGAGTGCCTCCAGAGAGATGCTCGCTTTCCCCAGCAACCACTGCAACTACGTGTGAGCAGGTCACAGGTTTCGATCTATGAAAATTAATTAGACATCTTCCCTAATGAAAGATAAGCACATATACGACATCACTGGTGCCCCCTACCCCTTCTTCCTGGCTTGAACAAGAGCATGGCACCTAACGTCATCCTAGCAGCCATCTGTGACCCTGGAGCAAAGACCAAGATGAGCTCAGAGACCTCCATCCTTTAGATTCTGACCTCCGTGTCACCTGTTCAGACAAGCTTCCCGGACCACCTCCCCATGAACCCCATCCCGCTCTTCTTTCTCCCATCTTTGCTTTCTTTCTTCATTGAATGTATTTCAACGAAGAAAAAAAACTGCTTTTCGGTATACTTGTATTCATATTTTTCTCTCTTCCACTAAAATGTAAGCAGCTCCCTGAAGTCAGGGACAGTGCTAGGTGCAGAGTGGCAGCTCATAAACATATGTTAAATATGCAAACTCCGGAAGGCAGGGGCTCTCATTTCCAAGCCCCTCCCTTCCTGGCTCATCCCCAAGGGTTGGGTGCCTGGAAGCTGGGCTTTTCGACCTGCCTTTGCCACAGAACTGCTGTGGGTGGGTCCTTCAGATTTCTGTCCAATTTGTGAGGGTGGTGGGACCCCTTCATCTCCAAGATCCTTTCTAATCAAACCACTGATACAATGGTCTCTAACATTTCTAGGTGTTTCTTCTAATTGTAGAGTTTTTAAGGCTTTTTTGATCATGGCTCTACCAGCAGTAAGAACTTTTTCATCGCAATGGACCTTGTGTACTCGATCAGGAACTGGATTGTTTTACATTTAAAAAACACGTGTTACTCACTTGTTTACAAGACCTGTTAATGGTTTGTGACCTTAAGTTTGAAACACTCTTGAGTTGAGGTATTTTGCCCCCTGCAACCCCCTATTAAATTATGCCCTACTTGGAGTTCCTGTCGTGGCTCAGTTGTTAACGAATCCGACTAGGAACAATGAGGTTGCGGGTTTGATCCCTGGCCTTGCTCGGTGGGTTAAGGATCCGGTGTTGCCATGAGCTGTGGTGTAGGTCGCAGATGCGGCTCGGATCCCGAGTTGCTGTGGCTCTGGCGTAGGCTGGCAGCTACAGCTCCGATTGGATCCCGGGGAACCTCCATGTGCTGAGGGAGCGGCCCTAGAAAAGGCAAAAAGACAAAAAATAAAAAAATAAAAAAAAATTATGCCCTACTTGAGAAAATATTTTATTAATGATAATAATATATGAGATCATATTCTTGTATATTATATAACATATGATGTGCTATAGAAGAGATAATACTACTAATAATACAATTAAGTAATAAATCTAACACTTGTACAGCTCCTTAGCACACATAGCTCACTGTCACACTATCCCATTTACTTGTGGCGTCAGCCCTCTAACTGGGGTGGACTCATTCTCCATCTGAGAAACTAGTTCAGAGGGAAAAGAAAACATCTAAGAACACTTTGCAATCTAGTGCCAGAGCCAGGGCTCAACCCAGGATTTTAAACTCCTTGTTCAGACCACTTTCTCCTCATTAAATGCCAATTAAGGTTACCAATAATTTAGCTATTATCTCTGGCTATTGTCTCTTGCTGTCGTAGCACCAGCTCTGGCTCAGTTCATTTCATTGGACACTCTGGAAGTCAAGACAGAAACTCAGAAGGAATCAAGAAAGAGGCACAGGGAGTTCCCGCTGTGACATATTGGGTGAAGAATTTGACTGCAGCGGCTCAGGTCACTGTGGAGGCATGGGTTCCATCCCAGTCCAGCACTGTGGCTTAAAGGATCTGGCATAGGCTGCAGCTGCAGCTCGGATTCAATCCCTAGCCCTGGAACTTCCATACGCCACGGATATGGCTATTAAAAAAAAAAAAGAAAGAAAGAAAGACACATGCAGGGGCCCATCCCAGATGCCTGACAAGACCTGAAAAACATTGTCCCAGGCTCTGCCGTGTATTTGTTTCATGGCCTAGAACAAGTTATTTTATTTTTATTTTTTTGCTTTTGTTTTTAAGGCTGCATCCACAGCATCTGGAGGTTCCCAGGCTAGGGGTCAAATCAGAGTTGCAGCTGCTGCCCTACACCACAGCCACAGCAGGGTGGGATCTGAGCCACATCTTCGACGACCTACACCACAGTTCATGGCAACATTGGATCCTTAACCCACTGAGGGAGGCCAGGGATCAAACCCTCATTCTCATGGATCCTAGTCAGGTTCATTAACCACTGAGCCTTGAGCAAGTTATGTGACTTCTCTCAGACTCAGTGTTCTCATTTGTACGCGGGTGGTGATTCTGATTGTTGTACCAGCTTCAGGGGCGTGTTGCGAAGGTGTTCGTGGAGATCCTTAGGCAGTTTGAGCCTCAGGATTTTTTCAAGCATTTTCCCTCTGCCGGGAGGGCTGCCTGCCTTTCTGCTCAGCACAAACTAGACATGACTATCCCCCATTCACACGTCTCCTGCCGGGCTCTCCTGCTCTTTCTTCTTTTTATTTTGATTACAGCTCTTTGCATGTCCCATTAATATGTACTTTCTGTATACATTCATGGTGGGGACTCATGAACTCATTTACGAAGCAACAAGCCTTGGAATCTACGTTCTAGACCTGGCCTGTGCTCTGAGTAGTGAGTGGGTAGGAAGCGCCCAGGAAGCCGTCAGCATTTCATCACTTGCCATTCTGTGGCAGGAATCACAACACACGTGCAACAAAGAGAGCCTTACGCATTGTTTTCCTAGGGGTTTGATGACTTTCACGGGACCCACATAGATCGTGGTGTCCACAGGAAATCTTATTGCCCCTGAAAATGGGGCCATGAGGAGGGAACCATGGACTTACTGGTAGAATTTTGCAGGCAGGTGGCCTTAGATGGTGCGATGCTCCATCTAAGTGAGGCTGTCACCAAGGGCAACCTTTTTGATTGACATGCAGGGGAGGACTTACAAGCTGTAGAAAGTGTTGCTCTGATGCTGTTTTTCAAGCAGCAGGGATCCGAGGGCATAGACCACACAGGGATCATTAGGAGATTCTAAGTGAGGCAGAGACAGGAGTGAGGGCTCTGGACTTTTCCCTACTTCCTCCCTCTCTGTCGCAGTAGTCACTGAGTCCCTACTCAGTGCTGCTTAAAAGTGCTAGGTCCTACAGAACACTGTAAACCAGCTATGATGGAAAAAATAAAAATCTTAAAAAAAATAAAAATAAAAATAAAATACCAAGTCCTTGTTCCTCGTTGGGCTTAACTTCTAATAGGAGGCCACAGACAACAAGTGTGTTAAAAAAACCCTATAGTTTCGGTAGAGGTAATTACTATGAAGACAGTGGGATGGGGTCAGGGGACAGAGAGGAAATGGGGAAAAGAAGGGCTCCTTCGCCGGGGGTCTGGGGGTCTGGCAAGGCGTCTCTGCGGAGCCCTGATATGGGGATAAGCCTGCTGTGTTTGAAGAACAGCGTGGGAAGGAGACGGGTGTGGCTGGAGCAGATGAAACAAGAAGGACAGGGAGAGGAGGTGAGGTCACACACAGCCCAGGGAGTCTGTGTGCGGAGACAGGACCGGCTGCGGAATTCACGGTGCCCAGGACAAAATCAGCCTTTGTTCGGAAATGACTGAGAATCCCAAGATGTGACAGCTGTCTTCAAACCCATCAGGGGCCCTTTGGGGCGCGACGCCTGCAGGGGCAGACGGTCGGGCCCAGTAGGGGAGCACTGACCACATCGCCTACTCAGGGACAAAGCACTGGGGTCACGATGGACAACTTCACTTAAACCCCTGAATGTTCTGGAGGTCAATGCGGTGCCTGGTAAGCAGGAAGCCCTGTGTCCAAGGTCACTATTAGTGACACGAATGCAAATCAGGGATCTATGAGATAAGATCCGTTGTCCTGAACTACGGTGCTCATGGAAATTTTGGGTTCAAACAGAATGGATTCAACCCTGCAGACAGGCAGCGAGTCTTCGCCGCTCCCCTCCCCCCCGCCCTGCATGTCAGAGATTTGACTTTACTTAAACGTAGAATTGGTTAAGAGGCAGATACTTGAATTTTTCTCTTTTTCCCTCCGCATCATTGCTGTAGAATACCTCTGTTGCATTCTCTTAATTTTTGGTTTGGTTTGGTTTGGTTCTTTTTGTGTACAGCCTTTCAAGGTCCTGGCTAAGGGCCCAGACCACCTGGTACCTCAAAGTTAAGCAAAATAAGATATTTAAAAGTCAGAGAAGGGGTTCCCATTGTGGCTCAGCAGGTTAAGAATGCGGCATGGTGTCTGTGAGGAGGCACGTTCGATCCCTGGCCTTGCTCAGTAGGTAAAGGATCTGGTGTTGCTGCAAGCTGCAGTGTAGTGGCAGATATAGCTTGGATCTGGTGTGGCTGTGGCTCCGATTCAGCCCCCTAGCCTGGGCACTTCCACATGCTACAGGGGCAGCCCTAAAAAGAAAAAAAAAAAAAAAAGTCAGAGAGACTGTGGCTCTAGAAAGTAGATGATGTTGAGACCCACTCCCCCCTACCCTCGGCAAAAAAAAAAAAAAAAAAAGACTTCATGCGCTGGGAGATGAGGCCAGACCTGGCTCCTTGGAGGAGACTGGGGGCACCCAGCCTGTGCCAGCCGGGGGGTCCGGGTTCCCCCAGACTCACCCCCTGCTCGGGCTCTGCCAGACCGGCAATCATCTGTTTACCTTTGTTAATTGCTTAAGTCATGAAATGTACTAAAAAGTCCGGAGAATAATAAGCAAAACCCCTCTGCCCAGATATTTGCTTTGTAAATTATTCAAAAGTAAAAAAATAAAGCATGAAATGGAAGTCCCTCCATTCCATTCTTCTCTTCTGAGGAAATCAGGATCTAAAACCTTGCAAGTTTCTGAGTGGTGCATTGGGTTAAGGATCTGGTGCTGCTGCATACGTGGTATAGGCTGCAGCTGCAGTGTGGGTTTGCTCCCTGGCCTGGAAACTTCCACATGCCACAGGTGCGGCCAATAAATAAATAAATAAAAACTGTAAAAATTTATGCACGTCTTATCAAACCATGTTTTGATGTTCTGACCATCCATTTATAGTTCCACAAGCAAAACAGATTTCTGTTTTGTATATATTAAAGCATTGACACGTGTTTTATGGCCATCTGAGTCTTTTGGTAATTTGCTCATCTCATTTGACCTTCTATCGATAAGTATGTGCTTATTCATTAATAATTGTTCAGTGTCTCGCTTCACAATTTATCCGTTTTTATATCGATAGAGGTAGGTTCTTTTGTCTTTTCCCTTGTTTCAGACGATGCTGGCTTTCCCACCTGGGCATGACCAGCACACCTGCCAGCGTCTCCCCGGGCGCTCTGGCGACCGACATGCAGCTTGTTTATCTTCAACATTAGCAGACTCTACCTGATTGCTTCCCAATGGTTTTCCTGATTTACATTGCCGCCAATAAGGATGAAAGCTCTTGCATCTCCATAGTTGACGACTCTCGGTGCTTTACCAGTGTGCTGAGTGGGAAAGTCCTCTCCTTTTTTCATTGGATTTCTCAGATTTCTGGTGGGATGCACCCCTTAACAGATGCCCGTTGGGCAAAGTCTCCCTGGCTGGGTTTTTATGATGAGCATCAAATGTCATTCCTCAGGACCAGTGTTAACTGACTTGCCAGGAACTACCTGGAGCTCAAGAAGAGGGAAATGGGGTGGGGGTGGAGGAGTGAAGACGAGGAGGGGGGCGTCTCAAAGGACAAACTTCATCAGAGATTTTGCCCAGGGGTCTAAGGAATCTTTTAATGTCATTTAATACTCAATTATCCAAAATCAAACCTAACAAAACTATAGTGTCAGGACATGGATCTGTTCTACTTCTGACACGTCTCCTCCCTACCCCCAACCCCCCCATGCGGCATGCCTGAGCAACTCTCTGAGTTTGGGCATCTTGCCCCAGACATCTAAAGAGTCAGTCTGGACTTAAAAGAAACCTCTTTGCAGCCCAGTCCTGCAAATAAGTATCAAGTGTCTCCCACGAACAATTCACTCTGTTTTCCATCAAATAAGAGGTATTTCCTTAGAGGGCCAATTAGCAAAGCGATTAAAGGAAAGAACAGATGTATCACTGCCCACCTTTCTCTTTTGAGAAGCCCAAGCCTCAAGAAGTGACAGCTTCTTCTCAGCTTGACCTTATAGTCCCACCAACTGAGTCACCAGGAGAGTTCCCAGATTCTGCAGCTGTGTCCCAAACAGCTGGCCACATCCTTGCCTGGAATCCCCCTCAGGTGCCGTCCTGCCTCTCTCTGCACATCATCGGGAGAGCTCCCACCGTTAACTTCAACCACATTCGGATGTTAAAAAAACACAGATGGCATTATGGTTCCAGGCTAATTGCAGCATATTTATCTGATAAGCGATTCTCATTATGTGCTCGTCAAATGATTATGGAAACAAGTGGTGGCTCCATCCTTGTGCCTGTCAGGTCTGGTTAATAAAATATAAACCTAAAGAGAGGAAAATTGCTAAGCTAAGAGTGGTCTTGGGACCAGGAGGCAGGGAGTGAAAAAGGAGAATTTCCAGGCAATTAGTTAGGATGGCTCCAGGCCCGGCTGGCCCTGCCTGCACCAGAGAAGTTCTATGTCCACGCAGGGCTGGAGTCTCCCCACACTCAGGGGGAGGAGCAGAGAAGAGCTTCCCAGCCTTTGCTCCCCTTGGACTTGATGTCCTGCCTTTGTGGCCTGCCTCAGATGAGCTTTGCTCTCGAGCTGGGGATGCTGCACATACTATTGCACTGCTTTTGTTCTCGCTCCCAAAGCTGCATCCACCATGGGACGCAAGACAATCTAGAGGCTAAGAACATAAGCCGAAGACAGACCACACAGACTCAATCCCAGGTCCGCCACCTTACAGGAATGGCCTGACCCCTCCCGAGTTCAGTGTGCACACGAGTGAAAGAAGAAATAGCAGGAGCACGTGTGCTTTGTGGCTCCCGTGAGGTTGCAATGAGATACTGCATGCAGAGCCCTTCACACAGTGCCTGACTTTACGCAAGCTCTCAAGAAACATCAGCTTCATCCTGCCACAGCCTTAGAGCCAGTTTCTTGTCACCCACGTGCTGTTTAACCATCTCAGTTGATCAGTAAGCTTCAGGAGAGCTCACAGATCTCCTAGAATATGCCAGCTCCTTGCACATGAAAGATGCTTAACAATCTTGCATTGAATGAATAAGGACGTTGATGAAAACCAGTCCTGAGAAGTGCAGGCATCCTTGTTACCCTTGCATGGGGGGGTGGGGTGGAGAAATGAGTAACTTGTGATTCTCAGGGGCATGGTAGGAGGAGGGCCTGGGAGAGGAGGTCATATATAGTTTGTAAAACTATATTAAATATTATCATATAATTATATCGAGAAAATTAAAACAAATTTGGGGGGCAATACAAGCTTATGTTGCCCACACCAGACTGGGCAAGTGCAGACACTGCAGATACCTGACACCTGCTGGAGGATGGAAGGCCCTGGATTTTGCGCAGGTGGTTTTACTGTCATCCGGGAAGGAAGGGAGATAGTGACGGCCAGCCCCAGCCCACCATGGCTAATTGACACATTTCAACCTCCAAAATCAGAGATGCTACTTCCTTTGCGTCTTTTACTTTCGCTGTGATATTTTCCACTCCATCTTATTCAAAGAGGACCTAGGACACCAACTCCTTCCACTCGTTGTCCCATTAGAGGAAGCCAGCTGATGGGAGCAGTGCTTGGGCCCCCATGAAAGATGCAGGCAGTTGATTCTATATTATTCTCCCTTGAATTCACCTGTGTGGCCTCACCCATCCCTGGTACCCACCTCCAGCTCCTCAGAGTGAGGGATGTTGGCTTTGAGCAATTGGGTTTCTTCTTCCACGTCCTTTCCGCTCTTCTTCCCACCCCTTTTCTCTGTCCCCACCCCATTTCCCATCTGCCATCTCTGCTTGTGTCTCTGTTGAGCTTCCCTTGGGATCAAACACTTCTTCCCCAGGAGTGAGTGGTCCTCCCTGGGTTCATCTGAGACCAAGGCTTCTCCAGTCAAGTGACAATCCTGCAACTCAGAGAAGACTCTGTAATCCACCGCCAGATTCTTGTCTTCAATTTTAGAGGCGGATGATGAATTTCTGGATGCATTCATTCATCCATCAAATATTTATGGCTGCCATTGTCATTTTTTCCAGATTGGAGGTTGGAAACCAGACGTGTTACTAAGAATTAGGGGATGAAGATCTCTGGATGAGCAGGAATCCCATAAGTGCGAGAGAAAAGTCACAAAAGAAACTAATACCAAGAGAGCCCTAAAATTCCAAGATGATTTTTACCTGCATTAGATTCTTTAATAACCCAGCCATCAAAGTGACTTAGTTATTGTCACAATTCAAGTTTTATAAGAGAAACCTGTGACCTTCAGCCAGACTAAGGAACTTTCCCAGGATGGCCCAGCTATTCACTAGTTAGCAGAGGTGGGAATTAAACTCGGGTCCTGTGACCTTCCACCTTGTGCTGTCTTTCCAGGAAAAGACCTGCTTCCAGTTGGAAGAGCCTGAGCCACCTGTGGGCGAGCCATGACTCTTGTGGCTGTTTGAAAAGGGCAGAGCCGCATAGCTGTGGAAGCAAACTACTTCCCCTTTGGTCTTACCTTTCCTATTAGGCGGAGTTCAAAGAAAACCAGTTCTTGTAATCCTCCGACGATTTCTCGCCCTTGTGTATTGATCGGAGAAATCTCTGGAGTATTTGCTTCCCAAGGGCTCATCAATAATAAATGAAGAGGCTCTACCATCAACAGGTCACAAACAGATGGAGGCGCCCTGGGAAACTGGCAGAGAAGAGAGTGGGTGGAGACAGCCTGAGGAGTGGGGACACTGGCCACGCCCCTAGCCCAACAGCCCCCAAAGAATTTTAGGCCAGTGACCCTATTCCTCCATCCTTCCTTCACACCCTTCTGGAGTGTGCCCACATGAAACGATGCTTCTTGGCTGCGGCAGGAGGGGTTTCAGTCTCCAGGACTGGTGAGCACTGGGGCTTGGTGGTCCTGTCTGGGAGGTCCCTCTTTGGGGGATCCTGGCACCGTCAGCTCCTACGACCATTGCTGAGTCCTGCTGGACCCTGGACTCAGCTGGCTTCCCTCCCATGTCCCTGTTCTGTTTCCCCAGTCCCCTCCAGCCCCCTCTGCTCTCTCCTAGGAGGGTGGCAGAGGGGCCTCACCCAACTTCCTGTTGCCTGCTGCGTTGAAGGGCAGGGCCCCTGGTCAACTGGGGCCACGAGGGCCACAGGGTCTCACTTCTCGATAAGGAAAGCGAAGAGACAAATGACGGGGAGAAGGCGTCCAGAAGGTCGAGCCCCGCAGCTCTGGTCTATGGTGTAGACTCCGCTGGACCACAGCTCCCTCTTCTCTTCCTGCTAAAATCCTGTTCTTTATGCATTCATCTCATTCAGATTCTTTCCCCACATAGATGAGCACAGAATATTGGGAAGAGTCGTCTGTGCTGTACCGTATGTACACGTGTGACTGAATCACTTCATCGTACAGCAGAAATGACAACCCCGGTGTAAATTAACTCGACTTCAATAGAACTTTCAAAAATGGGGGAAGTTCCCATTATGAACCCAACTAGTATTCATGAGGATGTGGGTTCAAGTCCTGGCCTCGCTCAGTGGGTTAAGGATCTGGCGTGGCCATGAGCTGTGGTGTAGGTTGCAGACGTGGCTCGGATCTGGTATTGCTGTGGCTGTGGCATAGGCTGGCAGATACAGCTCCGATTGGACCCCTAGCCTGGGAACCTCCATATGCTATACATGAGGCCCTAAAAATAAAAAATAAAAAATAAAATAATGGGGAAAAACATCCCATTCTAGGCAAGAATCAGGGCTCAGTGACAAAGAAGGACCAGGAAACCTAAGCTCCTATCACGCGCCAAACACTCTGCTGGGTGCCCAAACCAAGATTCATGGAATCCTCAGAAAGATAAAAACCCAGCCCTTCCTGTGCCCATTTTATGGATGAGAAAGAAAAGATATGAGGCACACAGACAGCACAGTTCCTGGGTGACGGTCAGCACGGAAATCCCAGCCGGCTGGGACCTCATCTCTTTCCAATGTCCATCCAATGCCCTCGTGTGCCACAGCTGGGGCCCTGTGACTAGGGACCCCATTTCTCGAGGGCAGACTTGAGGCTCGTTCTGCACACTGGCACACAGCATCTCGTGCCTTTTAGGGTGTTGGAGCTTGACCGAGGAGCTGTGGCGCGTGAGAAGCTCAGCAGGTCCCTGAGCTCTTAGTGGGCCAGGCTGCTTTGCTGTCTGAGGGCAGCAGCCTTGGACAAGACCGCCGTGGATAATGTGGTTCGTTGCTTTGCATTCGCTTTTAGTCCTTGTCTCCCGGACGTCGATGATCAGCATCTGGAAGCACATCTGGGCCGGCGGAATTGTCCGTCTATACTGTTCCCCGACTTCTTCGAAGAACAAAGGGCTTCACCCCCTTCCTGAGCCCATGAATTTGACTAAACAGGAATCACAACGCATGAGAGGAACTGGACTTGCGTCTACTGTCAAATGCTTGCTGGGACCCACTTCTGTCTTGATGATGAGCCCTGCGAGCCGTGAGGCTGTTCAGCACGCGTTCTGGGTTCCGATGTGGGCTCCGCTTCTTCCTACCACGTTTTCCCCTGGCATGGGGCTACCCTCTCTGAGCTCTAGTTTCCTCATCTGTAAAAGGGTATGAATTACAGAATGAGAGATAACAGATGCCAAATATCTGACCCAGAAAAGGCTATCATAATTATTATTATTATTGTATCTTGAGTAGTCAGGATTCTCCAGAGAAACCAAACCAACAGTATAGATATAGATATACATACACAGGCATATGACTTATTCTAATAAATTGGCTCATGTGATTATAAAGGCTGAGATGTCTCAAGAGCTGCATTCAGCAAACTGGGGACCCAGGAGAGCTGATGGTGTGGTTTCCAGGCCGAAGGTCAGTGGCCTCGAGATCCAGGAAGAGTCACTGTTTCCATTCAAGTCTGAAGCCCGGAAAAGACTGATGGGTCAGTTCAATCAGGCAGGAGGCATTTCCTCTTCCTTGCTGGAGAGGGCTCAGTCTTTTTGTTCTATTCACACCTTCAACTGATTGGACAAGGCCCACCCACATTCGGGAGGGCAGTCTGCTTCCCTCACATTCCACGAATTTAAATGTAAGTCTCACCCCAAAACACCCACTCAGAAACTCCCAGAATGACATTTGATCAGATGTTTGGGTATCTTGTTGACCAGTCAGTTGACACAAAGTCCACCATCACTCTTGGCCGGGCCCAGTTTCTTAGCAGTGAGACCAGGGAGGAGGAGCTGAGGGCACTCTAGGGGACAGCTGCTGAGAGGAGACAGGTGTAGCCTCAGAGGGGAGAGGCAGGTGATGCTAGAGGCCCCAGAAGAAGCACTAGACACCTGCCAATGAGGAGACTCGAACACTGGCTGTTGGGAGTGAAAGCAGCCAGTAAGCCAGAGTGCGAGATATGGTTGAGGGGTCTGATCTGAGGGGATGTGAGCCTAAGAGCGCAGAGTGCATCAGATGGGCAGAACGGGGAGGCTTCTTGGAGGAGGCGACATTTAAAGATGAGGAGAAGCAGACGTGAGTCTATCAGGCAGAGGAAACCAGGCATGTAAAATACATCAGGTAGGAGTTCCCACTGTGGCTCAGTGGTAATGAACCTGACTAGTATCCATGAGGATGCAGGTTCAATCCCTGGCCTCACTCAGTGGGTTAAGGATCCAGCGTTTTCGTGAGCTGTGGTGTAGGTCACAGATGCAGCTCGCATCTGGCGTGGCTGTGGCTGTGGTGTAGGCTGGCCTAGGAACTTCCATATACCGTGGGTGCGGCCCTAAAAAAGACCAAAAAAAAAGTTGGAGAGGGCGGGTTCTGCGGAAACTGAAAGAGCTTTGAAGAGTGGTGGGTTGGGAAGGGGTCTTGGTCAGGTCTGCTTTCACTTTCTCTTTTCCCTTTTTTTATAAAAGGGGAAGGGAAGAGGGAGGCTCAGAGACCCTCAGTAACGTGCCAGCAAGGTCACGGACCTCAGTGCTGACTGCGTGAGCAGTCAGGAGGTGGGGGGTGCAGGTAAGACACACGATCTAAGGAGTGTTGGGGGACCAGAGAGGTCCTGCAGGGGGCCATTGGAGGAGAAAGAGGAGCTACGCCCTGATCCCCATTCCTCCCACTCCCGACCTAGGGGCCCTCCTGTGCCGGCTGTAGTTGCTTAGAGCAGAAAAGCCTCTCAAGTACAGCGATGCAACTGAAGAAACATGGCTATAAATAAAGTGACAGATACCATAGCAACAGGGAAAGCGAAATGAAATACATCATCATGTTGCAAAGGGCAAAACCTACACTATATATACAACAAGCCAGCAGCTCCTTCCTCTGCAGCACTTTCCTCCACAAGCTTTTCAGTTTTCACATGCAACAGGCCTGTCTGCTCGACGGGAGCCACTCTGATGCAGAATATCTCTCCCTCTGCCATCAAGTGTTTAGTTACATAAAGTGGGCTTCCAGCTCTGGACGCAGAGATAAACACGCATTAGATTGTCCATGTACACATTTCCTTCCTGCAAAATACTAAGACAGAAGGATACAGGTTCAGCAACAACAGTATCTCACATCCCACCTGTCTGTCTACGATGACACCTTGACCTTGTTCTCCTTGACCTGGGGCAGGGGGTGGCCGGGGACAGGGGCTGATCTATGTCCTCTCCCTTGGAATCAGGAAGGGCTTGTTACCACTTTACCCAGCAGGGTGTGATGCTATGTGATTTCCGGGGATAAGAAGAAAAATCCAGATAGCTTCCACCAGTCTCTCTCAGGACAGTGGCTCTAGGGGAAGCCAGCCCCCAGGTGTAAATAAATGTCAGTTACCCTGCGGCCACCAGGCTGGAGAGAGCAGGTACTGAGGCTTCAACTGAGAGTCTCACCTGATTATATGCAGAATCTAAAATAATGATTCAAATGATCTTATTTACAAAACAGAAACAGACTCACAGACACAGAAAACAATCTTATGGTTACCAATGGTGATGGGGGGGAGGGATAAATTGGAACTTTGGGGTGAGCAGAGGGCAACTAGGACATGTAAGATGGATAAACATCAAAGTTATCTTGCTGTACAGTACAGGAAACTATATTCAGTCTCCTGAGATAAACCATATGGAAAAGAATATGTGAAGGAATATATAGGAGTTCCCGTTGTGGCTCAGTGGTAATGAACCCAATTAGTAACCATGAGGATGTAGGTTTGATCCCTGGCCCCACCTAGTGGGTTGAGGATCCAACATTGCCGTGAGCTGTGGTGTAGGTGGCAGAGGCAGCTCGAACGCCGATTTGCTGTGGCTGTGGTATAGGTCAGCAGCTGCAGATCCGATTCAACCCCTAGCCTGGGAACTTCCCTGGGAATGGCCCTGAAAAACAAAAACAAACAACAACAAAAAACCACAAACAAACAAATGAACAAAAAACCATATATATGTATACATATATATGTGTAACGGAGTCACTTTGCTTTACAGCAGCAATTAATACAACATGGTAAATCAACCATACTTCAGTAAAATTAAAAAAAAAATTTTAAAAAGGGTCTCAACGGAGCCCAGCCTTCCAGACACACAGGCCAAGACACTGAACATGTGAGCAAATGTAACAGTCCACCAACCGAGCACCAAGAATGACCCCAGGTGATGCTACAGAAACAAAGAATCAGCTGGGTCCTCCGCCAATTTGGGACCCAGTGATTTGTGAGACGGTTGTTGAAGCCACCAAGTCTGGGGGCAGTTTCTTACACCACACTAGATAACCAGGCAGGGACCACATCAGCATCACAATAGCCACTGTCCACCAGGGTCCAGTGTGTGCCATGCCCTCTGCTGAGCCTTGACTTTCATCATCTCATTTAATCCTCAAGTCAACAGGTAAGAATCACAATCTCTACTCTCGAGAGGAGGAAATTGAGGTGGAGAGGCTCGGGGAACTTGTTTAGGGTCTTGAGCAGGAGCTGAGAATGAGAGCCAGCTCTCCGGCTGCAGAGTCCCCACTTGGAACCACTAGGCTAGACGGCCTCCCTGCTGAGATTTGATGAGTGCATCCTTTTAGGTTTTACCTATGCAGATTTGCTCATGCTTTTTAAATTTTTTTCAGAAAAATGGGATTCCATTATGCATACTCTTGTGTAACTTGCCATTTTCAGTTAACACATTTCTGAGTCGATACCTGCAAATCTGGATTATCATTGCAAATGGCCATGGCCCACTGTGCCAGAGGGATTTACTCCAATGCATTTAACCAGTCCTCCTGGGAATAGATATTTGGGTTGTTTAAATAATTTTTTTACCACTACAAATAATGTTTTAGAGAACTGCTTTACACATATATCTTTTCACTTTGGTATAATTATTTTCCTAGAAGAAATTCCTACACATCAATAGATTGATCTCTGTAAAATAGTATTTAAGTTTCTACAATATTGTATATATGCTCCTGTTTATCCAAGCTGTTGACAACACAAGGGTTTCTCCATTGGGTTTTTTTTTTTTTTCTTGGCTGCACCCGCAGCATGTGGAAGTTCCTGGGCCAGGGATCGAACCCTCGCCACAGTGGCAACCCTGCGCCACAGCTGTAGCAACACCAGATCCTTAACCTGCTGTGTCACAAGGGAACTTCATCTCTATTGGTTTTAATTTCTGCCATCGGCACCCTTTCAATGCTGTTGAAAAGTCCTGTGGAAGTTGGTTTGAAGTCTCACCCTTCCCTCTTTGTAGAGTAAAACTCAGATTTCAGGAAAGGGCTTAGAATGGTGCAGTTACAGGTATGAACTCCATGTCAGCCTGAGCTAGGGTTGAATCCCAGCTCTGCCACTTTTTACTATGACCCAGTACTTTTGACTTTTCTGAGCCAATTTCCTTATCTGTAAAATGAAGGGGAAATAACAGATACGCCTCACAGGATTTCTCTAAGGATTTTATAAGATGCTGCAAATAAAGCATGTGAACTTAAAGCTCACGTGAAGTGAATTATCACATCATATGATATTGTGTCCAGGGAATGCCTCCCAACCTATTAAAACACGGAGTTCCTGAAGTTTCAGGGAAAGAAAAGGAGCAGAGTGTGAAAGCAGCTGGATCAAGCAGCAGCCCCTGAATCTCACTTGTCCTTCCCTTGTTTCTGAGCCTATCCCTCTTACTCACAAGGCTGCTAGTGGGGTCCAAGGTGGCAGTAACTCCTAGCACCACACCTGTAACAACGGTTCGCCAACTTTTTTTTTTTTTAATCTTTTTAGGGCCGTACCTGTGGCATACGGAGGTTCCCAGGCTAGGGGCTGAATCAGAGCTGTAGTTGCCGGCCTACACCAGAGCCACAGCAATGTGGGATCCAAGCTGCATCCATGACCTACACAGCAGCTCATGGCAATGCCGGATCCTTAACCCACTGAGTGAGGCCAGGGCTCCAACCTGTGTTCTCATGGATGATAGTCAGATGCATCTCCGCTGAGCCACGATGGGACCTCCCAGTTTGCCAACTTAAAAATTACAAAATTAGACGAGACTTAGGATGGAAAGTAGGGATTTCCTGGCAGACGTGAGCTATGTGAGCATGCCTGGGCTTCCTGATCCATCTCCCTTTGGACTAACCCTGAGTGTCCCCACGGCAGGGCAGCACTGGCCGGGGCGACTTTCCCCCACCGAGGCACAGGAGGTCCAATGCATCCTCCTGGTCTCCCCCATTAGATTAGTCTCTCTTCCTCTCTTGGGAAGAAAAACCGAGGAGCTGGAAGCAGAAGTTTGGAGTGAGAGAGAAAAGGGTCCCCTTTGACACTCACCGGGGGCTCTTGTCCTCTCCTCTCATTAGGATGGTCAGCTAGGGTGTGACTCTTTATACGTTTCTTCCAAACCCTTCCCTCTTCTTCTTCCTCCTGGGACTGATGACAGCCTTTTAAATTTTACCAAAGATGCTACAGTGAGGTTCCCCAAACTCTAGGCTAAACCATCCCGCTCTGCTCTTCACTCCAGATGGGCAATAACATCCAGCACTTGTCCCATAGAAACACCCAGAGCTCCTGCATGGCTTTCAAACAGCCGAAGTTCCTCCAAATAAGGCAACAGCCTGCCTGGCCCTTCTCTGTGCAGCCTTTTACTAGAATGGTTATAGTTTCCCAAAGACCTCCAGGTTAATTCAAACCCAAGGACCTTCTTCAAGGATGCATTTCACCATTCAAAGCATCTCAATGGTTAGAACAATAATATCATGATGCCAATCTTTCTCAACCCCTCTACCCCGAGCAACCACCTGAGAACTCCCTCCCCCTCTACTACTTATCCTTGGGGAAATGATGTTGCCAGGGCCAATTCCTAATCCAGACCAATGCCATGGTCATCAAAGACTGGAACAGAACCTATAAAGGAAAAGGATCTGGAAAAGAATACACTTGCGTGTATGTATAACTGAACCACTTTGCTGAACAATTGAAACTAATGGAATACGGTAAATCAACTATACTTCAGTAAAAAAAGAATAAGCAAAGGAATAAAAATAAATAAATAAAAACCCTGGAGCAGACTCTCGGGGGTATCTTAGGGCAGCAGAGAGATAGGTAGTTTTTGGATGCCAGCTAGACTAGCCAGTGGTCCGGATTCCTTGTGGGTAAATAAAGAACTTGCTCAAAATGTTACTTTTGGTGCTGTGTTAACCCCATCACCCATTCCCAACCTTCCTCTCTCAGAAGATGGTATTTCAGCTATTTTTGGCTCCTTGTAAAGTTATTTATTTATTTGCAAGTCACCTCTAAGATGCTCTTCTTCCTCATGCTGCATTCAGAGACTCTCCTGAAGTCCATGCCTCCTGGCAGCTCTGGGCGATCCTGGCTCCCCCTACCATGGTGACTGTGCTTTGTCCAGGGACACAGAGCTGGGCTTTGGTGGCTGCTGCCCCCTCGCCAGCTGTGGCTTCATTTTTGTCTGTGAAGCTGATTTTTGTGGCAGCTAAAGAAGCAGCCTTGGCAGCTTCTGGAGTCAAAGATGCAGTCAAGACTTCTGAAGTTCTGAACCTCCGGGTTTTGTGAGTTCTGATGCCTCCACCACAGCCTCTTCCCCAGAGCCTTGCTTCTCCTGGCTTTGCAATTGTTCAGGCCTGGTAATTAGTACAACTTCTGTAGCAATGCAATATGTCCCTCTGTCTTATATTTCCCTGCAGTCATGGCTTGGGCCTCTGAGAAGGTCTACTTTCCCCTTATTTCTAAATCTGTTTCAAAATCATTTGGTTGAATTTTTAACTTGCTCACATGGGTCCCTTTCCTTTTATGTCCCTGGCCTGAGTCCTTTCTTTCCTTTTTTTCTCCCATTTGCTCTCTTATGGACAAGGGAATTTATTTTTCAAACACTGTCAAACAATTTCATCTTAGAAACACAGCAGAGGAAAACAGAGGGAGTCAAGAAGAGCTAGACCTTCTAGAATTATCCATGGAAAACATATCTTGACCACATGTACCCCCTCTGAGTTGCAGAATCCCCCCAAGAACAGTTCCTCCATCAGGCCAACCTCTATCCCAAAACTTGACGCCATTTCTCTTTACTTCCCTGGTCCCCTGGAATAAGCATCTCTTCTCTGAGCCCCAGTGCCATAAATTCCTTGAGTATTCATGTTCAGAGCAATTTTTCTACACTGGTTCCTTCAGAGCATACTGAATACTGCCAACCTTCTCAGGCTACACCCCTTTCAAATCCTAGATATACATGACCACTTGGCCTGGCGGTCCTGGGGTCCACGAAGGGCAGGTACAGTTGTTCCAATGATAGTCTCCGTCTGTGGTTTTGGAGCCAGAGTCCCTTTGGAGAATCAAGCTCTTTTGCTCCCTCAGCTCTCAACTCTTTCTCTCTTTTTAGATTTATCTGGCCCTTGCCATTTCTTATGATCTAGTGACTACTAAAACTTGTCTTTCCTGTCGGTGCCATCTTTAAGGATGGTTGGGCCCAGGTACATCCTTGTTTCCTTTCCATACCTGTCTTCTTGTCCTCTAGCATCTCACTTAATCTTCTCAGCTGTCTGGACTGGACCAAGATCTCAGCTTCTGCAAAGGAAACCAGCCTTCTCCTGGGCTTGTCACTCTGACTTCCTTCATTTTTCTTTCCTGCCTGGGTAAAAAAATCTGAGGCATATTTTCAACTAGTTAATTCTTCTGTGATTTTAGAGGCAAACCATAATTAGAAAGAGAGAGTTCTGTATGCGGAACTCTTAAATATCTTCCTTGGCCATCACATGTGTAAAGCTGTTATTACATTGTTTCCTAATTCTACAATACAAGGTAACACAAACCCTATGTCATAGGGACCTTGCTACATTTTTGTTTTGTTTGTTTTGTTTTGTTTTGGTCCCTGATGACACCACCACCTTGTAACAGATAGAGCAGCAAACTGGGTCTCTGAAATCTGAAGTCACGACTGGGCTAAAGTAGTGTGTGGGGACCAACTGATTCTAAGCGCGTGGGCTGGCTGATCCATGCACGCCCAGAGTGTCCATTTTAAGGCGTAACCTTCATACATTAGTGCCTCAGTAGCCCACATGGAATTTAGCTGCTTTTCCAATTTTAAGTTCTGGCTTACGGTCCTTGCTGAGAAACACATTAAAGAAGCAAAAAATTCTTCCTCCCACGGTCGGCTAAGAAGCTCATAATCTGAAGCTCTGCCTCTTCTGAGGGAGGCCCTCCCCAGGCTAAGAGACCCCCTTCTTCCCCTTCTTCCCATGAGTGGGGGCTTGCCTTGCTGGAACCTGCTCAAGTCAGAATCCCAGCAACACCTGAGGATCGGGACTCATGCCTGTCTGGGTCCAATGTCATGGAGCATTGTTGGACCCAGGAGAAGACGCAGCAGGACCACAGGTGAAAATCCTGCAGGACAAACTTGCAGCATCCTGGCCATGCAGGAAGCAATAGCTCCCTGTGCTATTTGGGGCTCCAAATGACACTTCCAATGCCCATTTCTGAAAGTTCCAGGCAAAACTTTTAATAGGTGTGATTTTAAGAGGGGCAGTAAATAGTATCCGTGTACCCTCAGAGTTTGAAATAAATTGAAAAATGACACCTAGGAGTCAGAGAAATGGAAATGCCATATCAGCTCTATATCTGAACTGGCTGGTTTGGAGAGTGGAACTTCAATGTGCTGCCGCCACCTGAACTTCCTGTCCCCTTCACCCTCCGCCAGAATGAACATGGCCAGCTCAGACTTCAGGCCTCCCCACTGCAGGAGCGGGGGCTTCTGTCTGCTGCTTCTCTGACTTTATCACATAGATGAGCAGAAAATATGGGTCTCCTGAGGCTGCCAGGAGGCTCAGAGACTTCTCTCCATCTCACTCATGAGAGCACGGACTTGTCCTTCTAAGTCCCCTGGAGGAGAGGCGCAGGGTTGGAAGAGGGTCAGAAAGATGCCTTGAGTAGACATAGTCAAAGCATGAGAGTAATTGTTCTCCAACACTAGTCCAAGGAACTGCTGTTCTGTCGATGCCTGGATAAAACTCCAATTCTGTGCTCAGAGCTCAAGCAGCCTCCAATAAACAGTAAGTTGAAAGTGCTGAGTCCTAACCACTAGACCACCAGGGATACAGTGGAATATTACTCAGCCATAAAAAAGCATGAAATAACACCATTTGCAGCAAGATGGATGGGCCGACCTAGAGATTATCATACTAAATGAAGTATGTCAGACAGAGAAAGACAAATATCAGATAATGTTATTTATATGTGGAATCTAAAAAAATTATACTGATGAACTTATTTACAAAACAGAAACACACTCACAGGCACAGAAAACAGACTTCTTGTTACCAGAAGGGAGCGATGGAGAGCTTAGGATGGCCTATGCACACTATGGTGTATGGGATGGGTGGCCAACAGGGTCTGCTGTATAGCACAGGGAATTCTACTCAATATTCTGTGATGACCTCTGTGGGGATGGGTTTGTGTCTCTGTATAACTGAATCACTTTGCTGTACAATAGAAATTAACTCAACATTGAAAATCAACTATACTCCAATAAAACTTTTAAAAAGCAGTAAGTTGAGCAAGAGGCAGAGAAACAAACAGAATTCAGGAAGTATACAAAAACTTTCTGACTTACACATCTGAACTTCTGCTCAAACCACAGGGCTCCTTTGCCCTCTGCATTCTGCCAGAGAGGTGCCTGCACACTAGCGCCCCAGAATTGGTACATCTGCCTGGGAGAGTCCGGGGGGTGGAGGACCCTGGGTATGAGTTATCCAGGGCAGGCCAAGAAGTCCAGAGCTCAGAACCAGGGGGAACTCAAGCGAGGTCTCACGGGGATCGGAGTAGGGTTGTGGGATAGTAGTGAGAGGAGGGTTTCAGATGGACTTGAACTTCTGCTATAGTAGAGGACTTGCTTTCATGGATCAGGGTGGACATGATAGTGGGTTTATTGGACTCATTTAAAGGACCTTTGTTATATAGATGAAAGCAGGGAGACCCGTACAGGTAAAGGGAGTTGGCCAAGTCACACAAGCTGCTTGAGCTAGGATTTGAACCCTGTCTCCTGACTCCTAAACCCGTGCTCATTCCTAACTAGAGGCATCTTTTGACCAAACTTGGAAAAGCCCCTTGACCCTTTAGCATCTCTCCATCACACCCAGACCGCCAAGGGCAGCCTGACGTTTCTCTTGAAATGCTCCACAATTGATACGCAAATCACTTCCCACCCTGGCCTCTTTCTCTTTTCTTTTTTGTTTTCCACAGCAACAGGAGATCTGAGCCGCGTCTGTGACCTACACCACAGCTTACAGCAATGCCAGATCCCCTGGCCCACTGAGTAAGGCCAGGGATTGAACCCACATCTTCATGGATACTAGTCGGATTCATGTCCACTGCACCACAACAGAAACTTCTGTTATTTCTTTTCTTATGTTCAAACTTTTTTTTTTTTGTCTTTTTGCCTTTTCTAGGGCCGTTCCTGCAGCATATGGAGGTTCCCAGGCTAGGGGTCTGATCGGAGCTGTAGCTGCCAGTTTTCGCCACAGCCATAGCAACTCGGGATCCAAGCCCCATCTGCAACCTACACCACAGCTCACGGCAACGCTGGATCCTTAACCCACTGAGGGAGGCCAGGGATCAAACCCGCAACCTCATGCTTCCTAGTCGGATTGTTAACCACTGAGCCACAATGGGAACTCCCCAAACATTTTTTTTTTTTTTTGAGCTCTCAGTAGCATTCAGGAGGTTCCTACACACTTTTTAAGTTTATTTCAAAGCATTTTTAATTTTAATTTTTAATTTAAAATTTTTAAATGTTATTTCTATTTATTTAAAATTTATTGAAGTACAGTTGACTTACAATATTGCCTTAGCTTTAGGTGTACAGCAAAGTGAATCCGTTAGGCATATACATCCATCCATTCTCTTTCCAATCCTTTTTCCATATAGGCCATCACAGAGTATTGAGGAGATTTCCCTGTGCTAGACAGAAGGTCCTTGTAACTGACCTCATTCTTAAAGAGCACACGTATGTATACACAAATACTCCCCCATGTTTGGAGGAGGTAAGAGTCCTTCTGGCAGAAGCTAAAAGGGAAAAAAACAAATATACAGCATACAACATCCTCAGTAATGGGAAAACAAATTCTGAGTTGGATTCAAGAAGCACAAAAACCTTAGAACAGAAAGAAAACCACTTGAAGAAAATGTCATAAAAACAGCATCCACCCACGGCTTGCTGATTCTACTCTCCTTCTTGTCAGCTCCGGCCAGCTGGTATCTCTCTCAGCTCCACCTGCCACGGCATCAAGGCTTTCTTTGCAATTCTCTGTCAAAGTCCCCCCACAGTCCTGCAGCCCCATGCCTGGAAGGCGGCAGGTCTTGACACGGCTCTGACGCTCACTTGACTGCCCCTCCTTGTCTTGCACGTCTTAAGTTCAAATATCATCTCCTCTGGGTGGATATTGCTGTCTGTCTAGAAAGCTTCCATGACATAGAATTTTTTTTTAGAGCAAGGGGAGAAGGTAGAAGTGGTCATCTCCAACACATCCGCCCTGGGTCAGATAACTTCCCATGATGGACACGTGGCATGAAAGGGATGAAGGAGATGGCCACAAGGCATCTGCAAGGGCATCCATGTGGGTGGTCGAGGACCCATAAGGCACTGACATTGACTTGGGCTGGGAGGAATATTCGTGCTCATGAGCGTTAACGAATGCATTTCAGCCCCAAGAGAGGGTTCGTGTAGTATGTTTCAACTACGATCCAGCTAGAGGCTTAGAGGACATACTTACTTTTGACTCCATGTTAGAAGGGGTAGACCCGATGTTTGATGGTTGTAGCAATTCTCTAAATCCGTATGTCGTCTCTGAAGGATGACGTCAGACTATAATGATGGACTTACACTGACAAGATTACATTTAATAAGGAAATAAGGGTAACCCAATGTGCTGAGTGTATATAGGCACAAAAAACAATGGCACAGGTGGGGAACGGGGGAGACCTGCTTTAACAGCAACCCACATGCAAAATATTTGGAAAATGTCTGAATCATAAATGTTAGAAAAACAGTTTTCAAAGAAACTTACCAGTGTCCATGTCCACCCACTTCAGGACTTTTTGACCTAGTCATCCACTTCTAGAATGCTCTCCTAAGTACATAATAATAGATTTTGACAGAGATATGTATATGTAAGAATATTAAATTCGTGCAACATTGAGGTAGTCAAAAATGGAAACGACCTTAATTTTCTAATTGTAGAAATATTCAGTGGAATATTATGCTTCATTAAGTGTCACGTTTGCAAAGAATACTTAATGACAGAGCATAGTCATTCTATTTTACGATGCTTTCTAACTCAAGATGTGCCTCTAATGACAATATTTAGGCTTCATGGAAAAACTGTGGGGCAAATTAGGAGGTAAATCACACCCATCAGTCAATCACTTTCTCAGTCTCTGTATGAGGTCATTCCCTGAAGCATCCTAGTGTCCCAGGAGGAAGCAAGGAAAGGGCATTTGAGGGTAAATCAAGCCTTGGATCAAGCCTAGCTCACATAAATATCAGGCCATCAATGCCATTTCCATGGCCAGTGACCTCCAGGGAGAAAGATGCAATGAGGCATCACTTCCTTTAACACTTTGTCCTCAAATTTCCCCAGTACAGCTGGCATTTAAGAAACTGTCCATTTTCCAGACATTTGCAGCTTGCATCCATAAACTGCACCCACGATGCTCCCTGTATCCCTCATCAGCACCAGTGCCAACGAGGTCCTCCACATCTCTCGTGTGGTCATCAGCAGACCTGTTGATAGGAAAGGAGTTTAAGGTGATAGGCTCCAGTTGTCCCCTCTGCTTCAACTTCCAGGCATATAAGATAAAAGGAGTCCAAGAACGTGCTGAGCCTCTAACGACAAAACGCCAGTGAATTCCCGGAGCAGGGTTCATGAAGATACGCATTCAACCCTAGGATCATGCTTACAGTAACAAGAATCAAGGTATTGTCCAGGTGACAGAGAGAGAGAGAGCTTGGGTTATCTGTTCTGAAGTTGGATAGGAGATTACTGAACAATGGTGCAGAGGCTCAAGGTCACACCAGAACTTGTTTGAAACCAAGCTCTACCACCCATCACTTCGATGAGAAATTGGCAAACCCATTCCTCAGATTTCTAGACAAAGTATCATGTGACAAAAATAACAGGGTCTACTTTCTAGTGACATTGGCAAGAGCGAATGAGGTAATGTATACAAATGCTCAGTGTACCACCTCTCAACATAGTGCTTAAAAACTCAGAGTCATTTTATTATTCCAGAGGAAATTATAAGGACTTTAGAATTAACTAGGCTTGGTTAAGTTTAAATCCATAGTCTGTCCTTTGGTTCTGTTTCAATGTATGCAATATACTGAAATCTCCAGAACCTTGGTTTTCTCACCAGTAACATGGAGATAAATAATCTTTTACAAATAGTTGCTGTCAGGGTTAACTGGGGACTAGTATAGACCTCAAGTGGGGCAGAGATTCAGCTGATGTTTATGAGCTGCTTTTCTGCATTTTTCAGATGATCATCCAGGTACTGCGTTGTCTTTTTTTTTTTTTTTTTTTAATCCACCCCTAAGGTGTATGGAAGTTCCCAGGCCAGGGATCAAATCTGAGCTGTAGCTGCCCCCTGTGCCACAGTTGCAGCAATATCAGATCCTTAACCCACTGATCTGGTCTAGGGATCAAACCAGCACCTCCACAGAGACAAGCTGGATTATTAACCCACTGTGCCACAGCGAGAATTCCAATGCCATTCCCCCCCGCCTTTTTTTAAGAGCCACAAGTTGGATCTTCTAAGACTGAGGCTCTTTCTTATCTTTTAAATCTATGCCACATCTGCTGGTAGAGTTTTTGCAAGATTTTACATTTAATTTATCTTCTTTGCCAGGTTGTATCTCAGCGAAGGATAATTGTCCCCCTCAACAGTCTGGGAACATGGCTGGGTTGAGGAAAGGGCAGAGGGATCAGCTCAGGAGACACCTAGAGATGGGAGAAGCTACTTTATGCCAAGTTGGCAGTAGATGAAAATCCCTTATATTTGCAATAGTTTTTTAAATTGTGACTTAGGGGCAAAGAAAACATTAGTTCACCTCACAGTGACATCGTCACTCAGTGTAAGACCCCACTATTGTTATTTTATTTTTCCTCTTTTTCTCAATCCCCCTCCCCTTCTGCAATAATAATGAACCGTCCTAATATTTGATATATGGTCCTTAATTATCCTTACGAAAAATATAGCACTTCGAGTGTACTTTTTTTTTTTTTGGCTACACCTATAGCATACAGAAATTCCTGGCCCAGAGATCAAAACTGCACCACAGAATGTAAACTGGTACAGCCACTATGGAGAACAGTTTGGAGATACCTTAGAAATCTATACATAGAACTTCCATATGACCCCGCAATCCCACTCTTGGGCATCCATCCGGACAAAACTCTACTTAAAAGAGACACGTGCACCCGCATGTTCATTGCAGCACTATTCACAATAGCCAGAACATGGAAACAACCCAAATGTCCATCGACAGATGATTGGATTCGGAAGATGTGGTATATATACACAATGGAATACTACTCAGCCATAAAAAAGAATGACATAATGCCATTTGCAGCAACATGGATGGAAGTAGAGAATCTCATACTGAGTGAAATGAGCCAGAAAGACAAAGACAAATACCATATGATATCACTTACAACTGGAATCTAATATCCAGCACAAAGGAACATCTCCTCAGAAAAGAAAATCATGGACTTGGAGAAGAGACTTGTGGCTGCCTGATGGGAGGGGGAGGGAGTGGGAGGGATTGGGAGCTTGGGCTTATCAGACACAACTTAGAATAGATTTACAAGGAGATCCTGCTGAGTAGCATTGAGAACTTTGTCTAGATACTCATGTTGCAACAGAAGAAAGAGTGGGGGAAAAATGTAATTGTAATGTATACATGTAAGGATAACCTGACCCCCTTGCTGTACAGTGGGAAAATAAAAAATTATATATATTAAAAAAAAGAGTTCTCATAAGGATCCATGGGAAAAAAAAAAACAAAACTGCACCACAGCTGTAACCAGAGCCACAGCAGTGACAACGCTGGATCTTTACCCACTGAGACACAAGGGAACTCCCACACTTTTTAAATATACAAATGTTATCATGCTGTAAGTCTTGACTTTCCTTTTATTTTACTATTTTCCTACTAGGTTTTTCAGATAATCCATCAAGTTCAATTGCATCTTACTACTGCATACAATTTCAAAATGTGTATCCACTGCATTATATTAATCCATTCCTTTAGAAATAAATAGGTTGGCTTCAGTTTACCCTTGGTGCAAAATCCCAAAATATTGATGGGTCATACAGAAAAGTCATACTGAATTTTGATAAATACCTCAAGGTTGTTAAGTCATGATTACCAAGTAAAAAATATTACCAATTAAGTCATAAAAATTGAATAGTATTTCTCTGTACCAGCAACAACCAAGCCCAAGCATTTTTCTGCATCATTTTTTTGTCCAGCTCCACTATCCCACTTACCTGTTTGATGCCCGATTCCTTCAGAGCCTCAATTATGGGTAAAAACGATAACGTTGTTTTAATTCATTCATTCCACAAATACTTATTGAATACTTAACATGCGTCAGGCATTGTGCTCAGTGCTGGAGATGGACATGGTCCCTTTCCTGTATGGTTGGACAGCTGTGTATACAAAAAGCTACAAGGACAGAAGTGTGGACAGAAGAGGCTCAGGGGGAGCCTGTTAGGAGAGACATTATTCTGGAAGGGGAGCACAAGCAACAAAGATGGAGTAGGAGATTTACACAGGTAGTCATAGAAGTCCCACACCGGGACCACAAATAGAGAGGGAAACCTAGGGGACTCTCGGGGACCACCGTAAGTTAATAATCACTCAAGAAAGCTAACAGAACATCTTGGAATGGGAAGTTCCCATCGTGGCTCAGTGGTTAATGAATCCAACTAATATCCATGAAGACACAGGTTTGATCCCTGGCCTTGCTCAGTGGGCTAAGGATCCGGTGTTGCCATAAGCTATGGGGCTGGTCACAGATGCAGCTCGGATCTGGCATTGCTGTGGCTGTGGCATAGGCTGGCAGCTACAGCTCTGACTCAACCCCTAGCCTGGAAACTTCCATGTGCCGCGGATGTGGCCCTAAAAAGACAAAAGATCAAAAAAAAAAAAAAATCTTGGAATGAAGCAGGCTTGCTTAACTATAAAACCATTAATAAAAGAACGAGCTATGCCTCAGGTCATTAAGTGAAAGACAAAATGAGGTCTGCATTCCAGTTCAGCAAGATAATGATCCTTGGATGAAGAACAGGAATTGAAGGGAAAGATGACCTTCCAGAGTAGGAGATCCTCATTATACAGAAGCCTGAGCTGATTCAACATATTTTAGCATATGTGACCACCCTTCTGCTGATTTGAATAAGCTCCATGACACTCCTGGTTTGACCTCATAGAGTCAAATACTATTACGGGATAGAAGGAGGAGCTAGAGATGTAAGCCTGATGTCTACTGAAAGAATGAGGAAGAAGCTGGTCTTCTCCCCTCCCCACTTTCTTTGGATGATAAAACTGTAGCCCACCTGATCCTCCTTGCAGAGCCTCCTTGCCTGCCCGCTTGCCTCTCTCACAAGCATCTTCTCTTAATAAATCTATTTCTTGCCTATCACTTTGTCTCTTGATGAATTCCTTCCGTGCTGAGGTGCAAAGAACCTGAACTTCACGAATTCCAGACACTGGGTTGAGTAATTCTAATGAAAACAACAAAACAAAACAAAACTGTGGGTTCAAGTCCCAATCTGGATTCTGGCTGCATTCGAGTCTAAGGTGTTTTTGGTTTCACAAAACCATCCCTTTCGCCCCGGCGGATTCTAAACTCTGGTCCAAACAGCCATGTCTGTCTAGTCCAACAATGTGTCTCTAGTGCCTGGTTCAAGCCTTGGTAGTTTTGGCTTAAAATAGATGCACAACCTAACATTTGAGAGTTAAGTTTTATTTGGGAGAAAATTAAGAAAATCCTGGGGGGCAGCATCTCAAATAACCCTGAGAAAACTGCTCCCAGAGGCAAGCGGGGAGCTAAGGAGTTTGGGGAACAAAGGGCAGGTTGTAGGAATAAAAGGTTAGTTGCTAATAACAGAAAACTAGATACCTCGGTTAGGGATTTTAGCACCTTTCTATATATGGGAAGATGCAAAGCTCTGGGCTCACTGAAATAATTCCTTTTTTTGGACACCCCAAGGCAAATGGAGTTCTGGCAGCTGTAGCAACACCAGATCTGTGATCCACTGTGTCAGGCCAGGGATCAAACCTGTGTCCCCATGCTCCTAAGATGCTGCCAATCCATTGTGCCAGAGCAGGAACTCCAGAAATCATTCCTTCGATATGCACCTCTGTTACCTGGGGCCTGAGTTTCCTCAGGGCTCACCCTTGGGAGTGGCTGCCGTCTGGTGGCTGCTAGGGGGCAGGTGTTCTCCGTCTCCTTTCCGAGTCCCCTCAGGGCTCACAGGCTCACCCTTGCAGGGAGCTTACATCCTTTGTTTCCTGGTAGGGCAGGCAATGTTTTATTTCTCAATAGATTGCCGATGGTCAGTAATTTGTGTTTAATGAGTAGATGAATCTCTGAAGACAAAGAGGTGTTTCCAAGTCAGGAGAGAGAAAGAAGGGTGGGCAGAGGCCATTTCAGGCAGAAGAAACCATCATTTTTAATTTTTAACAGGCCAATATTCCTATTCAATGTATATAAATATTCTCAACAAAATACAAGCAAATTGAATCCAACAACTCATAAAAAGAATTAGGCTCTTAAACATGGCAAATTTTATGTGATCTGTATCTCGGCACAATAAAAAATAGTAAAATATTAAAAAGAACGGTACACCATGAGCAAATGGGATCCATCCCATTTGAACATCAGAAAAACCAACCAAGGTGACACGCATTCCAAAATTCACGTGATCATCTCAGTAGGTGCAGGAACAGCCCTTGACAAAATCCAAGTTCATAGACCTCCAGATTAAGAACGCCTGTCCTGGAACGTCTCCAAACACAGGTGACAAATACTAGAGAAGGAACACTCCAGTGCTAGAAGGTGGATCTTGGGAGTGCAACTGGGAAAAGAACCATGATGTTTAAAGCGTAAGAAAGCCCTTGGGTATTGGGGAATCTTTGAGGAGTTCGAGCTAATCCAAGAGCAAGGTGTTAAATACGTGGGGAAAAGGTGAACAATGAATGAAGCTGAAGTCGTGACCATGGATCAGACTGCGGTGCCATGTTGAAAAGATGAGATTTTATCCTGAGGACAGTGGTATTCGTGGAAAAGTTTTAACCAAGGAAGAGAAATGATCAATCTGCATTTTAGAAAGTGACAAATCGATAAGAGGATGAATTTGGGGTAGGAAACAAGACAAATTCAAGACAGGAGAACGTTGGGGAGGGCGTTATATGAGGGGTGTGATCGGAAGACACTGAGAATCTCAACCAACTTGGCATCAGTGGGGCTCGAGCAATATTAAAGGATGACCAGTCATGAGCCTCACATGGGAATGAAAATCAAGAGGAGTCATACAACCAATATGAGGCGAATGTCTGCTCCGTGGCAAGGCCAGAACTAAGGCTCCTCTTCTCAGGCAGGGTACCGTCTAGTCCAGGTTTCAGTCAATAAGCAGTAGATGTCTGCTACGTTCTATGACCAAGGAGACCCCGGGAGTAGGAGAGCAACTAGCAGCGACGCCCACCTGGTCTGTGCGTGGGTAACTTCTGCCATGAATCAGAAGGAAAATTGAGTCCTGAAAGATGAAAAGAACTGTCCAGGAGGAAAGCCATGGAAGGAATGGAAGATGCAGGCCTGGCCACAGCTGCAAAGGTGAAGAAGCGCATGGAACCTTGGAGCGACAGAAAGAAGTCTACTGGGCTGAGGGCACCCGGGAGAGCTGAACTGCAGTGACATGTGGGCACTGCTGCTCGAGGGGCGTCCTCAAGGGCTGAGAAGCTTGGGCTTTCTCTTAGAGAAAGCGACACGCCATCGGAATGTCTTGAAGAAAGAAGTGACACCATCAGATTTGCATTCCAGACACGTGGCTCTGCTGCTCTGAGAAGGGCTGGTTGGAAAGTCTCGGGACTGGGCTGCTGGCTGGATGGTGATCTGGGTGACAGAGGACAGCGGTCTGAGCATCATGGCCAGGAGAGAGCACAGACGTGATGGGACCTTTCTGCTGCGGCTTCAGTAGGAGCCGGTAATCAATTAGATGTAGGAGAAAAGGAAAAGGACCCCAGATGTGAGGGCCAAAATTAGAGGAGGAACGGGGTTGCGAATAATGGCCATTTCCCCTGAGCTGTAGTACGCTGGAGAGAACTCCAGTTCTGGTGTGTGTGTGTGTGTGTGTGTGTGTGTGTGTACAGGAGGGCCGATGTAGAACAGGCACCACAGGGTTTAGCTGAAGACAGCTTGAATTTGAGACAATCAAGTAGCCGGAGTCAGGAGCTTAAATCCAGCCCGGAGACATTGATTTTTGAGCCACTGAGACACAGACGTAGGCAGACCCATGAGAATGGATGAGAACTAGAGTAGGGTGAGAATAAAGAAGAAGGAACTGGATTTCCTGCTGTGGTACAGCGGGTTACAGAGCCAGCATTGCCTCCCTGGTGTCGTGTGGTTTGATCCCCAGCCTGGCCCCATGACTTAAGGATCCAGCATCGCTGCAGCTGTGGCCACTCAGACTCCATCCTGGCCTGGGAAATTCCATATGCCACGGGGGATCCGGGGAAATCAGCAACTACAGAAAGATGGAGTTAGAGAGGTTGACTCATAAATAAACTCAGGAAGAATCTGGAATTCCTGGCTTTAATTTTTCCCTTAATCCTATCTGTTAGCGTATTAGTGGAAGAGCCAGGAGAGCAATGGTCCTCAAATTTGTTATTATTTATAGTGGTTCATACAAGTGTCTGCTTGTCTGGAGCAAGCAGAACTTCCTGGGCCAGGGATCAAACCCGAGCCACAACAGTGACAAAGCCAAATACTTAATCTACTGAGACACAGGGCACTCCTGGTCCCCAACCTTGAAACAGTTGGGG
Organism: Phacochoerus africanus; assembly: GCF_016906955.1. Classification (NCBI taxonomy): domain Eukaryota; kingdom Metazoa; phylum Chordata; class Mammalia; order Artiodactyla; family Suidae; genus Phacochoerus; species Phacochoerus africanus. The sequence goes on from NC_062549.1 coordinate 6,586,875, forward strand.
TTGGAGACAGGAGGATGAGCAGGGGGTTAATTGGTAAGAAAAGTTAGTTTTACAATGTTCCAAGGGAAAAGATTCAGGAATTTGTCTTTTTTTTTTTCTTTCCTTTCTTTTTCTTTTTTATTATTTTATTTTATTTTTGCTTTTAGACCTGTACCTGTGGCATATGGAAGTTCCCAGACTAGGGGTCTAATCAGAGCTACAGCTGCCCGCCTATGCCTCAGCTCATGGCAATGCCAGATCCTTAACCCACTGAGTGGGGCCAGGGATCGAACCCGTATCCTCACGGAGACTTGTCAGGTTCGAAACCCACTGAGCCACAACAGGGACTCTGATTTAGGTCTTTTTTCAAAACATAACAGCGGTTAAGGCCCAGACACTCTGGTTCAGAGAGGCTTCCTACTCTTTGGCTCTGGCTCAGTCCTTCCTCTAGATTTTGTGCTGGGGCATTGGGGTTCAGGGAGGAAGGGGAAAAGGCTACCCCCAGGCAAATGGCACGAGGCTGACGTTCTGGGAAGAAGGTCCTTGGAGAAGTTTGCATCTTGGCTCCCCTTCTTGCTTCTCAGGATGACTCAGTTTTGGTGAGAAGTAAGAGTTTTGGCTGTTCCTCAAGAACCGAGTCTGTTGTCAAGGAGGACCTGGGACGGCGTGCTCTCCTTCTCTCCGAAGACCTGCTGTCCTCTCTTCCCAAATCCGTCTGCTCTGGCTCAGGAAGGAACGCGAAGCCCAACACGAATGTGTCAGCTGTGCCGCACGGTGTCTGCCTCAGCCCAGCCATCTGCGGGAGCCGATCTGCCAACTTGTCATCACGCAGGGACATCCACTCCCCTCCCTCCTCCACTTCCCAGTTGGAAGTCCTCTTTTCTCTGATGAAGCGCCCTGTCTTGGGGGCTTTGAGACCAAGGCAGCCGTATCTGTAAAGTGAGGCTTCCGAATTCTTGGATCACAAATGAGTCTCTGTGTGTGACAGTTGCATTTTCACCCAGAGGATAAAGCACGTAGGTCAGGGACGAGAAGAAATTTAAGGCATGCCTTTCACTCTGGGGGTGTTTTCCAAGTAATGATGTCTGATGCCACGCTCAGAGGTCTGGTATAATTGGTAGAAGAGGTGGCTGGGGCATCAGGATTTTTTCAAGTTCCCCTGGTGATTTTAATGTGCAGCAAAGTTTGAAAGCCACTGTCTGGGAAAAGTGCTTCCCAAACTTTAATTTGCAAGAGAATCACCTGGGCATCTTGGTGATGTGATAGTTCTGATTCCGTAGACCTGGCATCAGCCTGAGATTCTTAATTTCCAATAGGCTCCTAGGTGATGCTGGGGCCACTGGTCTGTAGGACACACTTGGAGTTGTGAAGCTCCAGATTCGAACAGCCTCCACCCTAGAATTCAGCCTCCTTTTTGTCTGCTCAGAGAACAAATTCGACTCAGCTTGAGTACCCCTGTATCTCAAGAGCTTGCTAAATTCTTATGCCATTTCTTGCCCTCAGAAGCCACCACTCCTTGTTACGTGCTGGTAGTTGACCTGCCACGGCTCTTGGTCCCCTTGAAATTCAGCGGAGTTCCTGTTTCCTTTTGCGCCTCCACTGTGGTCAGGGCTCCTAACTATTTACCCCATGAATGGCTATGTTATGGTTACCTGTTCATTGTCTGTCTCCCTCCACTAGCACATAAGTGCCGAAAGAAATGAGAATTTCACCTGCTGGTTCACTGCACTATTCCCAGTGGTTCGCCAGTAGCTTGGCACATGGTAGGTATATGGTCAATAAATACTTGTTGAATGAGCAAATGCATGTTAAACAAGGCACATTTCTGGGGTAAGGCAATGTCTACTTACTGATGATCAGACACATTTATTGAGTTGGGGGAGGTGGGAGTGAAATGCAGAAACTGGGCAACATAGAGCAGTCTAGGCCTCCTGGTGCTTTTTTTCTTTCTTTTTAAATTATTTTTATCAGAATATATTTCGTTTATAATGGTGTCTTAGTTTTAGGTGTACAGCACAGTGATTCATATATATAGGTATAGGTATAGATATAGATTCATATATTTTTTTTTCAGATCCTTTTCCCTTATGATATTACAAAATATTGAGTATCATTCCCTGTGCTATACCGTAGGTCTTTTTGGTTATCTATTTTATTTAATTTTATTTAAATTTTTGACTTTTAGGGCCATACCCACGGCATATGGAGGTTCCCAGGCTAGGGGTCTAATAGGAGCTATAGCCACTAGCCTACACCGCAGCCCCAGAAACACCAGATCCAAGCCGTGTCTGTGACCTACACCACAGCTCATGGCAACATCAGATCCTTAACCCACTGAGCGAGGCCAGGGGTCAAATCCAGGTCCTCATGGATCCTAGTCAGGTTCTTTAACCACCGAGCCATGACGGGAACTCTTTATTATTTTATTTTATTTTTTTATGTTATTATTTTTGCTTTACAGCTGCACCTGTGGCATATGGAAATTCCTGAGGCCAGGAATGGAATTCAAGCCGCATTCCCCAACTGCAGCAACACTGGATCCTTAACCCACTGTACCTGGTGGAAACTCCTACACTCCTGTTTTACATAGAGTCGTGTGTGTATGCTAACCCTAAGCCAGAGCTGCCCATACAGTGCCTGGCACACAGCAGCCACTCAACACATCTTAAAAGCTAACCCTAGTCACCTTCTAGCAATCATTCGCTGCTTCAATACAAGCCTTCAACGCTTTCGTAAACCTCAACCTCACTACAGCCACCCATCCACATATATTTTTTTGGTAAGTATCCAACAATAGAGTAAATTTTTTTTAATGAGAGAGTTCACGGATGTTCTTTGTTCAACTATTAAATATAACAAACTTATTTTAAAAAAGTCCTTCTCTTTGCGGAGTGAAAACATGTAAGATCCGAGATCAATCCGAAAAACATGCTTTAAAGGTCAAAGATGCAGAAGCAATTCTCGTCTTGCCTGCATGTTCCCATTAGGCGTCCCCCGGACATGCCTATTCTTCTTTGTTTATTAGGAACCAGAGTCAGAAATGAAAGGCCTTGCTCATGGCAGCGTTCGTCTTGGCCTCCTTCCTGGGCGGAGTGGGGAATCAGACAGAAGAACAAGTATTCACTCCCTCGGCAGACCCGGGGTAGGGCCCTGTGGAGAGATGTTACTGAGGAGAGGGCTGCACAGAGACGTGCCAGAAATAGGAGTGAACACAAAAGGGATGAACGAGGCTTAGCCAGACAATCATTCTGTGCTGCTCACTGGCCCCAAATTGTTCCCCGAGATGCGCTTCCCAGTGATTTGTCCAGATTTCTATGATCTTAACAGATTGCTCCTGGGTAGAAAATAGCTCGACTTCCCCAAGCTCTGACAACCATTAATTCATCCTCGTTAATGCTTTTGTAGCCTGTGTGGATTCCAGAGGGACGCGCACTTATCTGGCTGCCCGGCTCAAGGGGTGATTCTCCCAGGGCTGCTTGGGAAGCTCTACTCCCGGCATCTTAATGCGCAGGATGGCTGGAGGCTGAGACTTTTCCTTTCTCTGGGGTGTTCAGCCTTTGGAAAACAGCAAAGCCGAGCTGACAGCCGGTCCACGCGGTCTCCCCCGCAGAAGCTGGCAGCCCAGGGAAGCGGGATGCTAAAGGCAGAGGGAGATCAATTGAGCCTCGTTGGGCTGGAGGATTTTCTAGCTTCCAGTTGTTGTGCGGTAGAAGCTGGTGCTACTTCCACCCGTCCCCTTTCTCACTACCCACCGCTATCTTTATATATTTCCTAAAAATGCCTAACATCTTTATTTTAAAAAACAGCCTGTGTGCTCCAGTGGACTGCTAAGACAGAGAAACTGAAAGGTGGCCTTCGCTGCATTACTCACCCGCGATCCAGCGTGGCTAGGCCCCTTCACCTCTCTGCCCTCTGCTCACCTCTGCCATGAGAAGGGACTCAGAATAGTGATTACCAGCGCAAACTCTGTGTTCACGCCAGATCAGCTTCTTAGTAGCAAGGAGACCTCTAGAAGTTTCCCAAGCTCAGTTTTCTCACCTACAAAATGAGGAGTGCCAACGAACCTACCTCATAAGGTGGTTGTAAAGATTAAATGCATCAGAGTTCCCATCGTGGCTCAATGGAAACGAATCTGACTAGCATCCATGAGGACTCAGGTTCGATTCCTGGCCTTCCTGAGTGGGTTAAGGATCTGGTGTGGCTGTGAGCTCTGGTATAGGTCACAGACAAGGCTCAGATCTCATGTTGCTGTGGTTGAGGTGTAGGCCGGAGGCTACAGCTCCAATTTGACCCCGAGCCCGGGAACCTCCATATGCCGAGAGTGTGGCCCTAAAAAAAAAAAAAAAAAAAAAAGAGAGAGAGAGATGAAATGCAGCAGTATATGTAACGTCCTTGGCACAGTGCCTGACATGTGTTGTGTGCAGCATAGACGTTTGGTATCTTTAAGAATGGAGGACCTCGGAGTTCCCGACTCCTGGTTCAGTGGTTAGCGAATCTGACTAGGAACCATGAGGTTGTGGGTTTGATCCCTGGCCTTGCTTAGTGGGTTGGGGATTGGTGTTGCCATGAGCTGGTATAGGTCGCAGATGTGGCTTGGATCCTGCGGCGCCTGGGAACCTCCATATGCCGTGGGAGCGGCCCTAGAAAAGGCAAAAAGACAAAAAAAAAAATGGAGGACCTCTGTTTAAGGTTTCCTCTGGCTTTAAAGAATGAGTCATTACCTCAGTGGATATTTTTAGCTGCTTACCCAGCATTCATTTCTCTGCGTTCCTCTTCCCCAAAGCCCCCAAACATCCCTTGGAGAAACACCCTCAGGACCCCACTCCCACATCATAAGGCAGCCCCATTATGGTTCAGACTGGTTTTACTCTAATGACAGGGAAACAAATCACTTGGTAAATTTGTTCAAAATAAACTGCAAAAAAATTCTGGTTAAAGCTTCCTTGGTAAACTGGAATAAAATCCCCCCCTCTCCTCTTGTATCAGGTTGTTTCTGATGCACCTGACAAGATGTACCACCCCAGACAGGATCCCCCTTCTCTTCCCCTCCGTAGTCTCTCTTTGTTAGGGTTGTAAAAAGCCCCCGTGAAACCACACCCAGACACACAGGTTTTCTGGAGGGCACAATAGCGACCTGCTTCATCCATAAGGTAATTTGCAAAGACACTCCATATTCACTCACTGATTTTATTCTTATGATATCTTTCAGGGGTCCCTTTATATGTGGGGGGTGGGTGGTGCAACTCAGCCTCTGAGCAATACTAACTTCAGATTCTTGGAAGCCTAGAGACCCAGCTCCCTGGAGGGGGAGGTGACGCCAGCACCTGCAAACATGACTTCTGACCCTGTGCAGGGCTTTCTCCTTTTGGAAACCTTTCCCCCCCCCCCTGGATTTCTAGGAAACCCACACGCTCCTCTTCCTTTTTCTAACCTTTAAAGTTGAAGGCCTCCAGCTCTGTCCTCTTCCTCTCCCCCTCATCCACTCTCCTATTAGAGAAAGGCCTTCAGTCCAATGGCGTTCCGTACTGTCTACCGTATTTCCAAATGTCATTAGAAAGGACCTTTCAATCCAGTAGGATTTTAACTGTTCTATTCAATTCTGTGTTCACAGTCTAAAGCACTGCCTGGATTTCATTTCCTTTGGATATACGCCCAGAATTGAGATTGCTGGATCATATAGTTCTATTTTTAATTTTTTGAGGCACCTCCATACGGTTTTCTGCAATGCCTGTACCAATTTACATTCCCACCGACGGTGCTCATGGGTTCCTGTTTCTCGACATCCTTACCAAGACTTATCTTTTGTCTTTTTGATAATAGCGATACCTGTTCCTATGGATATGAACTATAATAAATTATTTAGCCTCAAAAAAGAAGAATCACTGCGCCGCACAGCAGAAATGAACACAACTTTGTAAATCAACCATACTTGCATAAAACAGAAGGAAATGGCATATTTGCAACAACGTGGATGAAACTGGAGAAGGTTAGGCTAAGTGAAATAGTCAGGCCCTCATTGTCTTATGAGAGAAGACTCCTTCATGATCTCTTTTGCTTGTGGAATCTCCAAACGTAGAACCCAGAAAGGCAGAGAATAGAGTGATGGCTTCCAGGGGCCCCAGGATGGGGGAAATGAGGGGATATAGGTCAAAGGGTACAAAGTTTCAGTTAAGCAGGATGAAAAGGTCTGGAGACCTATTATCCAGCATGGTGACTCTCGTTAATGAAGTTAATAATACCTATTATATACTTGAAATTTGCTGGGAATGTAGATCTTAAAGTGTTCTTGCTATACACACACACACGTGGTAACTACGTGAAGTGATGGCTATATTAACTGGCTCCAAGTGGGGATTATATCACACAGGGTACATATACCAAACCACATTGTATACCTTAAATGCACACAACATTTATTTGTCAATTATACCGAAGGAAGCTGGAAAAAATAAGATTTCCTGGAACTTAGTAGGTACTCAATAAATGTGAGAAAGGGTGAATGAATGTGTAATTTCTAATACAAAGGACTTGCTGCAAAGCATATTTTTTCTGAGGTCAGAACAAAACTTCTCAACCACTTGAGAATCGTTCCCATTTGGAGCCGGATAATCCTTTGTTTGTGGGGGGCCTGTTCTGTGTGCTGGAGTGTGTCTGGCAGAATCCCCAGCCTCTACCTACTCGGTGCCAATAGAAACACCCCACTGTGACAAGAAAAAAATCTCTCCAGCCACTACACAGTGGCCCTGGGAAGACAAAACTGCCCCGACAGGGAACCACTCAGGTAGTAGAAAGATCAGTTTCCTGTAAATGAAAGATCAGGGTCCAGTTCTAGCTGCGCGACATACAATTTACCTCTTCTGAGCCCCAGTTTCCTTGTTATAATAAAGAGTTAGTTATCTACCCCATAATGCAGTTGGGAGGGTTAAATGAATTAGCTGGTCTTGAAATGACCAGCATGGTGTCCAGTTAATGTCCATTTCCCTCTTGGCTTTGGGAATGAACTGCTCCATGGTTTCATTACTTACATCGAGTCCTATTTAATTCTCCTGGTTTTCGCTCACTGGTCTTGCCTGTTTTCCTGTTCTTGAATCCTCCATCTTCGTCTCTAGCACCTGGGATCTTCTTCTCGGCCTGTCTTTTGAGCTCCCTCTGACAGTCATCCTCTGTCCACTGGATACACCTCCATTCTGAATTCCTCATCTGGTGCTGGAACTGCAGCTCCGTCACAAGTATTTTCTCCCAGGCTTGTTCCCTACTTGAACTTCTCCTGTCCCATCCCCTTTCCAGACACCTGAATGAAAAACCAAGTTTGTTCTCATCCAGCAGCTCATGCTGCATCCACAACTGTGGGATGAGAAGCAAAACATCACCTGGGATTCATTTCATCATCTTCCACTACACGGGTTAGTGGAACCCTAACCCTAACCCTAACCCTAACCCTAAGTCAATCACAGTGCCCCCTGAGCTCTAGATTTCTCACTTCATAATGGGACAAGATTCATTAGTTGTTAGTTGGAATTGCCTTTCCCATCGACCATGAGATAGATACTTATTTGCCTTCCCAGAACCAGCAGAGCTGTACGTTTCCTTCCAATTTCAACAAACTTCAGCATCGTATGTCCAGGTTTCAAACATGTGAGTGTAAATACAATTAAGGGTTAAGAAGGCTAAAAAACAAAGGGTTAAGAAGAGTTAAGGGTGGATGTTAAGAACTTCTCAGAGTTGTGGCCCCCTCTTCTGGCCCCCTGTGGTTGCTTTCTGGTGATGGTGTACTGTAGCGAATAGGGTCCTGGTTTGGGGGACAGATGAACTATAGGACATCTCCCCTCTTCCATGCTAGCCATGCACACTCACACAGGTTGTTATTCATTCTGAGCCTTCGACTCTCTTTTATTTTCCACCAGAAACAACCCTTATGAGGGCTATAGATATAATGTCTGGAAAACGCCCATAAACAGCATCTGGCACAATATAGGACTTTGTTCAATGTCATTTTCTCTTTCCTCTGTGTTCCGAGCCTAGTACCTCTCCAATCCTCTCACAAACTAGCATAACACTGTCAACTCCTTTTGGGCAAGGATCCTGTTTAATTAATCTTTACATTTTCCTACCCTCTACTCTAGCATATTGCTTTGGCATAGTTATGACCCAATTAAGCCTCTATTGGATTAAATGGACTTGAAATTTGACATGCTGTAGGACAGGAAATAAAAATAAATCATATTAAAACATAGTTGAAAATAATGAAAAAATATGAATACAGAAGAACCAGAACGATAGGAGAAATTGGCCTCGAGTTCAATACATGCTGTTTTCCACTCAGTTTTGTGTGGGTGCTTGATTAAGAGCAAAGACTTTGGAGTAAGACAGCTGGGTTTGGAGTCTGGCCCATCCAGTATCTAGCTGAGTATCTGCCACACCATGAATGTTTTCAGTAATAACCACTTAATGAAGTTTGTTAAGTGTTTTCATATATTTGACCCGAATTATATCACTTACAAGCAATTATTTCACTTCTCTGAGACTTGATTTATTAATCTGTAAATTGGGAAAAATAATGAGTGTGAAACAAACTAATGTGGGTAAAGAAAGTGGCTGAGTGCCTGGCACCCAGTGCATGTTATTGCATCATAGATACTGTTGCTACAGAGTTTCTGCTTTAGCTTGGGCTGACATGGCTGTTTGTGAAGACAGTTAATAAAAATTCCTGGATACTGGTAACAATATCCCATGGCACATTGGTCTAGCTTGCAGAATACCGACACTAGGGGAAAAAAAAAAAAAAAAAACAGTGGGATTTAAATCTGACCAATTCTAAAGCCCACATGCTGTGCCAGGTTGGGCAAACCACCTTGCTTTCGCGATTCTTTCTGATGGTAACAGTAGGGGGTCATCGTGATCCAGGGTCTTCTCTTTTTCTAAAAACCTTTGAGTAGGACTCATTGACCATGAAGGGCCCTTCCATTTATTTTTAAGAGCGTATGATTAGAAGGGTAGGCTGTATTTCCCTAAACAATTGGCCAGTGATATTTAAGTGTGTGCATTTGGGGGAGGGGCTGGCATTGGGAAGAGTGGGTGTGGGATCAGGAGGAGAAGGGAGGGGAAGGAATTAATACATGAAGATTATCCACCAAACCACGACTATGTGGGTCACTCTTCATGTATTTTATATGTTCCCGCAAACCCCTGTGTTCTTAGCTCTGCTTCCCCGTAAGGAAAGGAAGGTTGGGAGCTGTCGAGTAACCTGGATGAAGTCCCAGGAGGAAAACTTTCTTCCTTCTGTGCTGCGCCTTCTTCAGTCCAGCCTCTCATCAGCTAGTGCCTGGATGGTTCATCCAACAGGTAGACGGGGCCCTCCCAGCCCGCTCCTCTCCACTCCAGCCTCTGGGATGTGGAGAATACCATTAATTTCCCTCCCAGAGCCTAGGGTCATCCTGAAGGAGAAGTCCAAGCTTCTTTGCAGTTTCCAAGGCCCAGGTGATCTAGCTCCTGCCACAACTTCACCCTGACCCTTTCATCTGTATTTGCTGAGCACCTGCCTCATCCCAGACATTTTGCTGGGCTTTCTCCGTGAAGATAAAGCTGTGGTCCTGCCCCCCCGCCCCTGACCTATAACATGGTAGGGTTGGACACACTACCATCGACCAACCACATGGACCCCTGTCCCTATCTATCTGTCTGTCTGTCTATCTATCATCTATCTATCTATCTGTCATCTATCTTCATCATCTTTTAATAGTAATTAACATTTATTAACCACTAATGATCAAGGCACTACTTTAATCACTTTAAATGATTTTTTTCCACGTACACCTTCCCATGAGCCTATGAAATAGGCATTCTCATTTCCATTTTCCAGGTAAGAAAACTGCCCCTTAGACACTTTAAATGGCTTGCCCAAGGTCACACAGCGAGGAAGTGGGGGAGCCAGGATCTGTGCTCAGGAAGTGAGCCTGGACTCTTAGCCACCTGCTGTCACTACTCAAGGGCCTGGTTACAAATTGGAATCGGTACCATGGAAGAAAACGGCTCAGACATCATCAGCGTGCCGCTAGCAAAGGGGAGCCTGCGGAAGTAGTATTTTAAAAGGGGTCTTTTCACCCTGCGGCTCTCATTCCTTCCACCTGTTACGCAGGCCGGCCTCCGACAGAAAGGAGCGCTTGCTGCTCTGGGTTCTCTGAGGCCTACCCATCCCTCTGGATGCTCTTTCCTCTGTGTAGAAGGCCTGTCCCTCTTTGTCAGGCTAACATCTGCTCCTTCACTCGTGTGCCAAGTAACTGTTGGGCCTGCTCCTGTGTCAGATGCTGCTAGAGACGAACACGCGAACAAGCACAGAACAGGCTGGGTGCATGAAAAGAGTGAAAGAAAAGAGAAATACAGCCCGCCTAGGCCGCGGAACATTGCCACCCATTTCAATAACAAAAATACTGCATAGAGCCTATATTTTTAAGACTATGATCAGTTTTGGGGTTTTTTTGCATTTTTTTTTTTTTTTAGAGCTGTACCTGTGGCATCCAGAAGTTCCCAGGCTAGGGGGGCAGCCACAGCCACAGCAAAGTGGGATCTGAGTTGTGCCTGTGACTGACACGACAGCTCGGCAATGCCGGATCCCCCACCCACCGAGCAGGGTCAGGGATTGAACCCAAGGCCTCATGGATATGTGTCGGGTTCATTATCGCTGAGCCATGATGGGAACTCAGTCTATGATCAGTTTTAAGTGTTACCAGATCAGCCATCTGAAAGCCTCTAGTTTTTTTTTCCCCCTAGAGTTTTTTTTCTCAGTGCAATCAGTTTTGTCTTCCTATCCCCTCCCTCCGTCCCCCTCTCTTCCTCCGCCCCTCCTTCCTTCCTCATCACCCCTCGGAGATGATGTAAATACCCCTTCTGCTTTCTCCATGCCAGGCACTGTGCCCGTTGCTCTTCCTTTAAAACTCAGTTTGAGGCTCTCCTACAGAAGGCTCTTCTTGAATCACAGGTTCCCCAAAAGGCCGGATAGAGTCCTCTTCTTTCTGCTCCCTGTGTCTCCTGGGACAACTGCTCATGAGACTGCAGTGGGAAGGTCTGCTGTCTGCCTCCACACAGACTGTGCACTACCTGTGGGCAGGGACTCTCTATACAGAGTTTGATGCAGTGCTTGCTTAATACAGTAGATGCAGGTGCTCAATAAATGTTCATGCTGTGCGTAAATGAATTAAACTCATGAAGAAACCACAATGGAAAATATGCAGATGAAAAGGGTTTGATTATACACTTTTTCTTTTCTTTTCTTTCTTTCTTTCTTTCTTTCTTTCTTTCTTTCTTTCTTTCTTTCTTTCTTTTTTTTTTTTGGTCTTTTTAGGGTCACACCCACAGCATATGGAAATTCCTAGGCTAGGGGTTGCATTGGAGCTGCAGCTGCTGGCCTACACCACAGCCACAGCAATGCCAGATCAAGCCACCTCTGATACCTACACCATAGCTCACGGCAACACAGGATTGAACCCATGTCCTCATGGATACTAGTTGGATTTGTTACCACTGAGCCACAAGGGGAACTCCGATTATACAATTCTTAAGTTTGCTTGCAACCCGAGATTCTATGAGATGTGACTTCTGTAGTTACTGAGGCCAAGCAGCCTACAAGCCTAATTTCCCTTCACATAGTCTGTCTCTTGGGAATAGTGGGCATCTGACACATCTCTTGACTTAAGAATCATGTAGAATCTCCAGTTCTGGCAAAGATCCTGTATTACCTTGATCCTCCAAAGTATTAGAACCTCTGATTTTAGCTGAGCACGTGGCCACCCAGAGTGACATCCGCATCTTTCAGCCAGAGGTAGCCAATGGGGAGTGGGCACCAGTGCCATATGACATCTCCACTTCTGCCTTTAAAAATAGGAGACATTCCCCTACTGCAGTCTTGCTGGCTGAAATATCCATCCACCCATGTGTTGGAATATTCTTGAAGACAAGGGCCATGCCCAACGGGTGGCAGAGCAATGAGACAGAAACAGATTAGATAGATAGATAGATAGATAAACAAGGTTAAATTACAGATTGGTACATAGGCTCAACTCCATTCCTTTTTTTTTTTTTTCTTTTGGTCTTTTTGCCTTTTCTAGGGCCACTTCACGCGGCACATGGGGGTTTCCAGGCTAGGGGGTCTAATTGGAGCTGTAGCCACCGGCCTCTGCCAGAGCCACAGCAACACCAGATCTGAGCCGCATCTGTGACCTACACCAGAGCTCATGGCAACGCCAGATCCTTAACCCACTGAGCAAGGCCAGGGATCGAACCCGCAACCGCATGGTTTCCAGTCAGATTCATTAACCAGTGAGCCACGACGGGAACTCCTCAACTCCATTTCTTATTTTTCCTTTTCTTTTTTTTCTTTTTGAGCTACCCTGCTCCTAGGCTAGGGATCAGATCTGAGCTGCACCTGGATCCTTAACACGCCATGATGGGTTGGGGATCAAACCCTTATCGCAGTACCCCAGAGACACCTCGGATTCTGTTGTGTCATAGCGGGAACTCCTCAACTCCATTTCTTAAGGAAAAGAGTGGAAGGTGCACATTCATAATAAGATTAGAGAAAATTTATTTCACTCGTAAAAATGAAATTACCACTGATGATTCACGGATTCGTTTGGGAAGAAAATAAGATGTGTGCTAGTTTTTGACTTAAGCTTATATGAATTGAGTGAAAAGGTAGAAATTCAGAACTTTTTTTGGCCGTGCCCGTGGCATGTAGAAGTTCCTGGGCCAAGGATCAAACCCTTGCCACAGCAGTAACCTGAGGTGCTGCAGTGACAATGCAGGACCCTAAACCTTGTGCACAAGGCAACTCCTAGAACTTTAAAAAGATTTGAGAAAACATTTTCATTTAATTACTCAGTATGTTTCTATGGCAATAACTTGGCGGTTGAGAACCCCAAATAGGCAATAGTTGATCACTCATCTATCTTAAAGCAACAGTGGATAGATGTGGTGAAGATTCTGTCATTACCTCATTTTCAACCAGGAAAGCTGAATCCTTCCCAGACTCAAGCCTCAGAAGCCTGTTGGCAAATCAAAGGCCCCTTCACCCCACCCCCCTCCAGCAGGAAGGCTGGGAAAACAAACACTGAACACATTGGAATGCCATGTACATTCCAATATGTTAATTAATGTTAATTTTCACAACAACCTAAGTAGGTTTTATTCTCTCTAGTTGATGTTTGAGGAGAAAGAGCTCAGAGAAAAAAACCTTTGGAAAGGTGATGTTTGAGGAGAAAGAGCTCAGAGAAAAAAACCTTTGGAAAGGTCCTTCTTTTAAAGGAAGAAAATAGGGCCGAATTTCTAAAACCCACGCTTTGGATCAAATGACTCTAATATAGATTTCCAGCTTAACTCATTTATTTCTCAGGTGTTTCCCAGTTCTAGAAAAGAACAATACCCAAATAGTCTCAAAGTCCACTATTCCCAGCAATATTTGGTTCTTAAATAGTTCTGATAACTTAGAATCCTTTAGAGTAGAATCACTGACCCCAACTTTTATGATTGTTGATGTTCTTATCACTGGAGATCCCGTCGTGGCTCAGTGGTGAACCAACCTGACTAGTATCCACGAGGATGCAGGTTTGATCTGTGGCCTCCCTCTCTGGGTTAAGGATCCAGTGTTGCCATGGGCTGTGGTGTAGTTCGCAGACGCAGCTGGGTCCATCTGTGCTGTGGCTGTGGCATAGGACAGCAGCTACAGCTCCGATTCCACTCTTGGCCCAGCAAGTTGCATACGCAGCGGGTGCGCCCTAAAAAGAATAAATAAATAAATAAAGTTCTTGGAGTTCCCATTGCGGCTCAGTGGTTAATGAATCCGACTAGGAACCATGAGGTTTCAGGTTCGATCCCTGGCCTCGCTCAGTGGGTGAAGGATCTGGCGTTGCCCTGAGCTGTGGTGTAGGTAGCAGACTTGGCTAGGGTCTGGTGTTGCTGTGGCTGTGGCGTACACCTGCGGCTGTATTCCACCCCTAGCCTGGGAACCTCCACATGCCGCTGGTGCAGGCCTAGAAAAGACAAAAAGACAAATAAATAAACAAACAAATAAATAAATAAAGTTGTTGCCACTGGAAGCAGAGAAAATACTTCTGCTTCCCCTGACGTTGGGCTCAGTCATGTGACCTATGTCAGCCAATGAGATAGCAGCATTCACGAAGCGGGGAAAGGGCTTGGAATGTGCGGCAGGATTCGATTTGCCCACTTGTGCTTCTGCTCTTGCCTGAAAAGAATGACCCCAGGGTGAGCACGGTCCCTCAGCCTTGGTTCCAGAATCCTGAGCTGAGCCTTTTCTTTTTTTTTTTTTTTTGGTCTTTTTCTTTTCTTTCTTTTTTTTTTGAGCCCCACCCCCCGGACATATGGACGTTCCGAGGCCAAGGGTCAAATCGGAGGGAGCTACAGCTGCCAGCCTACATCACAGCCACAGCAACAACGGATCTGAGCCACCTCTGTGACTTACACCACAGCTTGCAGCAGCACCAGACCTTTAACCCACTGAGCGAGGCCAGGGATCGAACCCTCATCCTCATGTTTGTTACTGCTGAGTCGTGAAGAGAACTCCCTGAGCTAAGACTTGCACCAAGAAGCCAAGCCCAGCTGATTCTGAGTCTGAAACGGAGCCACCCGACCCAGCAGTCAAGATCAACCAATTTGACCTGCAGACCCGTGAGCACGTGAGTAAGTGGCTGTGGCTGTATGGCTTTTAGTTTTGGGGTGGCTTACAATATACCGTTTTGGGGACAAAGATTGATTTATATATGTCTTGATAGTGGCTTTCACCTTCTGGATGCTCTGCTTTGTAAAATGTAGCCAGGAAACACTATTTGAGCACCAGCTGTGTAAAAATCAATACCAAGTTAAAACGGTGGCTTTGGGAAATTCAAAGATTAAAGCACAAAGTTCCTTCAAGAGAGCTCACAGTCTATCTAACAAGAGTAGAGGGGGCCAAAGATACCAAGCACGGGGGGTAAATAAAGCTGGAATGGGGAGGAGCTGCGGGATAGAACTTGCCATCTTCAAGGATCTAAATTAGAGGAAGGTGCCATTTTTAAAGCTGACCCAGATAGGCCCTCCGTGGAAGAATGCTTAAGCAGACCGCCTGGCCTGGAGAGGGATCCGAGACATTCCATATGACTCATGCATTTGTGTTTGTACGAATGTATTTGGGTTTTAAGATGACATCAACAAAAACCTACTCCATTCCAGGTTTTCTTCTGAGAACCTTCCAACATTACCGATTTAGTCCCTTGAGGTGAGTGCAATTATTTCGCTCCATTACATAGATTAAGAAACTGGGGCTTAACAAGTATCTTGTTCCAAAACAAACATCTAATGAGTTGTGGAGCAGGGATTAAAAAGCTACTGTGGGGAATTCCCTTGTGGTGCAGGGGGTTAAGTACCTGGCGTTGTCATTGCAGGGGCCAGGGTGGCTGTCGTGGCTCAGGTTCAATCCCTGACTTGAAAATTTTCCACATGCCGCAGGTGCGGCCAAACAAAAAAGTTACCTGGTAGCCAGCGCCCCAGATGGCCCTCAGTGATGCCTGCCTCCTAGTACTCACCTGGGCACAGTCTCTCAAGGTTGGTCTTTGTGACCCACAGAATGCTACAAAAGTGTTATCAGGGCGTAGAGGATACTGCAGCTTCCGTTTTAGTCCTGTACTCTATCTCTTGGGCCACTTGCCCTGGGGGACGCCAGCTGCCGTGTCTATGGAATCTCAGCAGTCTGGAGAGGCCCCCCTGGCAAGGACCGAGGCCTCCTGCCAGCAGCCAGTGAGGATCCGAGGCCAGTCGACAACCATGGAAGAGACCCCTCCGGCCTTACTGCACTCCTGCCGGGGACTTGACTGAGACCTCATGAGACGTCTCAAGCTAGAATCACCCACTAAGCCACTTCCAAATCCCTAACCCGCAGAAAAACAGGAGGGAATAAAATTTGTCACGTAAGTCACTTAGAGTAATTTCTTACACAGCCACAGATAATGCACGTGGCCACTTTTTCCAAGGCCCCTAAAGTATGGTACCACTTTAACAGTTTGGAATTCGTGTTTTTTTTTTTTTTTCTTACAGTATATTTGATTCCAATGTTGTGTCCATTTCTGGTGTACAGCAAAGTGACCCAGACATAAATATACATACATATACATTCATTTTCTCATACTGTCTTCCGTGATGTCCTATCATGAGATTGGCTAGAGTTCCCCGCGCTGTACAGTAGGACCGCATTGCTTATCGATTCTGAATGGAATAGTTTGCCGTTTTTAATAATAGCTTTTTGAAAGATAAATATAAATACCTCTGTCACCTTTACAGTTTATAAACAGCTTGCTCACTTAGACTCTTGTAATAAAGGAATCCGTTTTCTTTACGTACAAGGTGCTGACACATTTCAGGGTAGTAAACTTCCCCATTGCTAACTTTTGGCCTGATATTTAGCACAGTAGAGCAGGAAAAAAAAAAAAAATGTGGGCATTGGAATCAGACAGACTGGACTGTCTTAACTGGGATAAAAATTGTAGATAGATAATAAACAGATTTTTAAAGTACAGCTCAGTGAGTTCTGGCAGATGCATTCTCCCATGTAACAACAACAACAAAAAGGAGGAGTTCCTGTCGTGGCGCAGCGGAAATGAATCCGACTCGTATCCATGAGGATGCGGGTTTGATTCCTGGCACCGCTCAGTGGGTAGGTGTTCCGGCGTTGCCTTGAGCCGTGGGGTAGGTTGCAGACTCCGACTCAGATCCTTCGTTGCTGTGGGTGTGGCACCGCTGGCAGCTGCAGCTGCGATTCGACCCCTAGCCTGTGAACTTCCATATGCTGCAGGTGCAGCCCTAAAAAATAAATAAATAAATAGAGAGAGAGAGAGCTTTTCTGTCGCCTTAGGAAGTTCTCCATAACCCACTACCCTAGAGACAACCAGTATTCTGATTTCAGTCACCAAAATAGTTTTGACTTCCTTGAATTTCATATAAATGAATTTTCTAGTATGTATTCTTTATGATTACTTCCACTCAGTAGAATGTTCTTAAAATTCCCTCATCTTGCTGTGGATAACAATACTTTATAGCATTTATTACTAATTGGTATGACATTGATATATAATGTAATATATATAATGTATTGGTATATTAAATAATATATTCATCTACTTATACCTTCTCCTGTTGATAGGTTGTTCCAGATTGGGGCTATTAAATTAAGCCGTTATAAACATTTTGGATAAATTTTCTCTTAGACATATGTTTTCATTTATCTTGGGTAAAATGCCTATGAATGAATTTGCTAGATCAGAGGAGAGGTATATAACTTGGTGAGCAAATGCTAACCCATTTTTCCAAAGCTTTTGTATCATTACATTCCCACCGGCAATGGATGAGGGTTCTGATGGCACTACATCCTAGCCAACATTTGGCGTTATTGCTTAAATGTTAGCCATTCTAGTAGATCTGTAATAGTATTTCCTTGAGGTTTTAACCTGCTTTTCCTTCGTGATAAAGGATGTTGAGCTCTTTCTTAAGTTCATTGACGATTTACATGCTTCTTTTGTGAAGTATTTGTTCATGTCTTTTGTCTGTTTTTATAACTTTAAAAAATTACTCATTCATAGAGATTATTGTATGTTATGGACAAGAGTCTTTTGTCAGATAGATGTATTATGAATAATTTCTCTCAGTCTGTGCTTTGTCTTTTCCTTTTTTAATAGCCTTTTTTTTTTTAAAAAAAATGACTAGGAGTCTTTAATTTTAATAAAGTCCAATTTATCATTTTATTTTGGGGGGTGTATTTTTGGGTTTTATTCTAAGAAATCTTAGCCATGCTAAAGTCCGAATATATTCTTCTTTTTCTTAAAGAAGATTAATAGTATTGGCTGTTACATGTATGTCCATGATTCATCTTGAATTAATTTTTGTGTTTGATTGGGAAAGTTTTGGAATTTCTTTTTTTTTCCCGTTTGCTGAATAAAATTTTCTTTCTTAAAGTGCTGGAATCCATTAAAAAAATTAATTGATCCAAATGTTCGAACATGTCAGTCTATTTCTGGATTCTCTAATTCTGTTCTATTGATCTATTTGTCTACCCTTAGGCCAATACTGCACCGTTTAGACCACTGTATGCACTGTATTGACTTCTCCAGCCTTACGGTAAATTCAGAAATCACACAGTATAAGACTTCCAAAGTTTTTCTTTTTACAATTATTTTGTTTTCTAGGTCCTTTTGGAATAACATTTTTTATTTCTAAAAATCTCATGTAACTTTTTAAAAATTATGCTTGTCAAGGAACTTACTCATTTTCTCTAAGTTGTAGAACTTATTATCTTTTTTTTAAAACTTAATATCTTTTTTATGTCTTCAAGATCTGGGCTGTTTTCCTCTCTCCCATTCCAGAGGTTCTTTGTATTTTTCCAGCTGAAAAGTTTGCTGAACTTCTAGGATCTATAGGTTGATATTTTCATCAAATTTGGGACATTTTGGCCCTGATTCCTTGAAATATTTTTTCTGCTGTATTCCCTCTATACTCTCCTTGGGAACTTCAGTTACACATATACTAGACCCTTAATATTTTACCCCTCATGCCACTGAGGCTCTTTTCCTCTTTTCCAGTTTCTCCCCTGTATTCTTCAGATGGTATCACTTCTCTTAGTCTATCTCAAGTTTATTGATTCTTTCCTTTATCATCTTTAATATATTGTTGTTGCGTACATTTTATTTAGGTATAATGCTTAGTTTTAGAATTTGGATCACTTTCTCTTTAACCATTATCCTTGAATACATTTAGAAAAGCTGTTTAAAAGTCCTTATTTTCTACTTCCAGTAATTGGATCATCTACTGACTTATTGTTTTATAAATTATGAGTCAAGTTTCCTTCCTTCCTTTTTTTTTTGTCTTTTATCTTTTTTAGGGCCACACCCACAGCAAATCAAAGTTCCCAGGCAAGGGGTCTAATCGGAGCTGTTGCTGCCAGCCCACGCCAGAGCCACAGCAACTGGGGATCCAAGCTGCATCTGTGACCTACGCCACAGCTTATGGCAATGCTGGATCCTTAACCCTCTGAGAAAGGCCAGGGATCAAACCCACAACCTCATGGTTCCTAGTCGGATTCATTTCTGCTGCGCCACGATGGGAACTCCAAGTTTCCTTACTTCTTTGCATGTCTAACACTTTTTAAATATATGCTGAACATTTAGAAAGACATATTGTAGGAAATCTGGGTCATCTTGTCTTCCTTTAAAGAGTATTAAATTCTGCTTGGGAATATTAACTTACTGGTAGGTCCTCTCAACTTCCCAGGCTTGGTTTTCTACTTTGTTTAAGGCTGGTTTGTTTTCATTTTGTCGGGATCCTAGGGATTGATCCTGACTCTAGGCCATGGTCTTTACTCCTAAATCCTAGCCTTGATGAGATCTTAACTAAATCCTCCAGGTGCTCAGCGAGGTCTCTCTGCAGTGGCTGGATTGAAATTTCCGCATCACTCACTTCTCCGTGACCTCTGCAATTTCAGCCCATTTCAGCTGTTCTCTGTTAGACTTTTTGGAGTCTCATCTTGTACACGTGCAGTGGGAACTCGCAAACATATATCTCAACCTATCTCCTTGCAGATCCCGCATCTCTGTGCTGAAGTTGGGAAAGTGGGAGTTCCCTTCATAGGTCAGTGGTTAATGAACCTACCTAGGATCCATGAAGATGTGGGTTCGATCCCTGGCCTCGCTCCGTGGGTTAAGGATCCTGGAGCTGTGGTGTACGTGGCAGATGCAGTCCTGAAAAAAATAAATAAACAAAAAAGGCAAAAAAAAAAGTTGGGAAAGTATTTTAAAACGGAGAACCAGACCAAATGTTAGGTTTATTTTGTGTGATTTTCTTTTCTTAAGGATCACAGTGCTATGCTCCTTGATGCTTTAAAACAATTGCTTTTGGAGTTTCCATCGTGGCTCAGTGGTTAAAGAATCCGACTAAGAACCATGAGATTGTGGGTTCGATCCCTGGCCTTGCCCAGTGGGTTAAGGATCTGGCGTTGCTGTGAGCTGAGGTGTAGGTCGCAGATGCGGCTCGGATCCCACGTTACTGTGGCTGTGGTGTAGGCCGGCGGCTACAGCTCCGATAGACCCCTAGCCTGGGAACCTCCATATGCCGTGGGAGCGGCCCAAGAAATGGCAAAAGACAAATAAATAAATAAAACAATTGCTTTAAATATTTTGTAGTTTCTCATTGTTTGAGGTAGGAAGGTAAGTCGGTACTAGTTAGTCCATGTGACCAGAGCCAGACTTAACTTTTGGTCTCAACTTGACATTGTATATGCTGTGTGACCTTGAGCAAGTTAATCTTCTGTGTTTCAGTTTGTTTATTTACAAATGAGGATTGTAATACTTAGACCATAAGCTCATTAACAGCTGGACTATTCCGCTTATTTCTGAATCTCTAGTCATCAACACAGTGCCTGCCTTGTAGAAAGCACTCAGCATATGTTCATTATTTAATTGTATTCACTCATTCATTCGTTCATTCATTCATCCAAGAAATGTACCAACCTGCCTCACAGAGATGTTGGAAGAATAAATTAAATCATTTATGTAATGTGATCAGTACAAAACTTGGCTCAAAGTGAGGATCCAGGACATTACAGATATTTAAAAGAAATAATGACTGAAATAAGTTATCTTTCTAGACCTTAGGGTTTACAGATACTCTATTTAAATAAAAAAGCAGTAGGATCTTAGGAAAAAAGCATATACATGCCTCGGGTTAGAATTTCACTGACTAGTTTATGAACGCCGCTGAAAGGGTGCGGGGTCAGCGCATCCTCAGTGTTGATCCTGTATCTGGAGCACTCGTGAGCCTTGTGTGGCCAGTTTGTTAGGCAGAGCATTGGCGGTTGGCTGGTTGGTTGGCCAGTGGGTGTTAGGACTTCTGCCCTTGTGAGGTGAACAGCCCGGCTGAGCTTACTTGGCTGAATCGCTGTAGTACTCCCCGAGGAAGGTGTCATTGCCTACACTAATGAGTCTCCGCACTCCAATAACTTGTAAACAAGCCATGATTTCTGGCCCAGCATGAACTACAACTGCAGTGGGGAGGCTGGGGGAGGTGGGAAGCAGGAGGGAGGCAGATTTATGAAGCTCCAGGGTGACGTTTAAGCCTCTGTTCCCTGGCAATGCAACGGCCACCCGATGGAGGATTAAGTTCCTTTTCGGATTCTGCTTTACTTTCCAAAGTGCTTCTTGCACCTGTGACCCCTTTGGACCCTCCCTGGGGTCCCCTGAATGGATAAAGGGCAGAATTACATGTCTCCATTTTACAGATAAGGAAAAAGAGCAAGAGGGAAATACTGTGATTTAGCCAAAGCCAGAGAGCTGGAAAACACGAGAGCTCGGTTTGGAATCCTTGTGGCAGAGGGCAGGTATTTTTCCCATAGTTTAGAAACATTTTTGCATCCCTTTATCCAAATGACAGTTATTTCAGGGTGCACTTGAAAAGTGGTGGTGGGGGGATGACTGGGATACAGCAAGGCTTTCTGTCTACATTCAGAGTTTTAGCACTTCAGAGCTTAACAAGACCTTATATAGCCATAGGTCCAGCTAGCTTATTCTGTAGATGCTGAAATGGCAGCTCAGAATGGTCCAGCCACTCACTGAAACGCAATAGCAAGTTCTGAAGGCCACCTGATGCACCATTACTCATCTTTCCTTCACAACATGCTGTTTTCGCAGAAGCTTCCCTGGCCTCCAGCTTCACAGAATCAAACAAAGCAAGACAATGACAGCTTTGGGGCCTGGGCAGAGCTCAGGCCCTGACTCCACTAAGAGGCTGTGGATCAGCTTGACAGTTCATCATCAGAGAAAGCCTTTATGAGGAAGGTGCTTTGAGACGCCCAATCAGTACTGCGTTTTTGTTAGTTTCTCCCATCTTAAGCTGAGTCAAGCTGTATTGATTAATACCAGTTGGGAAATGAATTACTGAGGCTGATCTATAAAGAAATTCAATCTGGAGATGGAACAAACCATGGTCAGGATTCCTTATTAGATGCTCCGCGTCGCGAGCTAAATAAAGCAAACAAACAGACGCACACACAAAGGGTGAACTTTTTCCTGGGATGAAAATGACCCTGTGGTTGGGGAATACAGGGCCATCTAATACCGTAGTAATTGACCATGTTTTAATAACCAACAAATCGATCCCTCTCTAACAATGCATCGAGAAGTGAGAATAAGCAGGGACTGTTTCTAACAAAGAGGGATGGAGATGAAATTAAAGCCCTAGCACAGCTTTTGCAGTGTCTGTAAGAGAGGAGTGTGATTCTGTCAGAAACTGCACCCTACAAAAAATCCAGAATGGTTACTTCATTTAATCAGGAGCAAGGTGTGTGGGGAGAGAGGGAGTCTTCTGAGGAGGGAGTGGGGGTACCAGCCAAGAAACCGAACCCTCCATTTCAAAATGTGCTTAGCAAAAGCAATTTTAATCACTGCCTTTGTTATGAAAGATTAAAGGTAGTTATGTCCCAGGGTACCTCACTTTAAACGATCAATATGTTCCTGAATAGTTATGTGCAAATCAAATTTTTGTAACTCAAACCCAATTTTGAAGGCCCTCGAGAGCGTGTACTTTCAAGGAATCTCTTTGGTGAATCCTTTTGTAAGGCCTGAAACAATCCCCTAATTTATTGGCTTGGTAGGTTTAAAATTTTTTTCGATGATGATAAATTTTATTCCCTCTTCCCTATTCAGAAGAAAGGGCTTAAAAATAGAGTGGAGATAAGATAACTTAATGACATGATGTAACAATTAGTAGTATCTTCTATGGCAGGTTTTTTTTAGTAAATGCTGAGATTACCACCTGTATTTTCTGTTTGTGGCTGTGACTTTGAGTGATGATAAGTGTTTAACATTAGGACAGTGAGATTAAGAAAGACTCAAAAGGGAATTCCCGGTGTGGCACAGTGGTTAAGAATCTGACTAGGAACCATGAGGTTGTGGGTTCCATCCCTGGCCTCGCTCAGTGGGCTAAGGATCCGGCATTGCTGTGAGCTGTGGTGTAGGCTCAGATCTGGCGTTGCTGTGGCTGTGGTGTAGGCCGGTTGCTACAGCCCCAATTAGACCCCTAACCTGGGAACTTCCATATGCCGCGGATGTGGCTCTAGAAAAGACAAAAAAGAAAAAAAAGAAAGAAAGAAAGAAAGAAAGAAAGAAAGAAAGAAAGAAAGAAAGAAAGAAAGAAAGAAAGAAAGAAAGAAAGAAAAAAAGATTACTTGAAAGGAGCTTTAAGAATGATCTAGTCCAAGCTTCAAAACAGAGATTTTCCTTTGCAAGATTCCAGAATGATGACTATTTAGGCTCTGCTCAGATACTGTTGGAATGCACTATGATTGTCATTCATCAATGTATTCATTAAGTATTTATTGAGTATTACCTATGTGGGGAATTGGATTCTGGGGAAACAGAGGAAGAAAACTAGACAGAGCCCTCACCTTCTATAGACCCTAATTTACCCAGGAGGGCAGATATTAAATAAATAGTAACACAAAATATTGGATACATCATAATTCTGATAGACATTATGAAGATTAAATATAGGATGCTGTGAAAGTCGTCAGGGAAAAGGGATTCAAGGAAGTTGCATTTAATCTAAGACCTAGAGGATGAATAGGAGCTGAGACAAAGACAAGCAATTGGAGGACACTCTGTCACTCTGTGGGGTTGACACCGCTCATCTTGTGGTTTGAAATGGTTATTCTGGCTGCTGTGTGAAAGGGCGGGAATGGAAACAGAGACCCACCATCAGGATGAAAGATGCTGGTGGCTTGGACCGAGGTGCTAGAAGTGAAGATGGAGACACGTAGATGATCCTGACGGATGACTGAGACAAGGGTCAATAGGACAGGATGGTTGACTGTGTGAAGGGGGAAATGAAAGCAAAGGGTCGAGGAGGACCTCTGCATTTCTGCATCTGGCAAATGGAAAGATAGTGATGGCATCTACTGCAACGGAGAGCACTGGCAGAAGAGCAGATTGTGGAGAAGGGATTTGCTGCCATCGGTTCAGGGCATGTCGAGATAGAGGTGACATCACTGGAGATGTCAAGCAGGTGGTTTAGTAGCTGAGTCTAGGACTCAAATTTCACCAAGGCGGCAGCCTGTGATCACCTTGCCGCAGCCCCCAGGACTGGCTGTCCCAGGACACTACCTCAATTTCTAGGGAAACAAAGTCGTAAAGGGACTGATGTCCCAGGCCAGCAGACAAAATTATAACTGGAACATGTGACCTAGACAGGACCCGAGTGATAAGCACGGGGACCCAGGTCATAGGAACGCAGCAAGTCTCAGTTATTAGTACTATGGCTTTTCTTGGATCATTGAGGTGATAAAAAGCAGTAGCCAAAAGACGCTGTTGACCTTGGTGCCAACCAGCATTGTGGTAGGAAGCAATATGGTATCAAGTTCACCGGGAGTAAACTTCTACAAAATGATTAAACTCCATCTGGTCACCATGAAGAGCATGTACCTTACCGTGCAGGTGCAACACTCGACAGAAATTCTTGCATAAACTAGGCAGCAGTGCTTTTGTCTGGAATGATGAGAAAAGTGAGGTAGGGTTGAGTTCTGTCTTGTTTATCATCTCCCCAAATTCAGCTGTCTGTGTCTTGATGTGTCCTCTGGAAGCCTTATCTCCTTCCTCTGGGTTTTCAATATACCAAGGTCTAACTCAACCATTCATCAGAAAGGACCCTTGGTATGAGTCCATTTCTTCCAGTTGCCTTTGACAGAACTCCACCTAGAAAAGCTTCACCATTTGATTGGGATTAGGAACAGGACCATAGACACAAGTGGGCAAATAAGAATCAGTCCTGGGACTGCATCAATTAGGAGACAAATACCTTACTTCCTCCAGATCACCAATGTGGTAGAATCTAAGCCTGGAACTGCTAGTGGGCACCTTTGCCATCATATCAGGAGAGGGTACCTGACAGTGAATCCAACTCAGAGGAATGCAGAGACCTGGACATGGGGTGAAGGAAAGCAGAGAGTCAAAGGAGAGAGACCTTATCTGATAACACTATTTGAAACCCTTGGATTAACTGTTCCTGAAGTGCATCTACTCTTGGTTTTCAATTTACGTTGGCCTATATATTCATTTTCTGTCTACCCATGTTTGGGTTGGAGATTTTATCACTTGAAACAGAAGAACTTTTGGCCAATTTATATGAATGATGTTTTTACCCTTACTTGAGTCACATGCCCATTCTTTGGAGCCGTGCTTGTCTGATTTCCATAGATCACGTGGTCACAGTGAAGCCTGGATGTGAAGGACGGGTTACTTTAACTGACATTCCCAAACAGAATGACACAGGAAAGGAAAAGGGCAATGCAAGAGAAAAGGTGCTCTTACCAGCATTTTGGCAACACCGGCATGTAGAGCAGATGCTCTTATCTAATCAGGGTGCCTCCATCTGCTGGAGCAAAGGATGCTTCTCGACGAGTGTGCCTCCTCCCTAGAGATGGAAACACCAAGATTATGCAGGCTATCTAGATCAAAAGGAACACAGGGTGCTACCTAACAATTAAAGGTTTTCCAGGTGTCAAAGTCCTTCTTTGGGGGATATAAAATATGGGAAAAAATGTTTAGGTAGTTTTGGAATCTCTAATGTAGACTTTTTTGTGTGTTAGTGGCCTGATCTCCAGAAAGAAGGATCCCTTGCATACTTGCAACATCCCTTCAAAGTCACGTAAGCAATCTAAATGGAGCCCCAAATCCAGAGATACACTAGCAGAAGACCGTGGTTTTGTCATCCCTTCTTAGAACTCTCCCGCAGGATATAGACTTGGCTCTTGAGGCTGTTGCCTGGACTACATGTTTAGGGTGAGGGAAGTGGTCCATGGCCACCGCTATGGAGAAAAGAAGGCAGACTGGCAGCCAGGTAGCACTTGGCAGGAGAAACACAGAACCAGCGTCTCGGAGTCCAAAAATACAATTCATTTCATGCTTTGGGGTTTCCATAGACTGGTGATCTGCTCCATTGTGGTTGCTTTCTGTATTTTGTTCATTGTGAAGAATGCAGAAAATAATATCCATTGTAGAAAAGCCGGCACTAAAGTCAAGTTCTTCAATATGTCGTGTCTCCCTTCCCTGCTGCCACTTGTCTTTTTATCACATCTTACCAGAGCTATTTCTGTCTATGGGGAGTGAACAGGAAGATCACATATTGTACAGAGAGTGGGGTGTTAAATTTATGCAAAGGGAAGGAATGTGTTATGGCAAAAATTATTTATTGCATGGCGTCTCCCTTGAGGGTTAGTCTCCTGTAAGAGTTTTGAGGACAGCAGCTCTATATTTGTCGCATGGCAGAGCCACACTCCTGCCTGCCTCCTGCTGTCAGTGCCAAAAGCATTTATGTAAAGTCGTGATGCAAACCTGCCACCTTTAGGAGGCACGATCTGGTCCAACACAAAGTGTCTTGCTTCATAGCCATTTGTGTTCTGAAGAGAGTGAATCTTCAGCCAGAGAGTGAATCTTCAGGAAGAGAAAGGCGCTGGATGCCCTGGAATTGGGCCATGTCATGGCAAAGCAACTAGGACAATTCATCGAGCTCAGATCATTTTAGAGGTGGCATGCTGTGGTCGAGCAGCCAGAATCCATCAGACCTGGAGCTGGATCCCATTTCTGCCATGCACTGGCTATGGCTCTCAGGAGGAATTAGTTGACAACTCTGAGCCTTCACCTTCTGGGCTGTCAAGTGGGGACAGTACTGTCCATTTGCGTTGTGTTGTGTGGAGTAAGTGAAATAAAGTATATGCTTAATGGTAGGTGCCAAGAGTTTCCCCTTTCTTTTTATGAGGTTAAATATTAGTTGGTATTTTTCCCAGAGGCTTTATTCCCTGGATCATAGGGTGGTATCCTCTAGTATAGAGATGATAAATGTCGGTAAGCCCAGCTCACCTTCCTACTTTCTGTTAGCAGACACTGCTTATTATTATTATTATTATTATTATTTGCTTTTTAGGGCTGCACCCATGGCATATGGAGGTTCCCAGGCTAGGGGTCAAATTGGAGCTACAGGTGCTGGCCTACGCCACAGCCACAGCAACACCAGATCCAAGACGAATCTGCAACCTTCACCCCAGCTCACGGCAACCCCGGATCCTTAACCCACTGAGCGAGGCCAGGGATCGAACCTGCAACCTCATGGTTCCTGGTTGGATTCGTTTCCACGGCACCATGACAGGAAATCCAGACACTGCTTATTGATTATGCTGCCCTTTCTTAAGAATCCCCCAGGATCCTTCTCAACACAACCCCCAAGGTAACATAGAAAATAAAATATTTTCCATCTGTGATCCAGAACATGTCCATAAATTACTCTGTTGATTATGGCACCCCGTATGCACAGATGGTTTTTAATGTACATTAAATGTGCAAATGGACCTCCAGGTGCTTGGAGGACAACAGAGCCTCTGAAAGATATGCCAACATATTCTTATTCTTGCTTCAAATGTTGAATCACAGAATTTCTATCTCACCTTTGGACATTTGTGCCCCACAGCATATGTTCTTGAGACCAGAAAGGTGTCAACTCTTCCTCAGCTTCTCATATGTATCTAGGGAGCAGAACCCCACAAGAAGGCGGTGTGTACCTTAGAGGTTAAGAGCTGAGCCTTATAGTCAGACAGTCTCTGCTTATAGTTAGTGGCTATGTAAATTTGGTTAATAAAGCTTGTTGAGCCTCAGTTTCCCCATCTGTAGATTTGTAAATTAGTTGAGTACCTGTCCCCAGGGTTGTTGTGAGGGCTGAAAGAGGTGAGGCCAGTAAAGGATGGAGTAGAGCCCCAGGTTTATCTTCACCAGTCAGCATCATCATTATCAACATTTACTACAATGTATTCAGGGAAAGGTTGTCCCAAGAGACTCAAAACCATATCATAGAAGAAGGAATTGGAAATTGGACGAGTTGTACAAATCAGTAGCCTATGGGAGCTGTGATAGGTGATTTAGGATAAGAAATAAGTATTTGGTCATTTTGCCTTTCCTGTCCTGAGCTACTAAACCTTCGGAATTTCCAGTAATCAGAAAGAGAAAAGGTATCTTTTGTTAAGTTAATGAGTTGACTTTTGGAAAGTCCTGAAGTTGCCTAAGGAGGTAGGTGGGGGAGCTGGTTGCTGGGGGAACCAACCTAATGATTAGAGGGTTGGACCTTTCAGTACCCCCTCAAGCCCACCTCCACACTTGGGGGGAGGAGAAGGGCTGGAGTTTGAATTTATCAGCAACAACCCATGACGGAATCAGTCATGTCTATGTAATGAAGTCCCCGTAAAAACCTAGAAGGACGAGGTTCAGAGAGCTTCAGGGTTGGTGAACCTACAGAAATTTGAGGAAAATATCACCCCGGAGAGGGCATGGCACCTCTGTGCTCTTTGCCGTATTCCTTGCCCTATGTGCCTCTTCCATCTGCTGTTCTTGAGTTCCAGTCACTTGATAATAAGCCAGCAAGCTAGTAAGCAGTGTGTTTCTCTGTGTTCTGTGAGCTGTTCTAGCAAATTAGTCGAATACAGAGAGAGGGTCTAGGGAACCTTGGAAGCACAGGTAACAACCAAGATTTGAGGCTGGGGTCTGAAGTGGGGCGAGGGGGTGTCAGTCTTGGAAAACCAAACCCTTAATTTGTAGAGTCTGATGCTAACTCCTGGTAGATAGTGTCAGAATTGAGCTGAGTTCTAGGACATACAATGGGGATCCCAAGAATTGCTTGTCCGTGTGGGCTCCCCACCCCACCTCCAATGTTGGAATGGGTACTAGAACCTAGTTGGTAGCTATCTTCAAATCTTTCTTTCTTTATAACCTTATGGGGTATAGTTAATGCCAGTGGGTCAAAGATGAAATATTTCCATTCAATGTGGAAAATAATCAATCTTCCTTCCTTCCTTCCTCCCTCCCTCCTTCCTTCCCTTCTTTCTTTCCCTCACCTGTGGCACATGGAAGGTCCCGGGCCAGGGCTGGAATCAGAGCTGCAGCTGCCTGCATACGCCACAGCCACAGCAACACTGGATCTGATCCACATCTGCAACCTATGCCACAGCTTGCGGCAACGCCAGCTCCTTAACCCACTGAGTGAAACCAGAGATGGTACCTGCATCCTTACGGACACTATGTCAGGTTCCTAACCTACTGGGCCACAATGGGAACTCTCATCTTCAAATACTTCTGAAGGATAGCTATAACTACGTACTTAATGGTGCTATAGTTCCCCAATATTGGCTACCCTCTCCATGTAAGTGTTGTAGGCTTCAAGTCTCCTTCAAGGAGACTAAACCCAAAAGTCTCTGGCCAGGTCTCATTGTAATCCCCCTTCCCCCACCTTGACCAGCCTGGGCTGCTCACTCCCTGCTAGGGAAGGAATGTTGTCCATTCCTCATGCAAACAAGGCGTCCTGCCCAAGATCAATCAGAAGATCAGATATGCCCCATGCAAGATCAAACAACCCTCAGCCCTTACGCATGGCCTAGGGTGCCTGGGCAGGAGGAATTGGATCTCCACTCAGGTCTGAGTTGCAGGGATAAAGACAATTGCAGAGTGAGTCAGGCCCTCTTTCTTAACCTGCATGCATGTGCGTTCTCTCTGAAAATGTACTTTCGCTTTAATAAATTTGTAAAACATCTGCCGTTCCGACGCTTTGCTGTGGCCAGACAAGGACCTACCGTAAGGACTGTAACTTTTCATCTTCTTTGAGAGGTGAGTGGGTCACGTAGTTGACGTTGACCAGTTAAACGTGAAAATGGTGATCGCCACAGCTAAGCGTTAAGAACCATGGGTGTTTCCTCCATCACGCTTTTCCCTTGGCCCTGACCAAGCAAGAGGATGCTCCTTCAGCCTGAAATAAAGAAGATCAAAGCGCAGACTTTCAGCTGACCTAGTATGTGAGCAAGAATTCCATGCTTGTTGTTGTAATCCACTGACATCTAGAAGGCATCCGCTACTATAGCATACGCTGACAAGGTTGTTTGCTTTATAACCTCTGGGGTACAGTTAATGCCAATGGGTCAAAGATGTAATATTTCTTTTCAATATGAAAAATAATTCTCTGTCAATAAAAGCTGTCTAACATTAGAGAGGACGGCCCTGGTTGACAGTGAATTCCTTAACAATGGAAATATTCCAACAGTGTTGCATCATTACTTGTTTCTGATATTATACAGAGTTTGTAACAAAGAGACTTCTGAAGGGCCATAGTTCTTGGTATTTGGGCAGAAATTTATTCTGGAATCAAACGAATGCCTTTATGTCACACCTATCAGAGTGTTTCATACACTGATATTTGCTGTGCCTCTAGAAAAAGATATTGCACATACAGTGTTTCCCAAACTTATTTGACCAAAGAACCCTTCTTACTCCTGCCCTCCACCATCCCCAAAGAGGACCTTAAGGGACAAATGTTTTTTGAAGGAGGTTTTAGGAAATGCTGAATTGACAGCTCCGTGATTGTCACTGTTTCGGACCAGACAGAATTCGAGGATTGTGACGAGGATAAGCATTCTGTGCAGTGCTCAGGCTTTGAGCCCTAGAGGAGAATTCCAAAGACTTGCTTGCAGGATGGGGGGTGCTGGGTAAAGTGAGGAGCTCTCGCAAATTAAGTCAGTCTGAGTTTGACCCCACTGCCTGTTGGCTCTGTGGCTTTGGGATGGTTACCTCACCCTTCTTTCTCAGGATTTATGTTCTTAGAAATTATATTTTATCCATTCTGGGACGTTCACAATTAAATTTTTAAATATTCCCGTTCTCTCATTCTCTCGATATTCTGCTACTTCAAATACAACCGGTTAAATGATAGATTTTATCATTTATGCAGTAGGTTTCCTTATGCTTCCTTTATATGTTTTATCTCTGGATTCCCTGTGATGCATTCTTCAGATTGTTCTTCTAGTTAACTAATCATGTCTTCAGTTCTGTCTAGTTGGATATTTAGTTTATTCATTGGATTTTGAATTTCAGGAACTCAATTTTTTAATGTCTTTATCTTTCAAGGCAATCTGGCCTTTTCTAATCAAATCACGTTTTCTTATGGTTACTATTCTCCTACGTATGTGTTGAATGCTTTGAAAAATTCTGACCTTGTAGTTTCTGTTGGCTTATTCTTTTGTCTCAAATTCTTGGGAGTTGGTCTCCCTGATGATTATTAAAACTCCTTCGTGGTGAGTCACTTCCCTGTGTATTTTGTACATTTTTATTATTAATTCATCTTCACTGAAGGCTAATTTTCTGTCTGGTAGGAAGCTTATGTGTTTTGGAAATGAACCTGTGCTTCTGAGCCCATGCTTTGGTCCCTGTCAAGTGCTCTAGGTTTGCCACAAACCAGGAATCACTGTTTATGTTAATCTGTTACATTGAAATTTCTGAACTATTCGTATCATGTATTTCAGTTTCCAAACCCATCTGTAATGAAAGTTTAGGGTTTTAAAATTTTTTACCAGACACTTTTTTCCCCCTACCTGCATAGAGCTCTGGGTGGAGAGATGCTTCTTTGTAAATTCCCAGAATTTCTGGTTTGAATTTTTCTAATTCTGTTTTCACGAGGAATTAATTTTTTGGTGGTTCTAGCTTTATGTATCACGGTTCCAACTTCCCACCCGTCACAGACTCCAAGCCTTGTTCCTGTGCTTGTATGAGACTGAAACTCAAGCCCATAAACATGTGGGCATTTTTCTAGGTCCAAGTCTATTCTCTACCCCTTAGGGTTGCCACAGCATGAGATTTTACACTTAGCACTCTGGCTTTCAGTTCTCTCTGTTTCTGGCACTTGGTAATTTTCTTTGCTTGAATACTAAGTAAGCTATGTGCCTGTGTCTTGATTTTTAAGTTATTATATGTTTCCACCATTTCTGTTTGTAAGAAGTATGTAAGTAGCAGGAAGGGTTCACATGGCCAAGTACCTAGTGTGGGAACAATGTGGACATACACATCTCAGTCTCATCCCCAATAAATCAGATATGACAGCTTCTACCTCATTGGTTGGTATGGAGATAAAATAAGTAATGAAACAAATGCACTCAACGTAGTGTCAGCCACATAATAAATGCTCAACAAATAGTGGGTGTTACTTGTTATTACTGAAACAAGACATACACATTTGTGAAGAAAATTATATATATGTTAGAGTAATCCTAGAAAGGCACATTCCTTCTATTCCTTTGGCTAGCACTTCTGAGCTTTTTACAAAAAGATACAGTGGGCTCCTGGGAAAAGTCCTTAATGGAGCTTGAAATCACCCATCTGCCCTAGGCAATTGCTGGATCCAGTTTCAGATCAGAGGGAGACAAAACAAAGTTCATTTTCTGACGTCTCAGGAATGCCCTTGTAGACATGGAGCTCTCTAAAGAAAATGACTAAGGTATTTGGCCTTTTTCTCTTGACCTGGCTCATTGTGTGAGGAGAGAGGCGCTTCAGAGTCCAGCATGGCCCTGGGTCATCCTACCCACAACACAGGGACTTGATGGGATTCTTTTGAGAGAAGGATGGACATGGTGATGGGGGCTGTGATAATAACGATGTGATAGGGGCTGTGACAATAACAATGGTAATGGGGGCTGTGATAGTAACAATGTAATAGGGGCTGTGATAGTACAATGTGACAGGGGCTGTGATAATAACAATGGTAATAGGGGCTGTGACAATGCCAATGTGATAGTAACAATGGGGCTGTGATAGTAACAATGTGACAGGGGCTGTGATAATAACAATGTGTCAGGGGCTGTGATAGTACAATGTGATGGGGCTGTGATAGTAAAAATGTAACAGGGGCTGTGATAATAACAATGGTAATGGGGCTGTGATAGTAACAATGTGACAGGGGCTGTGACAATAACAATGTAATAGGGGCTGTGACCATAACAATGTAATAGGGGCTGTGACAATAACAATGTGATAATAACAATGGGGCTGTGATAGTAACAATGTGACAGGGTCTGTAACAATAACAATGTGACAGGGTCTGTGACAATAACAATGTGATAGGGCTGTGATAGTAACAATGTGACGGGGCTGTGACAATAACAATGTAATAGGGGCTGTGATAATAACAATGTGACAGGGGCTGTGACAATAACAATGTAATAGGGGCTGTGATAATAACAATGTGACAGGATCTGTAACAATAACAATGTGACAGGGTCTGTGACAATAACAATGTGATAGGGGCTGTGATAGTAAAAATGTAATAGGGGCTGTGATAATAACAATGTGACAGGGTCTGTAACAATAAGACTGTGACAGGGTCTGTAACAATAACAATGTGACAGGGGCCATGATAATAACAATGGTAATAGGGACTGCGACAATAACAGTATGATAGGGGCTGTGATAGTAACAATGTGACAGGGGCTGTGACAATAACACTGTGACAGGGGCTGTGACAATAACAACGTGACAGGGTCTGTAACAATAACAATGTGACTGGGGCCATGATAATAACAATGGTAATAGGGACTGTGACAATAACAGTATGATAGGGGCTGTGACAATAACAATGTGACAGGGGCTGTGATAATAGCAATGTGACAGGGGCTGTGACAATAACAATGTAATGGGGCTGTGATAATAATAACCACTAACATTCTTTGAGTCCTTCTCATGCAGGCTGTGTTCTAAGCCTTTTCCATGCATGATCTCATTTGGTCCTTACAAGGAGTTAAGCGCCATTCTAATGATGCCTGCTTAAAAGTGAGGAAGGTGATTATAGGGTTGCAGTACTGGGAAAGGCTGATACATGAAAGAGTTGGTTCCTTCTGCCCAGAAGCGTAATAATGGCTGCAGTATTGGTCCTGCACAATGAAGACAAGCAGGAACAAGTGGCGTCAATGGGGAAATGACTTACCCCCAAGTGCTGTCAGTGTCAGTCCAGAAAGCACAGGAGAGGAAAAGAAAAGGTGAACCCTCCTAAACTGAGCACTTGCTGGCATATATTTCGCATATATGCTGTCTGCTTATAGCGTATTTTCTAGGTTGATCCCCTTAATTCTGTGAAGTGGTGATGGCTGTACCCTTTCCTGTATAGATGAATTATGACTCAGATGGGTAAGTTGCCCCTGATGACCATCTAGTGGATAGTACATGGGTGTCCTGACCCAAGCCTACAGAATCTATCCCCTCTCCAACCCCCCGCCACCCCCAACCAAGCCTCTGAGCCTCTGAAAGGGTGGGGCATTGGACCTGCATCTGCAACTCCAGAGGAGAAGCAAAATGCCCAAGAGTAGAACGTGTGACATACCAGTTGAGGGATTTGGGGCTTGGGAACTTGTCAGTAACAATGCCAGACAGAAGGGAGATGGTAAAGGTAGAAGGACGATGTTTCTCATGATAGGCTCTGGAATCATAAATGTGGGCAGTGTCTCCTCTCCGTGAGTATGTGAACTGGAGTTTGGCACTTGCCATCAGCCTCTACGGGGATTAAAGCATGAGCCGCTGCAGCTGTGCTCTGGCAAAACAGAAGGAATAGGTCTTCAGATAGTTAGATATTTTTAGGAGAAGATTTTTTTGTGTTTAATTCTTGCATCTCCTCATATCTAGAAAAACATTAAAATCCTTCCTGGTGATGTCTGCTCCTCATGACTAGTAGTCACGCTCACGAGACCAGCAACAAACTTTTGTAATTAATATGTGTGCTTTCACCTCCCCTCATCTTTATCATATACACTGACATTATTTCCCCTGCCTCTTGGGGGCGCCTATTTCACAGTCATCGGCACATGCCACCTCCAAGGGTGCGCAGGTGTGCCCCGCTACCCCCCAGGGCTGTGAAAACTCAGGCTACTGGTCCCCATGGCGGAGGTGCATATCGAAGGAATGATTTCAGTGAGCCCAGACCTCTCTTGTTCCTGCTACCTGCCCTTTGTTGCCCAAAACTCCTAAATACCCTAGCTCCACCCCCATCCCTCTGGCCTCCTGGGAATGGTTTCTCAGGGCTACCTGAGAGATTGTCTCCTGGGCTTAAGTCCTAATTTTGTTCCAAATAAAACTTAACTCTCAACTTTCAGGCTGTGCCTTTCTTGAGTGGACAGTATCAAATCCACTCCTTATCTAGTGTGGTGGGAGCTGTGTCTTTCCAAACTCGCCTTTGTTTGGTGGTTCTGCTTAGAGGTGGCCGAGAGAGGAAGTTGAGTGTGGGAGGAAAACAGGGCTATTCCTCTCAGAAGGCTGTCATGGTCACGAATGGCCATGAACAGGCACAGAGAAAACCAGCAGCCCCAGCTGCTCACACTCTCCTCTGCAACCTGCTCATCTTCTCAGCTGCTGACAACAACCAAGGCACTTGGCTGTGATGATGCAGAGGTAGCAGAGACACATAGTCAGCCACCCCCTAGAGACAGCAGCTCCCAGAAACCTCTCCTGAGCACCCGCTGCACTTTGGGAGGCTGATGTGCTCATGGTTGTGGGTTCCCCGCAAGCTCTGACATCCCCATTTTGTCTGTGCTTCAGCGACTGTCTCTGGTCCATGACTTCCCTCCTTCCAGACGTCTACTTCTAGCACCTGCTGCCTGTGTGTAAGGTCCAGCTCCTGTAATAAATCCCTTATTTCTATAAGACTCGTGATGGTTCCCTTCCCCTGTCTGAAGCCTAGAAGGCACACCTGCCCCACAAGGGCTCAGCCTGCCTCTCCAGCCTCACTCTGAGCCATCGTTCCCTTGCCCCTTCTATTCCACTCTCCCTCGAACATGCTGTGTTCTTCACAGGCTCATAGTCTTTCATGTTGATGTGTTTGTTGTTGTTGTTGTTGGAACATTCCTTTGGCTTTATCCATTGAGAGCAAGAAGACGACAGAATATCTGCAAGAGTTTGGAAGGAGAAGGAATACTCCTTTTCATCCTTCAGATCTCAGCCCAAATGGTCCATCCTCCTGAGACCCTTCATCACCTTGATTAAGAGAGTTTCCCGTGTTCCCTGTCACTCCATTTCCCTGTCACTCTATGCATCTGTGTCCAATCTCTCTATGCAGTCTTCTATTTTTGTGTGTGCTTTTATATTTGTTTTGTTTTGGTTTTGGTTTTTTGCTTTTTAGGGCCACACCCAAGGCATATGGAAGTTCCCAGGCTAGGGGTCTAATCAGGGCTGCAGCTGCGGCCTACACCACAACCCTAGCAACACCAGATCCCAGCTGTGTCTGCGACCTACACCACAGCTCACAGCAACACTGGATCCTTAACCCACTGAGCAAGGCCAGGGGTCGAACCCAAGTCCTCATGGATACTTGTCGGGTTCGTTACCACCGAGCCACAATAGGAATTCCCTGTGTGTGCTTTTAAATTGTCTGTTTCCACGCGCCAGAATGTGAGGTGCAGTTAAACACGATGCTGTTCACTCTGGTATGTGTGACCAGCACAGTGTCTGACACACAGTAGGGCTCAAAGAATGTCTGTTGTGTAAATGAATAAATTAGCAGACCTGGCCCACTGAGCTGGCTTCTAGTGTCACCTTGTACTGTTGTGTTGGTCGTGATGGTGACGTTGATACTAAGCATGGGACAAGTGGGTAGAAATGGGTCAGAATGTTCTTCCCTTTTCTACCTGTGGTTTTTATGAGCTGAACTCTCAAAACAGAAAAAAAAATAAAAGAATTTACTGAGAAAGGTAAAGGATTTATGAGCAAAGAGCTGCATTGTTCTGGATGACAAAGACAAGATGAATTCGAAGGGCCTGGTAATATTTGGCAGAGAAGCGGGGGGTCCGGGGAACCTGGGCATAGTGGGAGGGAACAGGAAAGGGGAAGTATTCCCAGGGATCCTGTAGAGAAGGGAATTTGGAAAAGACAAACATCCAACAGGGGATATATATATTTTCTTAATTTTGCTGAGGGTTGGGCTATGTAAATTGTCTCCATTCCATAATTGTCAGTTAATCCACATTGCTCACTAATGCTTTGGTACAAGAGGATTCTTTAGGGGGAATTGAACAGCTGTTGAAGTCTGCAGCCAGGTGGGTAATGAGATAAACGCAGAGCCTGTACATGGGCCGTGGACTTGAAGGATGGGCTCCTAAATGACTTCTGGTTTACACTCCATGATCCTGTGTATTGAGGAGAAGTTGGGAGAAGTCTCACAGGAACACACACTGAGGCGTCTACTCCAGCAATATACCAAAGAAAGCAAAGGAAGGAAGGTTACTCAGTGCGTTCCCCTTCTGAGCACCCCAGTGACTTTGAATCTCCGAGGCAGAAGCAGCTCGAAGGGTGAGCATTATCAGATCCCAGTGGTAGGAGTAAGAACAAAAGACTCTTTTTCCTTAGCATGGTTCTTGGCACCTACACCTTCTCGGTGGTCCTCCTCAGATGGGTGTGTCATGGAGAGTACATGTGCAAGCATTAATAATAACATGCATTCCTAGAAACCAGCTGCCGTATGTGAAATGGCTTGGTCTGGATTCCTGATTGACTGAGAGACCATCTGGTAAGAAAGAGATACCTGGCAGAGATGAAGCGAGGCTCCCAGCCAATAGCCTGCACCAAGGGCTCAGACATGTGCATGTGGCCATCTTGGATGGTTCAGTCCATCCAGCTGCCAGTTGACACCATGTGGAACAGAGATGAACCATCTCCACTAAGCTGGCCCTGAATTCCTGACCCCCAGAACCATGGGAGAGAACATGACTATGTTTTTTATTTTTATTTGTTTTTTGTTTTTTGGGGCCATACCCATAGCATATGGAGGTTCCCGGCCAGAGGTCAAATTGGAGCTGTAGCTGCTGGCCTACACCACAGTTACAGTGACACCAGATCTGAGTTGCCTCTGCGACCTACACCATAGCTCACAGAAATGCCAGATCTTAACCCACTAAGCAAGGCCAGGGATTGAACCCACATCCTCATGGATACTAGTTGGGTTTGTTACTGCTGAGCCACAATGGGAACTCCAAAACATGACTGATGTTTTAAGTTACAAACCCAAACACAAAATGACATGATAGGAGTTCCCATTGTGGCTCAGTGGTTAACGAATCCAGCTAGAAATCATGAGGTTGCCAGTTCGATCCCTGTCCTCACTCAGTGGGTTAAGGATCTGGCTTTGCCGTGAGCTGTGGTGTAGGTCACAGACACGGCTCGGATCCTATGTTGCTGTGGCTGTGGCGTAGGCCGGCAGCTGCAGCTCCAATTGGACCCCTAGCCTGGGAACTTTCATACACCGCGGGTGTGGCCCTAGAAAAGACAAAAAAAAAAAAAAGACAAACAAAACAAAACAAACAAGCAAAAATGACACGATAATACACAACACATGCCGTAATGTCAGCTATGCTTTTCCCCTCACATTTTCTGTGGTTCTGAGTTTCTTCCTGTTGCCTTGTTCAGCTGCCATTTGCCTCCTGCTCTTGGAGAGGAGGGCTCTGAAACGTTTACTGGAAATCAAATGTTCTGTGCAGTTAGGGGCCAGTTAATCAAGAGTTTATAGGTTTCTCCTGATAATGAGCTTGAGGAAATTGAAATAACAAAAGACCAACTCCAGAGAGTTGACCTAGATTATGGAACTGGCTGCTGGCTGGGGTCTTTCTCCTCTTTTCTCCAGAGGATAATTAGGACTGAAAGTTGTGAAGTGCCCTTCACACAAGGATGCCAGGCAAGAACATTCCTCAAGACACCACAGAAGAGGCAGCCTCCAAGGAAGTCCAATTAAAAATGTGTTTGGTTGTAAAAGCAGATGAGGTTTAGTCACGGAGATGCCTGTCAGCACCTATGACTCTGTCTTCCCAATGTACCCTTTGTCGGGGAGATTGCTCTCCATCGAGGACTTTGGGCTACAGGTGACCTTCAGGTGCAAGTACCTTGGGATGGGTGGCTCCTGGTAAGGACTTTGGGGGGCTTCAGTCATAAGGTTGTAGGAAGCATGTGAAGGTGCCTCTAAAATAGAGGAAAATTCAATGACCAAACTTCTCTAACACAAAGAAGCCCACTTTTCATAGGCTTTTAAAATGCTCATTTGCATTGGCAGGAATTTTTGATATTATTGATTCTGGGATGCCCAGGCCGTCTCTGGTGTGGTTCCTCGGAGCCCAGTGTTGAGAAAGCACGAACTGGGCTTCGTGGAAAGGTGCCTTGATGGAGTGACAATGACAATGTCTGTCTTGGCAACAAGAGGACAAGTACAGGAATCACACTATGCATCTACCATATTTAATCTTGGACCGCCTCTTTACACATGGGCAAACTGGAGCCCACTTGGTGGAAAGCTCAGCATCCCGTGTGCTGAATGTCTGGTGGGAAATCAATAGAAGGGGAGTGTCTTTCTTGATTAGTTGGTACTATTTTTTTCCCCCATGGGGTTCAGATGTGTGACCCTATGCTTGCTTGTTTACTGAGCTTGATCTCCTTGGCTTTGATATATGGCACGTTGTAGGGGTTTTGGCTCCAATTCTCCCCTCAGGTTCTGGAACTCAGGGAAGTCTGGTTACCCTAGCTCCAACCTTGGTTACCATCTTGGTTGGCCAGACCCTCAGTAGGTTTTTGAAAGGGGAATTTGGACAAGTCTTTATTTGAGGCTGTTTCATCTATCACCCTTAGACTGAATATTTTTAGAAGCATCTGTTACAGTCTCCAGACGAGTGCAAGTGTCTATTTTTGGATTCTTATCTCTAGATGTATTTGATATATCCCTACAGGATCCAGAGAAGCCCCCAGCCTCAGAAAAATTGTAGGTTGAATGGCTTTGGTCCAAGTGCTCAGTTTCTCCTCCACTGAGAGATGGGCTTAGGTGTTTGTTTGTTTTGTTTTTTGGCCCCAGGTAGGGGTCAAATTGGAGCTGCACCTGTGACCTATGCCACAGGCACAGCAACGCTGGCCAGGGATTGAACCCACCATCCTCCTGGATACTAGTTGGGTTCTTAACCTGCTGAGCCACATAGGGACCTCTCAGGCTCAACTTTTAGCTGTCTCCATGTGGGAGGACCAGAACCAAGAGTGTGAAGTCATTAAACAAGCGTCTGATTTCTCAGGGACTCCCACCAGCATTTGGAGAAGGACACGTTCTTGCCGCTTTTCCAGTCTGATTCTAAACGACCACGCACACCTATTTGACATTCTTCCTCTGGGCTGTTGACTCGCTCTCAGCCTTCGGGGACCTGCTTCTCATTATAGATGGAAATACTCTGGCTGAAGAGAGGACACCTCCAAGCTGCGGACCTGACAGCCTTCCTTAGGACACCATCCCTCTCCTTTCTCTCTGCTCCTTCTGCTGCCTCTCACACTCAGTTAAGCCCTTGGAACCCACTGTTCTTCAGCCCTAACAGCCATGCACACACATACACACACGTGCACACATTTGGTCTGACTGTGTGTGTAGATATGTTGCTAACAGAGGACGCTGAAGCCACAGACTTCATAGAACGGAGGACCCCCAGTCCGTCTTTGCCTCATTGCTCTGATTTATTTGGAGCGTCTGCCACTGGGT
Organism: Phacochoerus africanus; assembly: GCF_016906955.1. NCBI lineage: Eukaryota > Metazoa > Chordata > Mammalia > Artiodactyla > Suidae > Phacochoerus > Phacochoerus africanus. The sequence goes on from NC_062549.1 coordinate 6,627,255, forward strand.
TCTGTGGGCATTATGACAGGAGCGTTAGGATGGTGCCTGGCAGATGGTGAGTGAACAACGCCTGTCAGCTGGCATCAACCCGATAGAGGCAGCAGAGCCATTTGGGGTAAGGATGGGCAGCCACGAGCTCCCCTCATTGCCACACGTCAAAAGGACCTTATTAGCTTAAACACCCCAATTGAATCAGAACGGCTCAATTAAGAAAGAAGAAACTGGAGTTCCCATTGTGGCTCATCAGGTTAAGAGCCCGACTAATATCCATGAAGATGTGGGTTTGATCCCTGGCCTCCCTCAGGGGATTCAGGATCCAGTGTTGCCGTGAGCTGCCGTGAAGATCACAGATGCAGCTCGGGTCCTGCCTTGCTGTGGGTGTGGCGTAGGCTGGCAGCTGCATCTCTAATTCGATCCCCTAGCCCGGGAACTTCCATATGCTGCAGGTTCAGCCCTAAAAAGACAAAGAAAGAGAGGAAGAAAGAGAGAGAGGAAGGAAGGCAGGTAGGCAGGCTCAGGACTTTGGTTACTTGTCCTATGTCACACATCTGCATTAAAGCCAGGGTGGGGTCCATGAACCCCATCTGAGCCCTCATCCCATATGTCCACCTCCTCACCTCTTTTCAGGACCGAAGTGTGCTTAACGTGGACTAAGGTTCACCTACCGTTAATCATTTAAGAATTAACAGTTAATAATTATGATCATAGGTGTGATCTTAATGTGAAGTTACTACCTGTATTAGCCATTGAGATAAGAGTTATGAATTAAATATTTATGGTGATTCAAATGGTCATAATAACAGGTTGAAGCTGATATCAGCCAGTTGATCTGCATTTCCCAAGGCACTTTTTTTTACCCGAGAGTCCATAAAAAGAGCATTCTGGGAGCACATAAGTTTGAGAAACATGCTAAGCCCCTCCTGGAAATGCACCACAGTCTGTAATGTATCAAAAGTTACTGAGAAATACTGCAGGAAAGAAACCTGTTTCTATGTTTTTATTTGCCCAGCAAACTGTCTTGGGGATGTGGCCTGTTCAACCTCAGTGAAAGTGTTTGTGAAACTGTAGCAAGTGGATAACAAGTTATAACCCAACTAGGTACAGGTACGTGTGCCAAAAAATAGTCTGGGCTCTCAGGGTCCCCTGCAGCTGTGGGTTGTAAACTGCGGGTCTCTTTGGTCCTAAAGAGAATACTACAGAGAAAAGGCTACACTGGGAGTAGCCTGGAGACTTAGCTGCTTTCTTCTGCCTCATTCAGAGAAGTTCACCTTTTCCTGCCTTGAACACTGAGTTTTGTTTGTTTGTTTGTTTGTTTGTTTGTTTTGTCTTTTTAGGGCTGCACCTGCAGCATATGGAAGTTCCTAGGCTAGAGGTCAAATTGGAGCTATAGCTGACAGCCTATGCCACAGCCACAGCAATTCGGGCTCCGAGCCGAGTCTGCAGCCTGTATCATAGCTCATGGCAACGCCAGATCCCCGACCCGCTGAGTGAGGCCAGCGATCGAACCTGAGTCCTCCTGGATCCAAGCTGGGTTCGTTACTGCTGAGCCACAATAGGAACTCTCTGGACCCTGAGATTCTGCTTAAGATGCTCATCTATTTATTCAGCAGATGTTTACTGAATGTTCAGCACAACCCAGCCGTGTTCAAGGTACTTGAGATAAACCAGTAACAAGAGATGAGGGAGTCTGACTTGATGGAACTTGATGGAGAAAGAGCAGACAATGGATCATGAATGTGATAAGTAAGAAAATAGCAGAGTGTGTTCAAAGATGATCAGTGCTATGGGGGAAAACGAGGACAAAGAAACAGGATAAGGGGGACTGGGAATGCAGGGTGTAGGGTGGGGGATGCTGGGTGTCATTTTAAGTAGAGATTGAGGTGAGCCTGGCTGAGAAGGTGATGCCCGAGCAGAGGGTGGAGGAGGTAAGAGGATGAGCCCTGCACACATCTGAGGGGAGAGCATCCAGAGAGAACAGCCAGTGCAAAGGCCCTGAGGCAAAGTGAAGAGCTGAGGAGAGGCCAGAAGGGGCCAGTGACCAGGGCTAAGGCTGTGCTTATGTCGTGATGACAGCCTGAGGGCATCTAAAAGAAGGAACAAGTAGAAGCGAACAATGTTGGATTATTTATCGTAACTTTGTACCCACCAGAATCTAACCAAGAAAACGGAAATGACTCATGTATTTTCTGCAGAGGGAATTTAATGAGGAATGGCAGTTACACAACTGGTGGGGAAACTGGGAAAAAGAGGGACGATCATCAGCAACAACCAAAGTCACTGCCAGCTCTAGGTTGGAGGGACAGAGGGAAGAGGCGATGCAGTGGATCGTGGGGGTTGGGCTCCTCTGGCAAAACTTGAAGACAGAGGATCCTTCTGGAAAGAGCTAGGACAACAGGAGAGATACAGCTTCTGCCAAAGACCCTGGTTGAGGCTTCTTCCTTCCTCCTGCCCTTCATTCTCCTGACAATGGCTCCACTGGCCAAATGCTGCCTGGAAAATTTCACCTCCTCTGAACAGCATAGACAGTGCAGAATGGGTTTCCCAGGCATCTGGTGCTGAGTAACAATGTAGCCCACAACTGTGTGGCTTAAGATGCGACAACTTATTTGCTCATTTTCCTATAGTTTGGGCAGAGCTTGACCAGCACTCTTTGTGGTTGTTCCAGCCACCCTCACGAGGAGAGCCCTCTGGGGCCGGCAGGTCCGTTCTTCTGAGATGGCGCTCTCGGATGGCTGGCAGCTGGGTGCCAGATGTGGGCTGGGAGCTCACCTAGCACTGTCTGCAAACTGTACCCTGTTCCCTCCCAGCCTTTCCTTTCCAGACTAAATAGCAATCTTTGTGGTTTCGTGTCCTCAGCCTAGCTGGTCTGGCAGGTGGGAGTCACAGTGAAGGATCATGGGTTTGGGTATTAGAGAGACGGGGCGGGGCTGTACCACTTCGCAGGGGGCTTGGGGCAGCTGCCTAGCCCTTCAGGATCCCAGTTTGCACATCCCTAACAGAGGCCATACCCCCTTGCAGAGCTATTGAGGGGTCAAATGAGAGCCTGTAGGCAAATACCAGGACTTACACTGAGCAAATGATTCTTCTCTTTAATCTTTTTTTCTTCTTACGGTGTCACCCACAGCATATGGAAGTTCCCAGGCTAGGGGTTGAATCGGAGCTGCAGTTGCTGGCCTACGCCACAGCTCATGGCAGCACCAGATCCTTAACCCACTGAATGAGGCCAGGGATTGAACTCATGTCTTCATGGATACTAGTTGAGTTCATTACCAGTGAGCCACAGTGGGAATTCCCTGAGTCTTCTCTTGGTCTCTTTCCCCCACTAGCAGCACCAGCCACAATCAACAGAGGCTGGCCAGGCTCTTCTCAGAGAAAGCGCTTAAAACTCAACATACACACACTGCTCTGTGTGAAATAGATAACTCACAAGGACCTACTGCACAGCACATGGGAATCTACTTAATATCCTGTAATAACCTGTCTGGGAAAAGAGTCTGAAAGAGAATGGATATATGTGTATGTATAACTAATTGACTTTGCCGTACACCTGAAACCAATGCATCATCGTAAGTCAACTCTACTCCAATAAAGTTTTGTTACTTCTTTATTTTTTAAAGACCAAAACTCTTGAACAGTGAAGAGAGGGAAGAAGGGACCAGATTGGCAGGAAAGGAAGGATGCAAGAAGAAAGGAAGCATAGTCTGGCCATTTCTAGTTCTACAGCTTGGGTTAAACAGGCCTGTCAGTTTCCATACTCCAACACCCTCCATGCCCCCGGGTTAATCTGGAGTGGAAAGAACACGTGCTTTGGGCTGGAAGCACCACAATTCAGGCCTCAGCTCTGCACTAGCAAGAGTAAGTCGGATGATCCTTAGGCAAAGCTGTGCAGTCTCTGACCTTGAGTTTCCATGCTGGCATCTGTGGATGTTCCTCCCTCATAGGTTTCTGTGCAAACTGAATTAAGTAACCCAGATCTAAGCCCTTCGCAAAGCCAGATAAATGTGAGGGATTAATTATAGTTTCTGTTACCATCACTGTTACCCTTTTGGACTTTGATTCCAGTCCCTCTGTCCTTTGTCTTCCGGGATGCTCCCTGCTTCGCCCAGAAAGCTCGTTCATTAGGCACAAAGGACAGTTCCCATATGGACAAAAGATGTGCGGCTTCAGATCGGCTAAATTAGAAATGTTTAAATTTTTCATCTGTTCCCTTGTCTGCTCTTTGGTCAATAGCTTATTCTGACAACTTCATTACCTCCTAATTACTCCAAGTTCCTTTGCTCATTTTCTGTATGTGATTAAAAAAAAAAGACCCTCCCAAGAAAGGGATTTGACATGCAGGCAAAGTCACTAGACTCTTGCCTGCCAGCCAGACCGTCCCTGCTCACTTGAAGGGGGATGTTCCTTTCTTCTTGTTGGAAATATTTGCAAAACCCTTCTCGTGCTTTGCCTGATGACGCGGACGCTCCTTTTCTGCAGGCTTTACCTTCCGCTGCACGAGGTAATGAGACACATTTTCTTCTCTCTCCTCTGAGCTGACTTGCCCTTTGCCTATAAATCTTTGAGCAGCCCTTCAAGAAGTTGTATCAGATGTGCCTTAATCTTTGTATTACTCATTTCTTAAAGGAACTGTAATCTATTGGGCTTTAATTATACATCCCTTAGAATGTGCCAGCATTTTCTTAGCAAGGCACTTTATTCTTGTAGTTTGATAATCACTTTCACTCTCAATTTCTTGGGAGGCTATACTTAGAAAATTGAAGGTGGAAGGGAGCTTCGAGGTCACCCAACCTCCTGTGATGCCCAAACCTGGCAGCTCCTGCTAATCCCGGGGCTTTTTATTAAAAATCCAGATTCCGAGCCAACTCAAATCCAAGAAGAGCCCTGCCAAGGGTGTGCTTAAAGTGCCACACAGGTTGACTCTAGTGAGCAGGCAGCTGAAGGAGCCATGAGTCTAATCCATGGATTTGAAATCAGAGATAGCTTCAGGGTGGAAGGAAAGAGAAAAGGATTTGGAGTTTCGAGGACAGGGGTTCAAATACTGTAACCTCATACCAGCTGGGCATCCTGGGTTAAGTTCCTTATCTTCTGCGGCCTTCACTCCCTAATATGTGAAGTGGGGATCGCTTCTGATAGAAGTTTGGAGGCTTAAAGATGGCAGAGCATGTGTGTGGCGCCTGGTACCTGCACCCGCTAGGAATTCCATCCCTTTCTCTTTTCTATTATCTCCAGTTTGGCACAGTCTAATGAAAACTGTGCTTTTATTGTTACCAGTGCTTCCCTGGTTACCGTTAAGGCAGTCCCTAATTTCATCCTCACAGCACCAGCCTGAGGGCAGTAGTATTATTAGCTCCAATCTACAGATAAGGAAAAAAAGGTAGTTAAGTTGTGCAAACGTTCACGACTGGAGTGGTGGTGTTGGAGTTTGGATACAGGAGTCCTGATGCCAAAGCCCATATCCTCAAAGGCTGCCATCTGGCAGCTAATACTTGCACTAAATTCCTTCCGTGCTTGCTGGGCCAGGACTAGGGTGTGGCACACAGGGAGCTGAATGGACTCCAGTTAAGGAGGCCCTCACTCTGGCTGAGCAGTCGGCTCATCCATGGTCCCCAAAACTAAGAGCCTCCTTAAAGCTTGAACCCTAAGAGTTTCTCCTTGTTCCCCTTGGTCAGTGGGATTCACTGGGGAGGAAGAAACAACTGAAAAGTGGTGGGAAGAGTTTGGGCAACACCAGTCTCCTCTGGCGTCTTCCCTTCCAAGAGCACATGCGGCGGGGCGGCTCTTCCCCGATGTACTGAAGGGCCTGGCGCCCGAGGGAAAGCAGACCCGCATGAGTTCTGAGGAGCATCGGGGCTCTGGCATCCACTCCCTGGCCCCACAATGCACATGCACACACACACACACACACACTTTGGACCAAGATCTAGCAATTTGATTAGCTTGAAGATAATGACGTTTCTCCAGCCTACCCTGACTAATTCTCAAAACTGGCCAGAGGGTGGAAGGGAAACTGTGGTAGGATGGAACCTTCAGCTGGGATCCAGCAGGTCTGCTGTGGGGAGAGGTTTTAGATCTCCTGCCACGATGTGGTCCAAGGAAGCACTTTGAATTCTTTTCTTTCTCTCTTTCTTTCTCTCTCTCTCTTTCGCTCTTTCCTTCGTTCTTTCCTTCGTTCTTCTCTTCTTTCTTTCTTTCCTTCTTTCTTTCTTTCTCTCTCTCTTTCTCTCCTCTTTCTTTCTTTCTCTCTTTCCTTCTTTCTTTCTTTCTTTCTCTTTCTTTCTTTCTCTCTCTCTCTCTCTTTCTCTCTTTCCTTCGTTCTTTCTTTCTTTCTTTCTTCTTTTCTCTCTCTCTCTCTCTTTTCTTTCTTTCTTTCCTTCTTTTTTCTCGCTCTCCTTTCTTTCTCCTTTCTTTTCTTTCTTTCGTTCTATCTCCTCTCTCTCTTCTCTCTCTCTCTCTATCTCCCTCCCTCCCTTCCTTCCTTCCTTCCCTCCCTTTCTCTCTCTTTCAGGCTGCACCCCTGGCATATGGAGGTTCCCAAGCTAGGTGTCAAATTGCAGCTGCCAGCCTGCACCACAGCCGCAGCAACTCGGATCCCATCTGCGTCTGTGACCTCAGCTCACAGCAACACTGGGTCCTTAACCCACTGAACGAGGCCAGGGATCGAACCCGTGTCCTCATGGTTACTAGTCAGGTTTGTTACCACTGAGCCACAGTGGGAACTCCAGCACTTGAATTCTTATGGCAACCTTGTGAGAATGGCATTCATACTATTTTATAGGAGGTCAAAACTGAGGGGAAGGGGAAGTTCTGTGTACAAGCCGAAGAGGTAGAAAATGAGTATTAAGTGCCTGCCCTGTGCCGTGTAACATTTAATGCTATTTAGTTATCACTTGAAACTTGTGAGGTAGGTAAAGATATATTCTTTATACAGACGTGGAGGATGCTGAGATTTAAGGAGAATGTTGAACTGGCTTAATGTGACACAGGATCCATGATTCAAACCACATTGGCTTGACTCACAAAGCTGTGCTTTTTTGTCCCAAAATGGCACATAGGTTTCAGCTTCTGGCTGATTGTCCATGGCTCCCAGGTGCCCTGTGCTGAAGAGAACACTGAGATGGCATTTGTGTTTGATTTGTGATGTCTGCCATGGGCGTGGCGGGAAGCAGGAGCGTGCATGCCATCCCTACACCACAGTGCCCTCCCAGAAACTAACCCAACCGCGTGGATCAGGAAGGTGTAGGTCTAGAACACGGACACAGTGTCTTCTGAAATAAAACTCTACACGTTTATCATTGTCCCCATTGTTTGCTTTAATGCTTTCCACAAACTTCATCGTCAGGGTTTCTGAGTTGCAGTGCCTGTATCAACAAAGACATGATGCATTCACTGAATTCGTCTGATTCACGGATGTTGGGCTTGGTACCTTTACCTGAACTGATGCATTTACCTGGACTGGCTGCACAGTGGAGGAGATGACTGGGATTTGCCCTTTTTCACAGATGATGAAACTGAGGCAGAATGTCATTGAGCTCGTCGGTAGTGAATCTACGACTCATATCTACAACTGTGGTCTCCTCCGGGTGTTCTCGGCACTACAGCCTGTGGAGGGAGGAAGGGCGGGGCGGTGGGGGGGGGGGCGGGAAGGAGTGACAGTTGTTCCAGGGGGGAGGGTGCGTGGGGAAGAGAAATTGCCTTGGGTCTGTTTGTTCACACTTCCCTCTAAATAAGGGCTGTGTGTCTCAGCACATAAACAATGAAATAAACTGCCTCTGGCAGGCCCCCGGTGGAGTGTCAGCCTGAGGAAACGCCTTGCTGAGATCCTTGGCATTCTGGATCAGAGAAGGGGTAGGATGGGCAGGCCAAGAGCTGAGCTGAAAAGAGAGGCCAGCCTGAGGCCTGGACCCAGGGGCTAAACTGGGCTTTTCAGAGAAGCTGACCCCCCTCTGCTCTGCTCTCTTATGCTTTTTGATGTTTGACCCTGAACAACATTGTAACTCCACAAGGAGAGAAGCTCAAGATGCCAGCGTCCCTGAGAGGGAGGCAGTGAGAGGTCAACTTCAGACTAAGGTGTAAATGACTGATAGAAACAACTCACATCTGAACTGCTCCTTTACTATTCAGAGAACAGCAATCTCTGCAGGGCACTCTGCTTGGCACCTGCCCTGAATAACCCCTACGCCCTTGTCCTTAGGGACTTTACAAATATAGAGAGCATGCAGTGGGTATGGTCTTCCTTGCACCCTCACAGGCCTTTGTGTTGGGTTGTAAAAGTCTCGTATTTTATATTCTTTGAGCGCTTACTTGGTGCCCTTTGCAGTGGAGATAGTAAGGGAAGACCCTGCTCTACCTGCAGCTCATATTCCTGCCTTAGATGTGGCAAAGGAGAAAAGCGCATTGGAGTCCCGTGAGACGAGCTCACTAAGGGACATACCAAGAGAATGGGAGAGGAGTGGGCGAACCTTCCAGGGGAACCAGTGAAGAGCTTAAGAGGGGAGGAGACCCCTGAATGAAAATTTAAAGGGCAAGGGTGAGCTGAAGACAGGCAAAGAAGAGAGGGAACATCAAAAAACTGAGAACAGCTCATGTGAAAATATGAGCTGTCTTTTTTCTTTCTTGCTTTTTTATTTTTTGTCTTTTTAGGGCCATACCTGCTTCATATGGAAGTTCCTGGGTAGGAGTTTGGGAGCTGCAGCTGCTGGCCTGCACCACAGCCAGAGCCATGGCAACTCAGGATCCAAGTCGCATCTGCAACCTGCACCACCACTCATGCAAACGCCGGATCCCTAACCCACCGAGAGCGGGGCCAGGGCTCGAACCTGAGTCCTCATGAATACTAGTCGGGTTCATTACTGCTGAGCCATGATGAGAACTCCGGAGCTATCTTTTTTTTTTAATATATATTTATCAAGAAACAGTATTTGTTGTTGTTGTTGTCTGTGTGGCCAGAGTATAAAATCAGAGAAGTAAGGAGTAAAAAGGAGTGAGATTGGTGAACTAGACTCAAGTTCATGATGGAACCTGTAAGCCTCGCTAAGTTGTTTGAACTTAGGGGTCCTGGGGGGCCATGACGGTTTTTAAGTAGAGAAATGAAAAGCTAAGTGTGAGCTTTGCCTGGCTGATGAGAGGAGAGAGGCTGGGCTGTGGCAGATGAGATTATCAAGCCCAACTCTTCCCTTCGTCTCCGTATCCGTGACGCCTTTGGTTATGCCGTTTTGCACTGACTCCCTCCAGAGTGGGGTTTCTTAACCTCAGCAGGACTGGCATTTTGTGTTGGACCCTTCTTTGTGGGAGAGCTGCCCAGTGCATTGTAGGGTGTTTAGCAGTGTCCTTGATCTCTACCCACTAGATGCCAGTAAAATCGCCCTCCCACTCCCTGTCCCCCGTCCCACTCGTGGGAACCAAGAACATGTCAGATTTTGCAAAGTGACCCTGGGGGACCCTGCTTTCCTGGTTGAGAACTAGCATTCTAGGAAAAGGTGGGATCCACAACTCGGGGCAACGGACCCATTTGCCTGGGCCAGGGGGATGTGAGCAGTTGTCAAATGTGACTGTTCAGCCAGCTGCCCTAGATGAGTTTACACGTCTCGGTTAACCCTCTGCCGTGCCAAGAGCAGGTCGCAAGTGGCTTCTTAGAGGATCACAACTGGAGGGGGTCATAGAGGTGATCTGCTTTGACCTCTCCAAATCGTCAGAGTGGAGGAGTTCCCATTGCGGCTCGGCGGTAACAGCCTGGACTAGGATCCACGAGGACATGGGTTCCATCCCTGGCCTTGCTCAGTGGGTTAAACAATCCAGTGTTGTTGTGAGCTATGCTGTAGGTCGCAGATGTGGCTCAAGTCTCGCATTGCTGTGGCTGTGGTACAGGCCGGTGGCTACAGCTCTGATTTGACTCCTAGACTGGAAACTTCCATACACTGCAGGTGTGGCCCTAAACAAAAAGACAAACAAACAAACAAACAAAAAAAAAACCCTGAACAAAACAAAACAAACAAAAAAAACCCTTAAAAAACAAAAAAGAAAACAAAACAAATTGTTGAGAGTGAAAAGTGGAGTTCAGAGAGGATGAATCCCCAGGCCAGTGCTGAGCCACCTCCAAAAGCCTGGTCTCTGAACTCTTGGCTGAGTTTCCCATCAGCCCTCACCACCCTGGGGCAGGGAGGAAAGCTTGTTGGCTGTAAGTGACCTCTTTGGAATCTCACCAAGCAACAGAGAAGAAATAGTTTCAGAAACCAATTCTTTCTCTGAAAAGAAGAGAATAATAAAGAGCTTAAGAGGGAAATAAACTCAAGGGTTGAGAGCCTGGCCAAGAGAAAAATAAAGGAAAACCACTGACTACCAGCAAGGGAAAAGAAAAAAAAAAAAAAAAAGGAGTAGTAGGCATTTTGAAGAGTAGGTGAGGAAAACAAGAGAGTAAGACAAGCTGTTTATTCAAGGAATCCTGTAGCTGTGACCAGGTCCGTCTCCTCCTCAAAAACCACCTGTGGTTCCCTGCTGTCTAGTGGATGAAATGAGAGAATCAGAGGATTTGAGCTGGAAGCTTGTGCAGTTGGTGTCCATACAGTTCACCAGCATTTAATTGAATAATAGTGTTTTTAAAGTACCTGAAGAACTATGTAGTTGTTACAGAGAAACACAGACACTTATGAAATAAATGAAAAACTCTGCTTTTACCATAATTCTACTCACTCCCTCTCCCCACAGTAACTGCTTCTGACGGTCTGGGGTGACTCCTTAGAGAAACTGTCAATGTATTTACAAATATTATGTTTTAAGTGACTTCCAGAAATTATACTATTCAAATTGTTCTCTGACTTATTTTGTTCTATGTAATAATATGTATTTAGCGATTCTTCCATCTCAGTAAATAGGGATCTTATTCTTTGTGAATGGCTGAAGACAGTTTTATAAAGGGGAGGTTGCCATCATTTCCGTAACTCATTTCTTTTTAATTAACACCTAAGCTGTCTTTGACATTTTACCATTAAACTATTGAAATGGTTATTCTTGCAAAAGGAAATGTAGGCTCATGGGTGTTATATCTGTAGGAGAAATGCTTATAAATGAAACTGCATTTGCATGTCTAATTTTAGTACTTTCATTGACTGTGGAGAAATAAAAACTAATCAGCATTGAGTACTTACTATGTGCCAGGTACTTCTTTCAGCATTTTCCCATGGCTCATTATGTTTAATTTCATGTAACTCTAGAATGTAGACATTGCTATAGATAGGAAAATAGGGCACAGGGAGATTAAGTCACTTGCCTAAGGCCACACAGAGCTGGATGTGGTCCTGGATCTTTTGACTTCACAGCCCTTTTACCTAGCCAGTTTTAATTTTTGTCATTTAATGAAAATATCCTTTTTCAAGCAAGTTAAACAACATAGCATTTAAGTAACTATATATATATAAAATATATATATATGCGCACACTCATAAGTTGTACCTTTTCTATTTCAATGTGTATCCCCTTGATACTTTGGGGTTGAGAACTTTTCATATGCTTATTAGCCTTTTATATGTCTTGTATTAATTGCTTTTTTATTAAATTCTGTGCCTATTTTTCTATAAAGACTTTTTTTTTCCTTTTTAAGGCCGCCCCTGTGGCATATGGAAGTTCCCAGGGGTTGAATTGGAGCTACAGCTGCCAGCCTACACCATAGCTGCAGCAACTTGGGATCAGAGCTGCATCTGCGATGCATATACCACAGCTCATGGGCAACATACACCACAGCTCGTGGGCAACAGCAGATCCTGAACCTCCATCCTATGGATACTAGCCACAACAGGAACTCCTCTATAAAGACTTTAAATGATCATAAAGAGTTCTTTGTACGCTCTGATTATTAATCATTTGTTGCATACATAGCAATATTTAATTTTTTAATTTGTTATGTTGTGTCTCACCAAAAAAGAAATGAAAAAATGTATTATAATTAAGTATGCCTGTCTTTTCTTTGTGGTGTCAAAAGTTTTGAATCTTCAATTGGACATCTTTTGCAACCTAAGGTAATAAAACCATTCCTCTATATTTATTATAAATCTTCCCAAATTTTGTTTTTAGTACATTTGGGTATTATTTTATATATGGTGTGAATTAGAGAGATAATTTTTTCAATGGTTATTCAATTGTCCTAACACCATTTCTTGAAGATTTACTCCTTTTCTATCCAATTTGAAATGAAACTCTTATCATAAATTCTTAGATACCACAGATTTCATTCTGGTCTCTATTTGCTGCTCTTTTAATTGAATTGTCTAGTCTTTGGACAATGCCAGGGTTTGAGAAAAGGTTAATTCCCCTATCTCCAGAATATGACTTTATTTCTGATAGGGGAAGTCGATCTTATTATATTTCATATTCAGAATACAGTTAGCTATTCTAACTAATGTACTCTGTAGGTGAATTTTAGAATCAGCTTGTTGAGTTCTATTTTTAAAAATGGGATTTTGAGTCTCGCCTCCTCATTGTATGCAGGGAGACTGAGATCCGAGAAAAGAAGGCATTTACTCAAGGTCACACGTGTGTAAATAATGATCAGATGACTCATTTGTAGCGTTGCCGTCTCGTTCTGACCAGGGGGTCATCGCCTGAAGGTCCCCATCCATGCACCCCTCCTCGGAACCACTTATCTTTCCTACCCTTGTCCATTGGACAAATACCAACAGATCCTTCTCGATCCTGCTCAAGCACACTTCTTCCTTGATTCCTCTCCTGCTTCTCAGTTGTCCCCTGCCATGTTTGTGCCCCCGGTCTGTGCCTCTATAGCACCTAAATCCCCACAAAACATAATGTTTTCCACATTAGACTATGATGACCCATTGGTGTGCTTTGGAGGGTGGGTGTAGTTATGAGGCAGACTCAGCCTCCCCCGCTGCTTCCTTGCAGCAGTTTGAAACCAAGGAGTCTTGCTTTGCCAAACAATGGTGGGGGGCATACATGGATGCAGTGGACTGTGTTCAATTCTGTTTGAAATTCACTGATGAAGGTCATCGTAAGGTCAACAATCATTGTATCGTTTGAAAACCGAAAGACCTTTTGTAAAATCACTAATTGTGGTACCACTTTCTGTTTGCAAAAATGTCAACTCTTCTCTTTCTTGACACATGCCCTGTTGAAGTTAGGCATGGCGGGAAGACTTGCTTTGGCCAATGAAATGGGAGCAGGAATAATGTGTGTCTCTTCCTCTAGTCACTTATGATGGAGCATGAGAATGTGCGAAAATAGAATGTGTCCATGTATGTGTAACTGGGTCACCATGCTGTACAGTAGAAAAAAAATTGTATTGGAGAAATAACTATTAAAAAATAAATAAATAAAAATTAAAAATTAAAAAAAAATAATAATGTGTATCACTTCCAGATGGCAGTTTTAACAGGCAGTGTGTGGACCACAGATTCTGTGCATTCTGCCTGCCTGAGTGATCATGGAAGCATGTGATGAGACGGAGCCCCCGTTAGCCTAGCTCCCTGAGTGACCAAGATGAATGGATCACGCTCTGCCCACTCATGGTGTTCATGTAGCTTGAGGAAGGCAACCAATGTTTGCTGTTAAGCCACTTAGATTTGGGGATTGCTACCAAGGTCCGGTCTAGCCTGCCTTGCCTAATGCTAATAATCCCACTGCTCAATGTAGATGCTCTTTTACTAGAAAGATGGGAACTTATCTTTCAAATAAGATCATATCTAATAAGATGAGCTATCTAATAAGATAATAAGAAAAGACCACTCCTTTTCTGTTTTACTCTTGGTTTCTTTAACTTCACTTCTTCAAACCTATTTGACTCAGGTTTTCTTATATTTTAAACCACTTTTTATTTCTTTTATAAGCTGCTAGCCCTTAAGCCAAAGAGCTTTTTTTTTTTTTTTAAGGAGTTCCCATCATGGCACAGTAGTTAACGAATCCAACTAGGAACCATGAGGTTGCGGGTTCGGTCCCTGCCCTTGCTCAGTGGGTTAAGGATCCGGCGTTGCTGTGGTGTAGGTTGCAGATGCAGCTTGGATCCCTCGTTGCTGTGGCTCTGTTGTAGGCCGGTAGCTACAGCTCTGATTAGAACCCTAGCCTGGGAACCTCCAAATGCTGTGGGAGTGGTCCAAGAAATGGCAAAAAGACAAAAAAAAAAAGGAATTTTGGTAATTGTGATCTTCAGAGAATATGATAAAAATAGAGAACTATAAGCTTGACTTTATCCTAAACACAAGTTGCATCATATCTATTCTGGGGAGTTCCCTTGTGGCTCAGTGGTTAACGAACTCAACTAGGATCCATGAGGATGTGGGTTCAATCCCTGGCCTTGCTCAGTTGGTTAAGGATCCAGTGTTGCTGTGAGCTGTGGTGTAGGTTGTAGATGCAGCTCGTATCCCGAGTTGCTGTGACTGTGGCGTAGGCCGGCAGCTATATCTCTGATTAGACCCCTAACCTGGGAACTTCCATGTGCCATGGGTGAGGCCCTAAAAAAACAAAAACAACAACAAAAATCTGTTCTGAAGTTCAGCCATAATGTTTTGTTGGTTGGTTCCTTCATTCATTCCCAATTTGAGGGTCCCTACCGCATGCCACACCTGAGGGCCAAGAAGGGGAAAAGCTGGTTCCGTGTGCAAGGAGGTCACATTCCCATTTTATAGGCAGCTTTTCAAACCACAATGATGATGAACGAGATGACAAGGCTGCCAGTAAAGTCTGTGTGCAAAGTCTTTCAGGGAACAGAGGAAGGTACACCAGCCCTATCCAGAGCCACAAGGAAAGTCCCTCAGAAAAGGAGGCATTTGAATTGAAGAATATGCAAAGAAAGTTTCAGGATGCGTCTAAGAACTTCCAAGCAAGGAGATCAAAATGTGGGGAGACATGGCAGAATCTGGTGGTCCTACCCTAAAGCTGGGCATTAGCCAATCAATATGACATATACGCAGTCATATTTGTGTAGGGGCCGGTCAGGAAGGACACAAAGGTTAAACAGGAGTGATGTGGACAGTGGTGAGCTGGCGGCACATGTCCCACGTAAGTGAGAAGCCATCCTCAGCCCCCGCTCACTCTTGCCCAGTCCTCGCCCAACATTCACAGACCTTTTCTCCTTATGCCCCGCCTCCTCTTCTCCCTCTGCCTTCCTTTCCTCGCCTCCCCTCCCCACCCCTCCCGATCCTGCTTCTTCTCTTCCTCCTCCTTCCTCTCCTCCTTTAGCATCTTTGAACCAGAAACCAGATTTCCATGGAGAATCTGATTTGCATTTAGTGTTCACAGGACCAAGACAGATAGTGAAAATGTTCGGCAGTTATGGCAAGGACACTTAAAGACGATGTGTACTACTCATAAACAGTGTGGTCTTTCCAGCGAGTCTTGGCTGAACGTTGGTTCTACAGGGGACACGCCGGGACTGCCCCATAGCCACCAGTTCGCAAGCCCTAATCTCAAACTAAGAGAGAAAGAATAAGCAGTAGACATGGGGAGGTTGTGAGAAGGAGGCTTGAGTTTGATCACAATGGATTTGGCATATACTGTGTCAGTTAGCCTTTTCTGTGCTACAAAACACCCCAAAATATGGATGCTTAAAAAACAATCATTTCTTTACTTTGTAGTCCTGTAGGTCAACAATTAGGCTGGGTTCAGATGGGTTCACTCATGCATCTGTAGTCAGCCAGCAAGTCCTGCTACCTGCTAACAAGTCCTGTTTTTCGAGGGAGGGGCTCAGCTAAGGTATCCCGTCTCTCCATCCACGTGGTCTTCCATCCCCCAGCCACTTGGCTCAGGTTTGTTCACGTGGCATAGGGTTCCACAGCAGCAAGAAGAAATAATCGCTACTGCCTACTGTTTTTCAAGCCTCTCTTGCATCGCTATGGCTAACATCCTATTGACCAAGGCAAGTCGCATGGCTGAGCAGAGGCAGAATAGAGTATGTGGCAGGGAAGGGGGCAGGGGTGTACAAGGACAGCAAGAATTTGTGAAATGTTTGCCTTCTATCACATTGTCTATTAAGATTATACGAAGTGTCGCATTGTCAAATCAGTCTCACAGGAATCAGAGATCTTATCTACACTTGATCTTAGCCAAAAGACAGAGAAGCAATCAGAGATCTTATCTAAGATCAAACTTAACTAGTAGTTCAAAGGATAGAGGTGAGACCAAGCATGAGAAGTTCAACGTCACTCGTGTGGCCTCTTAGTTTCTTCCCTATTGCATCAGGATGTGCTCTGACTTAACACATGGCTCCGTCACTTTGCCAAAAGAAGATTTTCAGCATGAAGTATCTCTGTCTTACACTCTGATTATGATGTACCCGAAACTGACATTTTCCAGCAAGATATGGTCCAGAAATCTATAAATTCTGGTTTGTTTACCATAGCAATCTAATCTGACCAAGTATATCCTGCTGAGAGAATCCTGTTGACATGGACTCTGTTATTAGTTCACCAATAAAAACCACTAGGAGTTCTGATGGACTAGCTATAAGATTTGACTATTTATTTCTTCCTCTTATTTTTCTTTATTCATCCCTCCCTGGTAGAAAAGAATGGTTGGAAGGCCAGCTGCCAACCTTTTCCTTCGCAGCCGTGTTTTGGATTTTGACCTTTATATTCACTTCTGTAACAAAAAATGAAATTCTTGGCATCATTTACTTTTGCTTTCGGCTCTGTGCGTGTATATGTGCATGGAAATTGCTTATCATTTATTGATGAGACTATGTATTAAGATACATTTAATTTCGGCAGAGCCATCACTGTAGCTAAAGAGATTTTTTTTCATTTTCTACAGAAATTATCAGGTAACTGAGAAATAATCTTTCTTGGCAGGGGGAAGGGGGTTCTCTTAGGAAAAAAAGGTAACTTAATACTTGAACTAGAACATCTATCATGCAAAATATTCTAGTCCCAGTGTTCCATTTCTTTGGGAGTCACTTTGTGTGCTCATTTGCTTTTCTGGACCTTATCAATAAAAGTGAATAATATTGCTGCTAAGATTCCTTCCAGAGTTAACATTTATTTGTTGAGTGTAATAGGAAGTACCAAACACAGGTTAGGAAGAGTAGAATAAACTTTGATATAGTCAAATGTTTCTAAAGTCCTCTCCTGACCATGTTTTCTCTGGAGCCCTAGAGGAATCCTGGCATGAGATTCCAGATGGACTATTGGGAACATGTACTCCTTGGCATGGCCCAGGCAATTCCAGGAAGCTACACTCTGATTACAAAACTGCAGGATCTCAGAATCATTAGAAACGCTCATATTCTTTCCATCTTGCCAACTACCTACTACTTCCTTAGTAAAAGGCAAAACTGTGAGGGTGAGTCAGGCTCTAAACATATAAAAAATAAGGTGAAAGTAAAAAGTCAACCTCAAAGAGCCAAAGAATGTCTCTATACAAAAAAAAAAAAAAAGGCTCATACAAAGCTCATATAAAAAATAGCTACCTAACCAACCAAACAAAAATAGACAAGGGTCAGCTTTTTTTGCAGAAAGGGACAGATGAGTCTAGACTTTCTAATACAATGGTGTTTACTTGTATACAGTCAAGAGCAAAGCTACAAGGTCCTTGGAGATCAATTGATTCTGTGCTTCCTACAGGATGGTACATGGGTCAGTTGGTACTTGGGTTTATGATGTCATGGAATTTGAACGGAGCTTTTATTTTCCTACTTTTGTCTTCATTTTAATGAGTGCCATGAAGAGGGGTTTTGGGGGGGGAGGTGTATTGTTTTGCTTTTCTATTTTGTCACTATCCACCATTCAATCTGCCTTTCAGTTAGCATCCTTTTCTCCCTGCTGGGAAATCTCCCATTTTGTGCTGTCCTGGGGAGCTTGACCAGCTGTGAAAGTCAAAAGACCAGACTTCCATCCTCCCCACCCCGGCTCTGGGTAGACAGGGTGTAGATGTGACTTGGGCGTGGCCAACAAGATACTTACCGCCTCCTGGATTTTGAATTCTGAGCAGATGACACAGTGAGGGCTGGGGTGTGGTTGATGGCCACAGTCATGCAGGGGCTGTGGCGTGGCAGCGGCATTTTGCAGAGACCAGAGTGAGCACTCTGCATGACTTCTGCTGCCATGCTCCTTGTCAACTGGAACACATGATAATTACTGCTTTCAAGCCTCCTGAAACTTACCTGGGTCCTCAGTATTGCTCCAGTGAAACCTCTTTGCTAAAGATGGCTGGAATTTTTTTTCAACTGCTTTCAACCAAAGACCTTCTAACTGAGTCAATGTGAAAATGTGTAATTAGCAAAGCAAACCCATGATTTTATGAATATTATTCCTTAGGAAATAGTAAAACTTTAAAAGCAGATTAAGTTAAATTAAGGGGGAAACATTAAATTAGAGAATAAGCAGTGTCTGAATACACAAAAGCTGTGATGGTTAGGAAGATAGTGAAGTGGTTCACTCTCTTTTCTTTTCCTCTCTGTCTCTCTCTCTTTTTTTTTTTTTTTGGCTTTTTAGGGCCACACCTGAGGCATATAGAGATTCCCAGGCTAGGGGTCAAATCAGAGCTACAGCTACCAGCCTACGCCACAGCCCCAGCAACTCGGATTCCAAGCCATGTCTGTGACCTACACCACAGTTCATGGCAATGCTGGATTCATGACCCACTAAGCGAGGCCAGGGATCGAACCTTCATCCTCATGGATACTGGTCGGGTTCATTACTGCTGAGCCACACCAGGAGCTCCCTCAATCTCTTTTCCCTATAGAACAGATACATGAGACCTGGAGAGGCAAAGGGACACCCTGAAGGTCCCCTGGTGGCTCTGCTGCAGACCTGAACTAGAGCCAGGTGCCCTCACTCTCCATCAATGTCACCACATTCCGCTCACCTGTAACGTGCAGCACCCGGCTCCCACACTCGGGGTCTTTCTCTGTCACATGGCAGGAGTGTGTTGGATTTTAAATTAACAGAACTGGGTCAGCAGCCAGCATTTTCATCTTTAATAACTTTATAAAGACAGACTCTTTTTCGGGGAGTTCCCATCGTGGCTCAGTGGTTAACGAATCCAACTGGGAACCACAGGGTTGCAGATTCAATCCCTAGCCTTGCTCAGTGGGTTGAGGATCTGGTGTTGCTGTGAGCTGTGGTGTAGATTGCAGACGCAGCTCGGATCTCATGTTGCTGTGGCTCTGGCGTAGGCCAGTGGCCACAGCTCCGATTGGACCCCTAGCCTGGGAACCTCCATATGCCGCAGAAGTGGCCTTAGAAAAGGCAAAAAGACAAAAAAAAAGAAAGAAAAGAAAAGACTCTTTTTCTTCAGGTTATTTTCTTTGTCCTTGAGCTTGGCATCCATGAGCCTGACAGCAGGTGCACACGGACCTCACACATGCCTCCTTTCATCATGTCATTCACTGCAGAGGAATAAGACCCCCTCACCCTATAGAAGCCCTTAACAGACTAATGTTGGTGGTTTTATTCCTCAAGAAATAGCACGCTCCAGCCCAGCCGCGACTCCTCTTGAGAAGCACATCAGGCCTCCTCTGACCTGTGGCTCAGTGGGAGAACCATTGTTTTCCTGAAGCCAACTCATCAGCATGACTTAGGAGTGCAGTAATTAGTCAGACCAGGGAATCAAGGCTTGTTTCCTTTACATTTTCAAAATTAGATCTTGAAATAATTTTCCAGAGGAAGCCAAGAGAGACCCGTCCCTTTGTGTTAACTACCTACTGAAGCTGTCCCCCAGTGGTGTTTTCCCACCCTCGTCTGTGCCAATTGCAGCACGATAACCTAGAACACGGCGAACGTTGTCCACGTGGAGGGGGGCAGGGTCTCTGGTGGGAAAGAGAAGAGACTGGAGGGAGAGGGTCCTGAGTTTTAACCTTAGCTGATGAGCGGGGGTTTGGAAGGACCATCAAAAAGAGAAAGGCATTCCAGGAAGCGGTAACGCAAGGGTGGAGGTATGGGATGCAAAAGCATCTGGACAGATTGGTGATCTGCAGGAAGGGCGGTGTGTCTGGAGAACAGAGTGTGAAGGGTGTCTGGAGGCAGGAGGTAGGGCTTAGGGCTGTATTTGATGCTAAGGAGATTGAATTGTATCTGGTAGCTGGTGTGTTGTAGTGACCAGACCACCGCTGTGCCGTCAGAGCTGCCTGTACTGAAGGTCCCAGTCTGCTACTTACTGGCTGTGAAACTGGGATACCAAGACCTCTTTTGTAGGTTATTTTGAGCATGAGAGATGTGGTAGGTAAAGATGGGGGCCCCATGCCCAGATCAGAGATACTCTGCTGTGGAGAGTAGTTTTTTTTAGGAAAGGGGTGGTCCTTGGAAGTATTTCTTGTGATGTTGAAAGATCACTTCGCGGACGTGTGGAGCATTGATTTTAGTGGAAACTCAGCAGAAAGGCAACCATTTGGAAGGTCAGTGAGCTTTCCTGGGACAAGAAAGAGCCTGAGGTAGGGAAGTGGACTCGGGGGTGGGGAAAGGAGAGAAGGGACAACTCAAGAGGAATTTGGAAAGCCGAAGCTACCGGACCTGGGGTTCGGGCAGTCAGAAGAGTTTAACAGGATGAGGGTTGGTGGGGTACCCCCACTGAAGATGTAGAAAGACACAAGAAGGGGCAGATTTTGCATAGAAATGATGGGCTCTTAATTCAGGCTTTAAGCAAAGCCAAAACCAGGAAGTACACATATAATTAAGTGCCCAGGTTGTTTATCTACAACTGGTCAAAATCCAGATACTTTGTAAATACACAGAGGCACCGTGTTATAATGAAAGGGCACTGGATTTAGATTCAGAACACCAGGCAGGTCATCTCTGTCTACCTAATCTTGCTGTGTCGTTTTTGGGAAAACATTACTGAGCTTCTCCGAGCTTCAGTTTCCTTCTCCATGAAATAGAGATGATGGTTAACACTCCCTGTCACCTCCATCGCAGTGTTTAACGTCAAAAGATGCTCCAGAGACCCTTGTCGCAGAACCTCAGTCCCTAGTGCCTCAGAGCCACGCAGGTACGTGTCAGCTGTGTGCTGTTGTGGGTCTTGAACTTGTCTGTGTTTGGGAAAGGCAGGTGCAGCGTTTCAAATCCTCCTGGTTGCGTTCTCTACTCAGATGCGCCTAGAGACTCTGGAGCAGGGACAGCATGCACCTTTGTGGGAACACAGCACTCGCTGCCATCTGCCCATGGCAGAGGGAAGTGGAGATCACGCTCTGTCCCCTGCAGGAACTGGCGCCATCAGGAAGACATGGGACGAGAAGATCTGTTCCCCTCTGTCCCCGGATGATGGCTGCTGACAGTTTTCTTCAGGCTTCACTGAAGCCAAGATGAGAAGGAATATGAGAATTTTAGTAGAAGGATGGAAAGAACTAAATATGGGAGCTTGGAAGGAAGGAAGAAAAGGAGAGCGGAAGTGAAGCGGTTTAGTAAGTAACTGGACCCATCTCCTTGTATTTTTAGTGATCAGGACCTCGTGCTAGTAAATGTGACTTCCAAGGCAACTGCTAGTGGTCCACCCCTTAATTCAGTTCCACTTGTTCACGTTTCATGATTCAGCCCAGGTTGCATCTCTCTGGGGAACCATTCCAACCCATCTTGGCCAAGTGAGATGGTTCTCTGTTACCATGTCACCATGGAGGATGCTTCCATGTTACCCTCTCTCCGTGTCCTCGCTCCTTCATGCTGCAGTGGTCTATTTCTCTGCCTGGTTTCCTCACAAAGCTGGGGGATACATGTTATTACCACCTCATCCCCCGTAAACCAGACAGTGTGGTTCAGGGAAATTAAATAACTTCCCTAAGGTCACTGAGCTGGGATGTGGCAGATCCAAGATTTAAACCTACCTTACCTTGGTCCCATTCCAAAGCTTTTCCTTTTCCCCAATTCAAACTGTTTTCTACAGCAAATAGATTACTAAAGTGCCCCTGGAGGAAATGTGTTTTCTCCAAAATGAACCTCAAGCTGGACACTCAAGAGTGGTCCCAAGGGCTTTGGGGTGATGGAATCTTCTGCCTTTCAAAGAGAATGATCTTATAATTCACAAGTTTGCCTTTCAATTAACTAAGGACTGTGGCTCTTTATTTAATGTTATTTCTACATAATCTAATTTCGGCTGCAGGTTAATGGACCCGTGGGGAGTTATTGCTACTTCAGTTTCAAAAGCATTCAGCAGCATTCCCAGATTATTGGTTGTTAATGGAATCACCCAGCTGTTTTGACTTTCTCCAAATCCTTCTTGAGGTGACCCTAGAAAAGAGGACAAAAACAGAGACGGGGGACTCACTTTTAGATCATTGGGACTTGCCGAACTCTACTTCTGCCAGCCCTGTGACCACACTAGAGTCCAGGTCTCAGAAAACCATAGGCTCCTAGCCAGACCCTACTTGTCCCATACCGTTATTCATACAAAAACATTTCCTAAGCAGCCATGTCCAACGTACTATGCTAGTACTGCTAGAGATGCAGAGATGGATCAAGTTATGGTGTGAAGTAAGAAGCCCATTTGGTTGGAATAATCACTACAATCTCTGAGATGCAGCTTCCTTCTATGCAGGGCTCATCTGCGGTTTCTTTGAGGTGCTCATCATTGCTTATTTATTCGTTCAAGTAATAGAGATGGAGACTCTACCATGCATCAGGCACTTCCTGATGATTCAGATGATCCCAACCTTGTAAGAGCTTACGGTCTCCTAAGGAATACAGACAAATCAATAGGGAATGACAGTTCGTGGTGGTGAGTCAGCAGTGTGGGAGGCATAGGGGGTTAGAACCACACAGAGGAGTCGCTCCTATCAGGATTGAGGAGTCAGGCAATCTTCCTAGAGGACCCTAGCGTTGAGTCTGCATGTAGACCTGAGGGTGAATAGGCGTCATCCCCAAGAATTAGCAAAGAGGTGGAGGAGGAGCCCTGCTTAGTTGGAGGGATCGGCCTGAGAAGAAATACAGGATGAGAAAGAGGAAGTCGTACTGGGGAAAGTATGGTGGTTAATGTGCCTTAAGTCGAGTTCCAAGAAACAATAACAGTCAAGAGGGATGATGCTGGAGAAAAGAGGCACATGCAGAGCAGAAAGGCCTTCGCAAGCCTGCAGAAGAGGTTGGACTTCATCCTGCAGATGATGAAGGGTCCATAGACATTCTCATAGGTGAGTGACTTGAGCAGGTTTGGACTTTTGACAGATAATCTGGCTGCATCGCCTAGACTGGATTTGGGCATTGAAAAATGGAAGGCTGGAGCTATTGGGCCAAGATAATGACCAGAGAGCTACGAGGAAGCAATAAAGGTGGAGAGAAGGGGGACCAATTTGAAGGAGAGTTTCTGTGTCAACGGAAAACATCAGAAGTAAGATGAGTTCCTATAACGGCATACCTTTGACTTTCAGAAAAATTCAAACTAGAACGTCAACTTCAGCCCACCTCAAGCCCAGATTTCCACCCTTTGTGAATTTGTAACATCTAAGTTAATGAGGTTTTTCTATGTTGGAATACCAGATCAAAGCCATTCTATTCAAGATTTTATAAATTTAATAATATTTGAAGAAGAAGGAGTTTGGGAGTCTAATAGCACAAGATGGCCTTGACTGTAGGCTTTGGGGTGATTCGGGATCCAGTAGGTCATGGAAAAATTTCCCCCAAAGGTGACAAGGTAAATGAATGGCTTTCATTTTAATGAGTGCCAAAGCTTCATTTTCATTAGAGTTATTAAATTATGCTTTACTGATGGACTATTTAATTTGCTTTAGAAAGGAAAAAAAATCTTAGTTCCTTAAAGGCATGGGGGCATAAAGATTGGTGGCCTGGAGTTCCCGTCGTGGCGCAGTGGTTAACGAATCCGACTAGGAACCATGAGGTTGAGGGTTCGGTCCCTGCCCTTGCTCAGTGGGTTAACGATCCGGCGTTGCCGTGAGCTGTGGTGTAGGTTGCAGACGCGGCTCGGATCCCGCGTTGCTGTGGCTCTGGCGTAGGCCGGTGGCTACAGCTCCGATTGGACCCCTAGCCTGGGAAACTCCATATGCCGCGGGAGCGGCCCAAGGAAATAGCAAAAAGACACAAATAAATAAATAAGTAAATAAATAAATAAAAGATTGGTGGCCTTTTTCATGGCATATTCCACTTATAAGATGGCTGCAGAGCTGTACAGAAGCTCCTGGAAGCAGGCTGTTTTACAAAATTTTTAAAATATGAAAACTCTTCATTCTGGAGAAGGTGGTGTTTCACATTTCCGTAAAATCACACCCAAGTTCGTGCACTACAAAGGTGTGAGCTGAAATGGAAGGACACGTTGTCTGGAGGCTGACGGGGAGTTTTGGGACACCTGTTTGCACCTCAACCAGCCGCATGAGTTTGGGAAAATCACTGAATCTTTCCGGTGTATTGCCTCATCTGTGAAGTGAAGGTGGTGGTGGGCGACCACCTCGCGGGGCAACAGCAAGGCGCATCAGCATTCTTTCCTCACTTCCAACACTCAGCTTTGTCATCTGCAAGGTGGAGAGGAAATCCCACCATGCCAACCTGCCAAGCTGCTGGGAGCGCGAGGGACCCACCTGATCATGGCTTCCATCCAGATGCCGAAAAAGGGCAGGAAGTCGGTCCCATATGTAAGCTCTCCTGTCACCCAGCCCCTGCCTGGCTCCTACAGGCAGTCTGTAGACTTGCCAGAATTCAATCTATCAAAAGAAATTTGACTTCTGTGCTGTTCACTAGTAAAATGTAAAGGCACTGTCTTAGGAAGAAAGAAAAAGCATCGTCAAGGTGAGCTGGTTTGGAAGGAGAGACTTTTTTTTTTCTCTCTAGGGCCACACCCGAGGCATATGGAAGTTCCCTGGCTAGGGTCCAATCAGAGCTGTAGCTGCTGGCCTACACCACAGCCACAGCAACACAGGATCCGAGCCACGTCTGCGACCTACACCACAGTTCACAGCAAAGCTGGATTCTTAACCCACTGAGGGAGGGCAGGGATCAAACCTGCATCCTCATGGATGCTAATTGGGTTCCTTACTGCTGAGCCACATCACTTACCCAAATAGTAGCCAGATGGTCCCCCAGACATCCTGCATTCCACCCCTCACCCCCACTACTGCCCACCCCCTCTGCTGCTCCCCTATTCTTCTTATGCCCTGACCTGGGCCATTAGGATTGGGTTGATGAGAAGGAAACAGAGGAAAGAAATCAGACATTGACAACGTGATCTTATTTACTTGAAATAGTCTCAAGAAGTGGAGGGATATTTAACAGCTGATTGAAAGAAGAGGTACCTCAACAGTGTCTCTGAAGGCCAGGCCCCCACTGCTCCTGCCCTGGCTCAGCCCTTCATAACTTCTCACCAGAACCCTTTCAACAGCCTCCACATCTTTCTTTCACATCTTGCCTGGGATTTCTCTCCCACACAGGTTTAAACCTTCCACACTTGCCCCTAGCACTTCCCTGGTGAAAAAAGTGTAGGCTTTGCAGATCCGATCGCAAAGTCCAGCTCTGCCTCGTCATAACTGCTATCCTCTTCTGACAGGTTTGTTGCAAAGAGCAGTGATAATGCAGCCAAGACACAGGGTAGCCACCCAGGAAAAGATAGGTCATATTACTTAAAAAAGAAAGTTCCTGACTTCTCAGCCTAGCACTGATGGTTTTCCACGTTCAGCCTCTTGAACACTTCCCAGCATCCTACTCTCCAACTCTAAGCTACTGTCAAACTAGGTCAGCTCAGGCACTCGGCACGCTGGGATCTCTGCATAAAAGGATGAAATGGAGCCTTTGGGGACAAGGGTGGGCAGCTGCCATGGGGCTTACCAAGTATATCATTATGATTTCACATGACCAGTTCTGGTCAATGGGCCCTGAGAGGTGTCTGGTATCACTCCCAGGTTGATGCACAATCTCCTAGTTTTCTTTCTCCATCGCAACACCCCTGTTGAAATGCAGCTACGAGATCCAAGAGCCTGGCATGAAGGAAACCTGGCCTGGAGAATCTCTGCAACTCTGCAGGACTAAACACTCAATCTTTTCTGTGTTGTGCTGCTTAGACTTGGGGGGTGTTTGTTACTGAAGCATAACCTAGCTTATCCTAACTAATGCATAGGTGAAATATTTATGAAAGAGTTACTATTTCTAGCTTTACACAGGGCCATTAGGGTAAGTGATGACGAAGATACTCATGAGCCCTGTTTTCATTCTGCTTACTAATGATGAAGCAGAGTAGTAAACAGATGGTTACAACAAAGTGTGGTATGTACTCAAATGCAATTTGCTCCAGGAGAACAGAGCAAAAGAATTCAATAGTCTGGAGTCAGGAAAACTTTCTTAGAGAAAGTAATTTCTAGTCAGAATCTAAAGAGTGAATGAAAATTAGGGGATAGGCAGGGTTGTTTTTAGGATTAAGTGATATGTTCATTATGAAGTTCATGGCAGCTCTCAAAAAATAATTCCATATCTCACCTTAAATCTTGAAGTACTTTTACCTGGATCTAGTCACCATCTTCCAAGAAAAATGCAAAAGTCTCTCTCTTTAATTATTAGCACAGAAAATCCTCTTTCTCTTCTGAATTCCCCCTACTTGGAATTCTAGAATATCCAGACTTACTTTAGTACAGCCATCCTGTATTTTTGGGGCTTCGGCGATAGTACAGACGAGGCATGAGTCATTCCATCTTGTGACTTAGAGAATATGTCTTAGAGACTGAGTCATAAAATTATAAAGTCAGGGAACATTTGGATAGAAGACCAAGGGAGAAAAAATAAAAGCTCCTCTTGGCATATGAATTATCCTGAAACAAATTTGAAATAAGATGCTGAAAGTGAAGCCTCCGATAAGCACTGTGAGATACCAGATGAGAAATTCAAAGAATTCTGGGTTAGGAATTTGTAAAGAAATTGTCAGAAGACCAGTCCCAGGGGTTTAAGAACCTCCTCCTCACTGAGGAGTTAAAGAGAGTCCAGGGGGATGGAAGCAGGGAAATTACCTCCAGAGTTGACATTCTATCTTTGGGTCCCAACTAAAATGTGGTGAGCATCTTTAATGGAACCATTCTAAGAGATTTGAAGTATGTTCCCTGTAGCTGAGGTCTGATGCCCAGCCAGGAAATACAGAGGGCAAAAGAGGGTTGATATGCTGCTTTGGGGGTGGGCGCACGAGAATCCTGCTATGCAGGGACTCAGTGTTTCTTGGAGAAGACAATGTTGGTGTTTCCCATGACCCAGTGTGAAACGAGTGAAGAAAAGCTAGGGTGGGAAGGTTTCGATTAATCAGGATCCCCAGGGAGGGTAGGGTTCTATCATCAAGAACCTGGCTTCCTGGGGTCTGAGTTGCATCTCGCAGGGTTGAGGGGGCCTCAGGGGAAGTCCTCAGTGGTAGGGTTTCTGCAGGCCCCCAAATGTCCACCCTTCTGCTAGGTCCCAGGGTGCTTGGGAAGTTGATGATGGTGCTGTCCAAAGAGGACTCCCTTATTCTCTTACCTCCACCTTCCTGCGCCTCCATCCCTGGAGGAGAAACTGCAAAGAAGCTGTGGTTCAGGGAATTGTTAAAGCACAAAATGGAAGAATGGAAAAATCTTTCCCTAAGTCCCCACCTTTCCCTCCATGGGCTTCCAACCTAGAAACCTCTGAGCTGACAGAAGGAGGAAGAGTGACTACCAAATGTTGTTTAGACTTTTGGCTAATAGCTTTGACTTTGGCACTTACTTTTTGAGACTTAAAATGGCTGTGGACATGCAAGTGAGAGTCCCCAGACAGGTCTTGGATGTAACTTATTTTCTTCCAGGAATGGGAGAAGATGGCCTCATTGAACACAGTTTACTGAAGGAGTGAGAGAAAAAAAATAAAGGTGCATTTTAATTGCTTCACAAGCAGTGCTTGTTCAACCCTGCAATGCATAAAGGATTTTCAAGCATCTCTTTGAACCTGCAGGGAAGAAAGAGCCTGAAAAATTACTTGAGGATAAGAAATGGCACATAGATCCCAATGGAACAGTCCCCCAATCATCCACTTCGGATGAACCAAAGGTCCCTTGTGTTTTTCTTGATTTTTACTGTCAACTCTTGTTCCTTCCTGTTATGGGAACTCTAGGTTGTCAACCTGGAATCCTCCTCCAAGGAAGTTTTTAGGAACAGAGTTCCCCAGGTTGGGCCCTGCAGGGTGAGGAAATCGTGTGCACAGCTTTTCCACTGCCCACCTTTATCCTGAGCCATGGTTAAAATTTCTGAGCACCATCTATTGCTGTAACCTGCATGCAGCTAAACTTCTCGAGTTGTCCCAATCTATACATTTCTCACTGCATAAGCATCAAAAGAGCAAACCAACACACACTCCAAACGACCTTCTTCTCTGCCAAATTACACATCTCTTAAGACCTGAAAGAGATAGTTTGTTTGTTTTTAAGTGTTATTTCTGAAGGCTATTTAAAGTTACAAGGGGGACTAAATCACATATACTAATGCCCAGACCTAAATTTCTTCTTTAAGCATCTTTTTCTTTTCTCAGATTTTCCTTTCCTAAAGCAACTGTCATCTCTCCTCATTACCCTTCTGCCATTCAGTTCCCCATCTGCTTTCATATGCTGTTCCTTTATTGGCTGAAGAAAAGGCTCAGCCTTTAGCCAAGTCCTGACCAGTTAGCTGCCCCTGGACTTGCCCTGGGCCAGTGAAATTTCTCAGGCAATCCCAGGTACACTTAGGTGGTGGGCATGGTTGGGGTGGAGCTGGGGGTCATAAGCATCCATATCGCTTGGGTGCCAATGGTCCCTTCCTCTTTTTAGGATGTAGCAGCCTAGCGTCTTTGACTTTTTCTTTCCTGAGCGTTTTTGCCTCTGCAAGCTTGTTCTGGTTCTGGCCAGCTGGGCTGCAACTACAGAAGTATTGCTTCCAGCTTTTCATGAAATGGGGCTTTACCTCTGTGGTGCCTCCAGGACGGGAAAGAATAAATAGGACAGATTCCTTCCAACACTGACCTCATAGGAAAATTGATTCCCTTCATAGTATTGCCCAAGAAATAGAGCTTCCTCTTCTTCCTTTTCTTTTCTTTCTTTTGTTTTTGTTTTTGACTTTGGCCACACCTACAGCATGTGGAAGTTCCTGGGCCAGGGATTGAACCCGCCCTGCCATTGCAGCCTGCACCACAGCTACCGTAACGCCGGATCCTTAACCCACTCAGCCACCAGGGAAGTCCCCTCCTTCCTTTTCTGAAAGCAAAGTATTGCTATTAATTTTACCAATTCAATTAAGTGAAAATATTCTTATTTCTCAGACTCTGGTTGTGTTAACCAGCCTGCATTCTCTCTTTTATCCGTCTTCCTTACCCAGTGCACATGGCTGTTCATAATCGAAAATGAGCGAATATGCAGAAATCCAGGGAAACTGGCAACTTCTTTTAATGTGTAAATTGTGTTGAAGAATTAAGTACATCTTGGCATTCTCAAAAGTCATGCTCCCTCGCCATCAACTGGAGGGATGGAACTAAATTATAAATGAAAGCCAGCTGCTATATACATACATACATATATATATATATATATATACACACACACACACACACACATATATATATGATAAAGGCATTCATTCCACAAATGCATCCTAATTTGGGGCCTTATTATGGGGGCCAGTGACAAATATTTCTGCAAACTTTCAAGAAAGCAAGAGAGCAGGAAAAGTAGAGTATATCCGCAGAGGTAAAATTAAATGGGATTTCATTACAAATGGCAATCTGAATAAATTCAGATCAGGGGACATCAATCTGAAAGGATTTTGAAGGTGGCAAAAAAAATAAACAGATAAAAATCTATATCCACTTAAAAGCACCAAGACACTATAAAGTCCATCAAAAAAAAAAAATCTCCTTTCTCAGCACTGATGAAGTCAATTCTCAGGCAGCTCTGGAGAAAAGCTACCACATCTTGCATTTTGCATGAAGGATGTATTTTCAAAAACCTATATCACCGAGTTTTTATTACCTAATTTTACCTGGTGACACCCCATCTTGCCACCCTTGCCCACATAGCCAGTATGGAATGCAGAAAGGGGCAATGAAGCATCCTTTGGCTCAAATTGGAGTCAGAACGGATCTTCATCTGGAGAAACTCACGGGTAATAGACGATGGGTCAGGGATGGTGATGGCGGGGAGATGGGGTGGGGTCCAGGGCATCTGTCACCCCTCGGAAGGGCTTCAAGCCCATCTGGAAACAAGGCGTCCCGGGAACAGTGCTATCAAGCGTGTCTCTCTAATGTCTCCCCAACCGGTGTCCACTTTGCTATTCCCAGTGCTCCTTGCAGCAAATATGATATGATTCAGGCTCTTTGGATGGCCCCAAAGGGGAGAAGTAGCAACAGTAGAGGGAATCTCTAGGGACAAACATTAAAGCTCAATGGAAGAAATACCATGATTGATTCTTGGCTTTGAAAGCGTTTCCACCAAACACATTTTGTTTTTCAGGTAATAAATAACTAATCGTTTCCCCCTTCCTAAATTAATCATACGTGGGTATAAATCAGGAGACAGTACATGCAAAACAGGAAACAGCGATAAAACACCATTAAATTGAGCTTCTGTGGCAGACAGCGCCGGCGACCGAACCAATGACGGCGTTCCTCATCCTTCTTTGTCCCAGGAGAGACCACCTCTCCTGACAGCAAGAAAGTGCTGCATCCTTGCCTGTGAGCTTTGCTGGCAGTGAGGGGTGTCCATGGAAATCAATCTGGGCTAATGAGACATAAAGGGAAGTTTGCTGTGTTTGGGGGAGACCTACAGAAAATACTCCTCCCTGCTAAAAATAGATTTTTTAAAAAATAAAAAAGCACCCTGGCTCCTTCTCCTTCTGGATTGCCGTCTTATGATCGTGCATGGTGACATGGCTTATGCACAGAGCACATCACCTCAGAGAGTGGGGAACACTTGTGTCCTTGATGGCACTGTCTAGCTGCTGCATCTGTGCTGGAACCACATGCTTCTGGACACCTTGTTATTGAAAAAAATGACCTAGTGTTTGGTGGGATAGATAGTCTGTTACTTTTAGCTGAAAGCATCCTAACTGATGTGATTGTTTACTAAGTGACCCGTTGCTTTGGTTACCTGTGAGGCTATTGTATATGAACCACTTCTACAAAGCCCTTGGTAACACTGAGGATTGCTAGTAAGTCTGCATTGTTGCCCTTGGGAGGCCCGCAAGAAAAACCAATGTTCTTATTTTCCAGAGAGACACAGAGGAAGACCTGATCTTTTTCGCTGGACCTAAAAGGATTGAATCCTATCTCAGCTACTTTCTAGCTGTGCAAACTTGGGCAAGTACGTACCACCCTGGAACTCAATTTGCTCACCTGTAATATGAGGCACTGTAGCAGGACTTATTCCAGCTCTCGGGGAATTGCATGAGATAATGCAGAGAAGGCACCCAGCACAGTGCCTCAGTCCCTGCCAGCTGTCATTTCTGTTCTCCAGTTGGAGGTTTGAGAGTGTTGAACGATTTTTAGTCACCTGGAGACTGGCTAGCTCTCCCTTTCCCTTGCAAGCTACGGTAAGGACCGCCCACCTGGGCTTCAGAGCAAAGGAAGCCTTGGAGAAACTGGAGGGCTATGGCTAGAAGGGAAGTTCAACTTCCAAACTGTCACTTAAGAAGTGATCCCACTCTGAGTCCTGTTGCTTTTCTCGTCTTATTTCTAGGCACCACTAAAGCATGACTCAATGCTATAGCCATTCTTGGGCCGTGCCTAAGCCCGCCTACTCTGTGATTCTCCATGCGTTTGTGCAGACTGTTCCCAGGCCTGGAGAAAGAAGCGTTCTCCACCACCTGGCTGACTTCTGCTCCTTCTGCTCCTCGGAGCCTCATTTCCCAACCCTTAGACTCTCTGCTGGCCTCTATCACAGACATCTTTAAGTGTTTGATTTCTCCCCCTACTGAACTGTCTCCTCAGTCACAAGCACATCTTGCATATATTGAGTGGTAAATAAATGTTGGTTGAATGACAACCTACCCATAAAAAATAAAATTAAACTCAGTGGTAAGTAAGCACGATTCTATACAGTTGTGTACTTGATCAAGCAAAGTTGTTTCTTTTTTTCTGTGAGATAAACCTGATGTGTTTATTACTTCCACCATATATATATATATATATATTTTTTTTTTTCTGGGAGCCTTCTGCTTTATTGCTGTAAGGAGAAGAGACTGCCACCACCCTACTGGAGTGAAAGTGTGCAAAGAAACACAACATATGTTTAGAAATTGAAAAGCACAATTAATAATTCATGAATTAAATCAGAACTCATAATGGAAGTCTGGAAGTGAGTGATGATAAAGGCATTACATATTAAAACATGAGTAATGCAATCTAAAGGATACTTAGAGGGAAATATATTGTCTTAAATGTGTGTATTAGGAAAAATTAAATCTTAAGAAGCTATGTATTTAATACAAAATCTAAATGTAAAGAACCATAGGATAAATGGAAAGAAACCTAAGGAGATAAAATGAAGATAAAATAAAAAGCAGTTAAATAGAAAGTAAGGACACTTTAAAGACACTTATTTTCAAAAAGGCAACTCATTGAAAATATGCATTAAATAGCGCTCTGAAAAGATTGCTCAAGAAAAAAGAGAAATCGCAAATAAACAATATTTATAATGACAATGGAAACAGAGCTGCAGTTTCAGAGACATTTTAGTGATCATTAAACAATGCTGTGAAGAGTATCATGACAATAATTTTGATAACTAAGGTGAGATTAATATTTTCAGAAAAATCAAAGTTATCAAAATTGACTCAAGAAGAGATAGAAAACCTGAAATTTAATTCAGTAAATCAAATTTGTGGTCAAAAATCTGACCCTCCACCTCCCAAAAAAAAGCAACAGTACAAGATAATTTCAAGTTTTACCAAACCTTCTAGGAATGTCCATTCTTATCTTACGTAAGTTCTTCTAGAGACTAGAAAGAGGGAAACTAGCTGTGAGAAAAGGGTTTAAAAAATGTTCTCTTCCTAAATGGAAAATTTGATTATGTGTTAACCCTGAATTCCTGATAATGGTGAAATGTGAGCTCTGTTCTAGGCAATGTGACTTGTGGTCAAGGAAGAAGACAAAAAAGCCCCAGGATGGATGAATCATCAATCGACGATAAATGCCTGGCCGGACGCCAAGCTTTGAGCTTCCTGTGTGGAAGATCTGTAGCTGGGCTGGTCCCTTATGGGGATTTAGAAGGTACGGCTACAGCGTTGTTACTGCCATTTGGTTCTTTCAGGTGATGGCTCCTAAATCCACCCAGATGGTCTCTTTCCTGATGGTCTCTTTCCTGAACTCTCCCCTGGGTGATCTGAGAATAGCCATTGACTATTCTGGTGCCCAGACTCCCACCGGTAACACCTGAAGCCTTCAGTGACACCCGGTGCCAGCTGTGGCCTGTGGACTCAGCTCTAGAACCTAAATGTCTAAGTTGAAACTAAGACCACTGTGGATGGATATTGCAA
This sequence comes from Phacochoerus africanus, assembly GCF_016906955.1. Lineage (NCBI taxonomy): Eukaryota > Metazoa > Chordata > Mammalia > Artiodactyla > Suidae > Phacochoerus > Phacochoerus africanus. The sequence continues at coordinate 6,660,583 of NC_062549.1, forward strand.
GACTCAAATGATGAGGCCAGTATAAACCTGATACCAAAGAGAAGAGGATAAGAATGGAAAATCAAATTATTGGCAATATCACTTTTGAACAAAGATGCAAAGACCCTAATATTAGCAAATTGGTTCCAGCAAGGTATTTAAACACAGGCACGTGTGTGCATGCACACACACACACACAATGGAAGAATAGTTCAATGTGAAAAAAATCTATCACCAATTTGACCACCTTAATGGATTAAGGAGCAAAATCTTGAGACAAAACACTGCTGGCTGATCCACCCGCCCTTCCTCTTCTCTTCTTCTTTCTGGCCTCCTGACAATAGTTGTGGCTCTTTTTACAAATAATCTTCCATATAGATCCATGAATGAGAGAAAGGAAATCCCAGAAAGAAAATCACTCAGGTATTGCAACTTTTAAACTAAATTGGGATTACCAATCAGTGGACAAGAGAGGACAGTTCAGTTGGTAACACAGCAACTGATTAACACACAGAAGACAATAAAATTAGATTTTTGACCTCACATCATGAAATCCCTCCTTATACAAAAGCAAATTTAAGGTGAATTAAAGCAAACATCAAACTTGCAAAAATAATAAGAAAACATTGTGATGTATGGGTTCGGCAGGATGTCCTTAATAAGATCAAAAAAACCCACCATAGCTTATTATAGAAAATGTCAATGAATATAGTCGTATTCACATTTGTAGCAAATGCAGCGTATAGCACATGACCGTTTATGTAAATTGCAAACACACACAAGGCGATGAATATGGAAACATGCATAATGTTCAAAGCAGGCTCAGGAAGGTTCGTCCCAGACTGGAGGCTGATGATAGTATTTTGCTCCCGGGGAGGGGCCGTGAGCCAAAGCAGTAAGAACAGAACCTCAGCTCTACCTTGGATGCCTTCACAATTATTTTTTTCTTTTTAGGGCCACAACCCCAGCATGTGGAGGTTCCCAGGCTGAGGGTCCAATTGGAGCTGCTGCTGCTGGCTTATGCCACTGCCACAGCAACACCAGATCCGAGCCGTGTCTGCAACCTACACCACAGCTCATGACAATGCCAGATCCGTAACCCACGGAGAGAGGCCAGCGATCAAACCCACATCCTCATGGATACTAGTTGGATCCGTTATGGGAACTACACCTTCACAATTTTTTAAAATCTCAAAGTCAAATAAGACAAAATGTTAACCTCTCAATTCTCAGTGGTGGGTACATTGTTATTTGTTAATACTATCTATAATTTTTTCCCTATTTAAAAAGTTTACAATAAGAAATACTACCATAGGCGTTCCTGTCGTGGCACAGTGTTTAACGAATCCGACTAGGAACCATGAGGTTGCCAGTTCGATCCTTGGCCTTGCTCAGTGGGTTGACGATCCGGCATTGCCGTGAGCTGTGGTGTAGGTAGCAGACTCGGCTAGGATCCCGCGTTGCTGTGGCTGTGGCGTAGGCCGGCTGCTACAGCTCCAATTAGACCCCTAGCCTGGGAACCTCCATATGCCATGGGAGCGGCCCTAGAAAAGACAAAAAAGACAAAAAAAAAATAATAAAGAAAGAAAGAAAAGAAATACTACCATAACAATGTCTGTCTCGGGAGTTCCCACTGTGGCTCAGCAGAAATGAATCTGACTAGCATCCACGAGGACACAGGTTCGATCCCTGGCCTTGCTCAGTGGGTTAAGGATCTGGTGTTGCCGTGAGCTGTGGTGTAGGCTGCAGACGTGGCTCGGATCTGGCGTTGCTGTGGCTGTGGTGTAGGCTGGCGGTTATAGCTCCGATTCGCTCCCTAGCCTAGGAACCTCCATATGCCCCGAGTGCGGCCCTGAAAAGACAAAAGACAAAAATAAATAATACATAATAAATAAAAATGTATGTCTCTCCATTGCATCCTAACTCCCCATGGCCACCTGGATAAAGTGCAAACAGCAGAAGAGGTAGAAAGATGATGCTCTGACCCCCGTCTCCTCACTGCCTTACACTCAATCCTCAGGCCAGTGAGGAGCTGTGTTTTGCTATACTGTACATGCACAGACGTGTTCACACACACATACGCAGAGACACACACCCATGTGTACATACACGGTCGCACAATCACATAGCCCCACTTCTTGACTCCAAGCCTTGGCCCATATTGTCCTTCTGTGTGGACTCTCCTTCCATCACTTTCGGTTAATTCCTACCCATCCCAAAGGAACCTTGCCCATGGCCATCTTATCTGGGAGCCTCCCTCAGTCCCCCGAAGCCTGTTTCTCTTAGCTCCTGTTATTACATGTGCCCGTCTCTGTTACTGTCCCCATGTGGCTGTCTTCTCACAATGTTGCCTGTCCCCCACTAGATGGCTAACCCTTGAGTACGGTGCATGAATCCTATTTTCCTTCATGTTTTTAGTACCTTGAATAGTGCTGGGCATTTAGTGGGCATCTGCTAGGTATCCCCTTTTTTTTTTTTGCTTTTTAAGACCTTACCCTCGGCATATGGAGGTTCCCAGGATAGGGGTTGAATCGGAGCTACAGCCACCAGCCTACCCCAGAGCAACATGGGGTCCAAGCCATGTCTGCAACCTACACCACAGCTCATGGCAATGCTGGATCCTTAACCCACTGAGAGGGGCCAGGGATTGAACCCACGTCCTCATGGATACTAGTCAGGTTTGCTAACCACTGAGCCACAACGGGAACTCTGGCATCGGCTGGGTGTCCCTTGATTGGAGAATGGACCCACTGCATGGGTTGAGCCAGGTAATGTTGCTGAGTATATAAATACCCCACCAATGTTCGGTTTTCCTGGAGTACGCAAGAGTGGTCTTGCTTGGGCAATTTTTTTTTTTCTTTTTATGGCCCACCTGTGGCATACGGAAATTCCCAGGCTAAGGGTCGAATTGGAGCTGCAGCTGTGGGCCTGTGCCACAGATACAGCAATGTCAGATTCTAGCTGCATCCTCAACCTACACCATAGCTTGCAGCAATGCGAATCCTTAACCCACTGAGCAAGGCCAGGGATTGAACCCATATCCTCAGAGAGACAGCACCAGGTCCTTAAACCCCACAATGGGAACTCTGCATGTGGGTGATTCTTTAGGGTGGTTCATGGACATTGTATTGGATTTGGGGAAAGACAAGACTATGCTCTAACCCTCCTTCTTATCATCACTAAGTATAGGACTTTGGCCAAGTCACAATTTAGTTTCTTGGACCTCAGAAGAATGAGGATAATCATGCCATCTGGGGAGTAATTGTATGGGTTCAACGAGATATAATATGTGCCAGCTTGTTGCTTCTTGTAAATATGTCATAAATCATTCAACTAGACTTGGCTGAGGTTTAATACAGGCTGATGAAAGGAGATAAGGTCTAAAGATGACCTTCAGAGGGTCTGGGAAGAACAGATTAAAGGGATGGATTTTGAGTAATTTTCATGTTGAAGGACAACCCAAAGGATTTCCAGACCAAGGAAAGGGTGTTTACACAGCTTGGCAGGAGCCAAGAAGTTTACACAGATTTGTTCTCCAGTTCTGAGCACATTTGTGAGCAGCTTTGTGTCTGGGAGGGGATGGAGGCCTAGGAATGGCTGTGAGGTCTATGCTAGATTCTACAGGTGGTGGGAAACTATTTGCTGAAGCTGGAGTAGGAAGTCAGGTTGGGGGTTGGTTATGTAGAGGCAGCATGTTGGGTTGTAATGAAAGCCAGCTTTGGCATATGTAGCAGGGGAGCTTTCCAAGGCTCAGTTCCTCCTTCATAAAATGGAAATAGAGAAGTTTCCCACTGTGGCTTAGCAGGTCAAGGACCCAACTAGTATCCATGAGGATGTGGGTTCCATCCCTGGCCTCGCTCAGTAGGTTAAGGATCTGTTGCCACATGTTTCGATGTAAGTTGCAGATGTGGTTCAGATCTGACATTGCCATGACTGTGGTGTAGGCTGGCAGCTGCAACTCTGATTGGACCACTAGCCTGGGAACTTTCATTTGTGGCAGGTGCAGCCCAAAAAAAAAGCAAAATAAATAAAAAAAAATTAAAATAAAATGGAAATAAGCTGTCCCGTATAGTCGTTGGGAAGATTAGGGATATGTTTAAGGAACCAAACACAGAGCCTGGCCCCGGTGGGAGTTTAATCATTGGTACCTGTTTGCAGTAATACTGCTACCACCATGTACCGTTGGACAGCTCTATTGAAGCAGCATGGTTCCAGTGTCCCATCTAATTCAAAAATCTTCAACCTCTTGGAGTTCCTGTTGTGGCTCAGCAGTAACAAATCTGTGTGTATCCATGAGGATATGGGTTCCATCCCCGGCCTCACTCAGTGGGTTAAGGATCCTATGTTGCCATGAGCTGCCGTGTAGGTCACAGATGTGGTTTAGATCTGATGTTGCTATGGCTGAAGCTCTGATTCAACCTCTAGCCTGGGAACGTCCATATGCTTCAAGTATGCCCCCCCTAAAATCTTCAACCCCCAATGTCCTCTGTCCCCATGCTTGAACTCTTTGGAATTGAAACACTTTAGAGCCATTAGTGTGCCTCTGAATTCTTACTGAGCATTTTAAAAAGTACAGCTGATAGAGCCCATTCAGACCTGCAAAAGCAAAATCTCTGGAGTGGAACCATTTCTAACCTCAGAACAATGACAATTGCAGCCCACAGGCAGGGCTGAGAGCCAGCTCTGGGAACCAGTGGACTGAAGCACTACATTTCCAGGCTGCCCTGTTAGAAGGCAGATAAAATAATTTAGGGGACAGGTAAAAAATTAAGGCATAGCCAGACTTTCACACCTGGAATAGGGGCATTAATGGGCTGATCTGTTATCAGTCAAGGGAAGCAATGATGTGTTAGAAGGAATATGGAAGCGGACCCACCCTCAACCCTCTAAAAGGAGGTCCTATGTGGCAGAGCTGTTGAGAGACTGAGTTACATGAGATGCAGGTGCTCAGTATATCAGTTCTCCTTCAGAGAACAGGTGAGGCAGGAGGGCTAGGAACACAGTGTAGGCAGGACGCCCATCTGAGCAATGGGGGTGAGCCTGGCCGGTCATCTCCTGGTGGCTCGTGGCACAGGTGTGTTATGGAGAGGGGTGCACTGGAAGCTCTAGTACCAGAAGGTTAGGGAGAAGGCAGGAAACAAGCATAGAAATATGGGGCAGCCTTTCTTTAAAGACAGGATCTGCCCTTCAACAGCTCCCAATGCCCTTCACAATAAAACCCAGTCCCTTGGTTTGATGACTATCTTAGTTCCCCAGGTCTGCCATAACAAAATACACAACAGGGTGACTTGACAGCAAAAGGAATGTATTCTCTCATAGACCTGAAGGCCAGAAGTCCAAACTCAAGGGCCATGCTCCCCTAAAGACCCAGGGAGAGGCTTTGCTTCGTGCTTCTCTTGTAGCTTCTGTGGCCACTGATCCTTGGTCACCCTTGTTTTATAGATGCACAATTCTGATCTCTGCCCCTGTCTTCATGTGGTCTGCTCATAAGGACACCATTCATCGGATTTATGGCCCATCCTAATCCAGCATGACCTCATCTCAACTAATTAAATCTGCTAGAGCCCATTCTCAAATAAGTTCACCTTCTGAGGTTCTGGGTGGATGTGACTTTTTTCTTTTTTTGCTTTTTAGGGCTGCACCTGTGGCATATGGAAGTTCCCAGGCTAAGGGTCCAATCAGCGCTATAGCCACTGGCCTGCACGACAGTCACAGCCACAGCAATGCCAGATCCTGAGCTATGTCTTCGACCTATACCACAACTCATGGCGACACCACATCCTTAACCCACTGAGCGAGGCCAGGGATCAAACCTGTCAGACATGACTTTTTTTTACAACAACATTCAACCCGGGACAGTGATGAAGATCATGAAGTTCCTTGAGACTTTCTCCTCTGTCCTGTGTCTGCACTGGAATACCCATCGCTGCCTGTGTTTTTCACAATGTACAATATCTGATTGTTTTCACAACGAATAATAACCTCTCCTGCCAAACAATGAGGTCGTGAGGGCAGAGCCCAATTTTTTAATTTGTGTTTTTGCTTCTTTGCATCTTTCACTGTCCAGGAGATGGCACAGGATCATGGTTATGACTGGCCTTCAGTAAATGTAAGCAAAATGTCATTGATTCATTGATTGATTGATTTTTTTTTTTTTTTTTTTGGCAAGACTGACTGGCCTTTGGATCTTCACACCTGAGGACATTTGAATCCAGGAGAATGTCTGAAGGCTTTTGGAGGGAAACAAATCAGGCCAAAGCTTAAAAACTTACCTACTAGGAGTTCCCACTGTGGCCCAATGGGTTAAGAACCTGACATAGTGTCTGTGAGGACGCAGGTTCAATCCCTGGTCTCGCTCAGCGGATTAAGGATCCAGTGTTGCCGTGAGCTGTGGCGTAGGTCACAGACAGGGCTCGGATCCCGAGTTGCTGTGGCTGTGGTGTAGGCCTGCAGCTGCAGCTCTGATTCTACCCCTAGCCTGGGAACTTCCATATGCCATGGGTGCAACCATAAAAGGAAAATAAAAGAAACAAAAAACAAAAAAAAACTTACTCACCACCTGCTCCTTTGCCTTTGGGGTTGGAAATGGCTAACTGGGTTCTGGACAGTTCTTTGCACATTACGTGATCTGGGCCAGTCCTTTCCCCAGTCTGACCTCGGTTTCCCACTGTAAGTGAGGGATATGGACCACTCTCCCCAAATCCTCTCATCTTCTAAGCTCTCTTATCTCTAGGATCACAGGGTCACACTCAGTCAGAAAGGAGATTATTGACAGAGGAGCATCAAAGAACCGGTTAGGGCAGCAGCTGCCCTGAAGGCACCAGCTTCCTATGCAGCACAGCAAGCCTTTCCTCATTCCACAGAGGCGTCTGTAGCACAGGTGAGAAAATGCTCCCCGTGCCTGGTGGTCCGTGAGCTGGTGCTGAAATTCTTCCCGTGAAAATTGCCGAGGGTGCCCGAGAGCAACGGTAAACAGCGTCTTTTCCGTCCAACCCTCCAGTTAGATCTGCTTCCTCTTTGCATCTCAGTTGATTCCCTGCAGGCTCGTGAGCACCTTGCTGAGGAGGGTTTGACGAGCCATGAGAAGGCAAGGGCTCCCCGGGGAGTATATTTTCCCTCATATCAGAGCCTTTCAAAGTAGCACCAGGAGGGACGAATGGCAAATGAGCGGCCAACCAGCTCCTCACCTGCCGGAAAGAGCAGGGAACGGAATTCTCATGTCCAAGTGGCACGCGATTTTCAGTCATGAGAAAGACTTCTTTCTGGAAGAAGATGGGACTCAGATGTTCTCTTGTCCACAAAGCCGTCCCTGGCCACGCCCACTGCCAAGGCTGGGTGCCCGCCTTCGGTGTTCCCATTACTTCTGCGCTTGCTTTCAGGCAGCACTTGACACACAGGGTTGGGACATGTTTTCCCTGAGACTCAGACCCCCTTTTGTGCTATTCTACACGGACCCTGTTTGCCCTCCCAGACCATTTTCCGTGCATCTTGGTTTGGATTTTTCTGCAAGGGGCTCTTGGAACAAGGTCTAGGAGGAAGGTAGTTTCCCTGGAAGTATTTGTGAGGAACAGCAAAGGAGAAAGGTCAGCAGGAGAGAGCATAAATATCTGGAGCCCTGTCCCGTTGAGGACTCTCTAGAACCTTGTGGAATGAACTTAGGAACTAACCCTCTGAGGGACAACTGCAAAGCTGCGACATCTATCTGTGGATCCTCTTTCCCACTGGTTGAGTTTCCTAAATATTTAAAATTTAGGCTGAGTATATGAAGCAACTATACTTTCAAATAGACAATATTTGGCTTAAAAATGATCTTTTGCAGGCATGTTACCTGGGGTATAAACACCTAGCCTTTCCTCTCATGTGCCTACATTACTCTCACACGACTGCCAGCCTTACAGCACTTCTGACACCAGATGTGTGTGCTGGGGGCTGGAGTGGGGGTGGTTCCCACACAAGAAGTTCTCTATGACACCAGCCTGGCACTTCTGGGCTACCCAGTGTATAGGCAGGCGGGGTGGCTCACGTGAGGTCAGAAAAAGCCCTCAAGCAGGAAGCAGAGGTTGGACACACACTGGGGCACAGAGGGCGCTAGTGAGAGAGGGCTGGGTAGCGCCAGGAAGGGTTCTCTCTGTTGGCTGCCATTTGTTGACATAACCAAGTTCTGCCCTCTGCACATTCATCCCGGTGTCACTGGCACTGCCAGGACTTTGTTGGTAGCAGCAGAAGAAGAGTTTTCACTGGACACAGGAGTCCTGCCAAAGGAGGGGTCAGTGGTGGGATTCTGAGACACCTTCCAAGAGGTTCCAGAGCTAATCCAGAAAGATCTCTCCAAACAACCATAGCTGTAGCAAGTCCCCAGTCAGGAAGAAGAGAAAATTGGCCTCTGGCATGTGTTGGGAAAGTGATGAAATGAAGAAATGGATCACTCAAGAATATTTTGGGAAATCTATGTACAAGCTGTGGGGAGGAGGCCATCGAACTCTCATTCTGACTATATTATGTCCCTGGAGGTGCCACCTGCCAAAGCCAGAGTGAGAAATGTATGTCTGAGATTTGAGGGTCATTTGTCACTCGGCAGAGCTGCCTAATATGTTGTGAGTCCTTCATCTCTTAACTGGGAAAAGCAATGATTATGCGACTGAACCAAATAGCTAAGGATATTTCTTTTAGGGGTCTCTTGGAGTTAGCTCATCTTTTGGGAAAACAGTTGCTTAATTGGGGATCCAAGGCAGCCAAACTTTCACTCCAGTGAGAGAAATAACATTCTGTGACCAGTTGCTCTGGAGAAGCTTTGTGTACATGATTCTGTCTTCGCTTCTCAACAAAACTATGCTGAAAGTATTCTCGTCTCATTTATAGATGAAGAAACTGAACTCAGAGAGAGTTTAACTGGCCTTTTCAAGGGCCCACAAAGGATGACCAGGATTTGAAATAGGCCTGGAATTCAGACAAAATCTCCATTCTTTCCCTCCCATCATGCTAAAGTAGCACTCATCAGCTACTGGGGATACTAACAAAGACTTCCTTGAAGGGGCCTGTAATGAGCTATATTCAGCACAAAAGGCATCTCCCGCCTGACACTATTGAAGTATTTCTCACAAAGCAACTTACTAATAAAGATTTCCCCCATCCCCCCAAAATTATTAAAGATATTTCTCCCCCCCCCCCAAAAAAAAAACCCTTTCTGGATTTTTTTTTTTTTAAATAATAGAGTCTTTGAGTACCTCCTCAATGATGTAATGTTGAAACAAGGGATCTTTGAATTCTATCCGACAGGAAAATAAGAAAGTGTCTCTGAGATGTTCAGTGATCCTTGCAAACATCCACTCGTGGAGGACAATTTCCTAGCCGATGCCAGCCTTGAGTCTAGTCTTTTAAAAGATGCCCTGCTGACCGGCTGCTTAAAAGGGCCTCCGCCAATCAATAAAGGTTTATGGGAAGACTTTCTTGTGCCAAACACCATGCAAGGCACAGAGGGCTCCTTATATGCATTATCTCTTTTTCTCATAAGTACAGCATGAACCACTGTTAATCCTATTTTACTGAGAAACCAGACATTATTATGACTTTTAGAGAACCTGAGTGACTAGCTGAAAGCCGAGGTGGGTGTCCACCCCAAGTCAGAGTGGCACTGCCTGTGACATCAGCCTCTTTCTTGCCTCCTGCTTTATGGAAGCTTCTGTGGTCCCCTGAACAAACACATGCACATGGGCCGTCTCCAGCCTGCATGCTTCAATCCTGGACCTTCCCCCTCCAGGGACTTATCTCCTCATTCGCTGATCTAAGAACTCACACAAGGGGAGTGCCCTTTGTGGCTCAAAGGAAACGAACCCAACTAGTATCCATGAGGATGTGAGTTTGATCCCTGGCTTCACTCAGTGGGTTAAGGATCTGGTGTTGCTGAGACTTGTGGTGAAGGTTGCAGACTCCTTGATCCCAAGTTGTTGTGACTGTGGTGTAGGCCAGCAGTTGTGGCTCCAATTTGACCCCTAGCCTGGGGACTTCCATATGCTACAGGTGTGGACCTAAAAGCAAAAAAAAAAAAAAAAGATTTAAAAAAAATTAAAGAAATCACACAGGTTGTGACCATGTGGAGGCTGTGTGACCATGAGTTCTTGGCCAGCTCAGAACAGTGTAGACTAGGGGAGATAAGCACAGATGTTTGTTTTGCAGGGAACTGGAGGCTGTGAGAGCAGGTGCTGACATGGTTGGGCCTGGTGACAACCTCCTTTCTGGGTTGCAGAATGGCCACCTGCTCATTGTCACTGTGTCTTCACATGGCCTTCCCTCAGTGTGTGTGCATGTTTGTGTGTGTGCGTGCGTGCACATGGAGAGACAGAGACTGAGCTCCGATGTCTCTTTCTCTTCTTACAAGGGCACTAATCTCATCCTGGGGGCCCCACCCTCATGACCAATTACTTGTCAAAAGTCCCACCTCCAAATACCGTCACCTTGGGAGTTAGGGCATCAACTTAAAGAGTTGGGAGAGCACATTTGGTCCATAAAGCATGGGCAGTTCAGGGCGTCTCTCCTCCCCTCCTCCCCTCTTACCTCGTCCCCTCATTCGGCAGATCCCAAGTGCTGGCTCTTCTTCTGTGGGCTGCAGACACGATAAGGGTCAAGAGGGAAGCAGCCCCTGCCTTCGTGGCGCTTCCAGCTTCCAACTTCCTCCCCCAGGAAACCTTCCTCGTTCAATCCTCCTTTCTTGGCTCTTCCCATTGTTGATTCTCCTCTGTATCCTTTGATCCTGCTGCATTCTCAGTTAAAACCTTTTGAGCACACGCTCCTCTGCACATGTGTTACTTCTTTATAAATTCTATGCCTACTCTAATATAAAATGTATAATATAACAATACAGGTATCCCCCACTATCTGAAACCTTTCGTAGCCAAAATGGCATAAAGCAAAGGAGCAATTCCCTTAGGAGACATTTTGCTCACGGATGCACAAGATGAGTGGAGATACGGCAGAGATGCTCACAGATGCAGTTCAAAGCTATGGCGGCTCCATGCTGAGATGCTGAGTGTGGTTTCTGGGGAAGGAGCTTGGCGAGGCAGATCTCGCTGCTCAGGGTGTTCACTGCCTCTGTAAAGCTGCTGCAAAACAAACGCTTTTTGATTTCTTTTGGTTATCAAAGACAGGTACTAATGTGGGTTTTCCCTAAAAGCAAAGTGGTTCCCTAAAGCGAACTTTTGAAAAGCCAGGGATACCTGTACACAAAGAACATTAATTTTAAAAAACACCGACTAAAAAATCGGGGCAGGAGAAGTCCGAAGTGATTTTGCCGTATTGAAATGGTGTGAACACGTGATGTGAACACAACCTTCTTTGGATCATCTGTTCCATGTGTGGACCCCACCCCACCCCCAAGCACTTGTGATCAGCACAGCTCTCACTCACTATTTCACAGTGGACTGTTTAAAACCTGTCCGTCTCCCCGTCTTGAAGATTGTCTCATTCATCTCTATGTGTCCGGTCACAGAGTAGACTCTCTCTCTGTAGACTTGGCTGGAAATATACACAAGATGAGGCACTGCTATTGTTACAATGACTATGATTTGGAGGGGAGGACCATTCTCAGACAAATCTTCCCCTGTTTTTTTGTTTTTTTGTTTTGCTTTGTTTTTTTTTTTTGTTGGATCACCCAAGGTTCCAAGTCTTGAGCCCACATACTTCTGAAATCAATGTGGATCACCTGAAACCAATGCTAGCTGAATCATGTGACCTGAAAATATGAATGTTAAACTGTATCGAAGACTTGCTAGGCATCAAGCACCGTGCTAAGTACTTTAATGCTGCTTCTGTAACCTTGCCAACAACCCCACAGTCTGTTGTAGCCCATACTATAGGAAAGAGAACTTGGATTTGAATGCATTAAGAGATTTCCCCAAGGTCACAGACCTAGAGTTAGAGGTAGAATTAAGACCAGCATCCAAGAGGTCCCTTTTTAATCACTACACCAAACCAATTCCCAAAGGACTATTCCACAAGCCATGTGTCAATATATGACTCTGTATTCGTAGAAGAAAGACTTCATCTTGATTTAGGACTATCTTTTAAGCTCGTATCCATCATAGGAATATTTTCACATCTTGGAAGTGATGAGGTTACAGAGTGTTCTAGAATGGGTGCACCTGGAAAGCACCTGAAGCCTAGATACTTGGTTTTGCTGTTCCTTAGCTCAAGGGGACCCAACTGGTCAGAAATACAGCAGAGCCTCAATCCTGAGCCCGGCTGGCCGCCATATCACTATCTCCCTCATGCCAAGCTGCTCTACATGCTTGAAAAACTGTGCAGTATTATTATTGCAAGCAAATAGCCCAAATTCTATCCTGCAATTGCTCCAGGAGGCAGGGTCCTCAGAAAGACACTCCTGCAGCAGCTGACCTTTAGCTAGTCTCCTCCAACTGTGACCCAATCAGGCATAATGAGTTTAGAGCAGAGCTTAGAATTGTTTTCTTCTTCCTGCTTTTCTTCTCTCCCTGCCTTTATGGGTATTTTAGCAGAAGGCTGTTTTTCCTTCTGCACTTATTTATATTTAGCCTGAGCATCCTGTTAATTACAGAGCGGTTAAAGGAGAATTAGGGACACTATATATAAATTTGCCATTTATGCAAATTGCCAAGAGAGAACAAAGAAAAATTAGCTTAATTAGTGTAATTGCTAAAAAAGCGGGAGGCGAGGCAAACACAGCTTTAATCAAAGAAGAGGCGAAGGAAGTCTCAAGGAAATGGTGACCCAGATCAGCACAGACTGGAGGGCTCTGACCTTTCAAGATTTCAAGACCTGGCTGAGACATTGGGATGACATAAGGCCAGGGGAGGGAGGCACAGAGTGTTCTCAGTATAAAAACGCCATGTAGTTGTTTAAGAAATGAAATAAGACCCTTGCACTTGGAAAGTTATTGATATTCCTGTGAGAGCAGGCACCTGGTGGAGGGTTTGAAAAATTGAGATACCCTCCACCAGCAAAAGGATTGCAACTCCTGCCGGCTCAGATAATGGTTGGCAATTTTTAGCAATAAAGGTTTTTTTTATTTTTAATTTTTTTTAATTTTTATTTTTGGGGCTGCATTTGCAGCATATAGAGGTTCCCAGACTAGGGATTGAATCGGAGCTGCATCTTCGACCTACACCACAGCTCATGGCAATACCAGATCCTTAACCCCTTGAACCTGTGTCCTCATGGATACTAGTCAGATTTGTTTCTACTGAGCCATGATGGGAACTCCAGCAATAAAGTATTTTTAATCAAGGTATGTACATTTTTTTTCAACATAATGCTACTGCACACTTAAGAGACTACACCAATGTATAAATATAACTTTTATGGGCAGAATTTTCACAGGACTTGTTTTCTCGTGACATTCGCTTTATTGTGATGGTCTGCAACTGAACTGGCAGTGTGTCCAAGGTATGTCTGTAAAAATGCAGGAATCCCAGTTAAATTTGAATTTTAGGTAAACAACAAATTATTTTTTTTTTAACAACAAATGTATTTTTAGTATAAGTATGCCCCCATGACATTTGAGGGATGTGTTTATACTAAAAAAAAAAAAAAAAAAAAGAATTTATTGTTGATCTGAAATTCAAATTAACTAGGCATTCTTGGATTTTTTCTGGCAACCCTCCTGAGTTGATACACAGGAGAGCCCTTCCTGGGTCTTCCCAGGACCATGGAAAAATCCAGGGCTTCCTCCCTGAAGCAGAAAACTCTTCCCTGGCCACGGGCAGATCCTTTCAGTCTGGCATCATGTCCATGGAGAGGCGGAGAAGGAGAGAAGCTATGAATGAAAAGAGGCTGGGATGCTCGAGCGCCAGTGGTGGGGACAGAGAGCCCAAGGAACACTGGACTTTTCATTTCTACAGTCCCCCTAATGTCTCACGCCAAATCCCAGGTCTTAGTAAAACCACCGGTCACATAAATGCCCTTGTACATTAGGGGTGCTGGGTTCCATGGAAATCAAGGGCAGGGCGAGAGGTCTACACCTGGGCAAAAGGGCAGTGCTCTGTTCTAAGACTTTGCCTATCTTAACTCATTGACTACTCACAACAGCCCGCATGAAGCCAATTATATTGTCCCCTTTCTCAGATATGGAGTCAGACACACAGCAGCTAAGGGACTCCAGGGAAAGGGGCTAATAAGCAGAGAGCTGGAATTTAACCCCAGGATCGGGCTTCAGGACCTGTCCCGTGCCGCCTGCCACATGGGATTTGCCAGCCAACACCAAGATAACCAAAGGGAAACCTGATCAGTCATTGACCTCTTTTTGCTTAAAAGATAGCAAAAACCCAAGATAGCTGTACCCATCCATCTACACTAGACTACACTGTGGTCTAGTGAAAAGAAAGGGACCCATGGACCCATGTTTGACTTTTTTTTTTTTTTTTTCTTGTTACAGCTGCACCCTCAGCATATGGAAGTTCCCTGCCAGGAGTCAAATCAGAGCTGCAGCTTCCGGCCTATGCCACAGCCACAGCAACACCGGATCCAAGCCGCATCTGTGACCTCTGAGACCTACACCACAGTTTGCAGCAATGCCTGATCCTTAACCCACTGAGCGAGGCCAGGGATCAAACCATCCTCAGGGACACTATGTTGGGTTCTTAACCTGGTGAGCCACAACAGGAACTCCCCATGTGTGATTTCTCTCTCTGTCCTGAGTAGTGTAACCAGATAAACACATTAAACCAAAGCTATATGTGGTGGGAGCTCGGATTTCTCACCCCACAGAAAAGTTGCAGTGGTTGTACCAGCTATCTAGCCAAGGCCATACCAGCTCTCAAGCTGTAATTAATTAGAGCCTGGAATAACTCAGAAATTTATAAAGATAAACAATGTATGGAGTCAGGCTGAATCCACATTGTGGGATAGAACTGAATGTTTTTCCTTGTTGACATGTGGGGCACAGAGCAAATTCTGCTGTCTGCCTTCTCCCCTGGTAACTGGTGATTCTTAGCCAGCAAACTAATGAACACACAAATAAAAACCTTTAAAAGGGTTGGTTGGATCTAGCGCTTCTTTTTTATGTCTCTCCTGCAGGATGTCTTCTGGTACACAGGGAACTTAATACGGGTCATGGCAATTTCCCAGTGTTTGCTTCTTCACACACTGGCCCTCCCTTATCATCACTGGACAGGATGTTTTCTTGAGTGGGGTCAAATAGCAAAAGCTGTTCTGGAATCAAGAATTGACAAGAAGGACGATTCTGCTGAGGCCAGGTTTACTTTCAACAGTCAGTGTTCTAGGCATTCCCATCGTGGCACATCGGAAATGAATCCATCTACTATTCATGAGAATTCGGGTTTGATCCCTGGCCTCACTCAGTGGGTCAGGGGTCCTGTGTTGCTGTGAGCTGTGGTGTAGGTTGCAGACGTGGCTCGGATCCCATCCCACGTTGCTGTGGCTGTGGTGTATAGGGGCCGCTGTAGCTCGGATTCGACCCCTAGCCTGAAAACTTTCATATGCCTTGGGTGCGGCCCTAAAAAGGAAAAACAAACAAACAAATACAACCCAGTTCTATCTTTTACTCAGGAGGAGGAGTTGGTACTTCCCTGGAGTCTCCCCGGGAAGCTTAAGTGGAGAAAACACCCACAGAATTGGGTGACGTGCCTCATGGGCCAGAGGGATGTAGCTATTTAACATTTCAAACCTTCTTTGATCTGCCTACCTCTCTTCACTGGGGATTTCTTTTACAAGAAACAGAAACATATAAATAGCAAAGCCAAAAAGAAAAAAAAATGAAAAAGTAGGGATTGATTTAATTAGCACACAAAGGCTGAAGGTACAGCTCAGGCTCATAAAGGACCAGAACCAAAAAAAAAATCCGAGTTACTCTCTTTTTCTGGGTCCTCATGGTGTCCATCTCTGGCTTTCTTGGTTGGGGAGAAGGAATAGTCACCATGAATCCACATGGCCTCAAAATGCAAGTGTCCAGCTCTTTCTAATTCTACCATGCATCTCATAGTCCAAAAAAGTGGGGGAGGGGTCAGGGGGGGAAGAGACAGAGAGAGGGAGAGAAAGAGAGGGGTCAGCTGAGATCAGCTGAGACTTGCTTTCTCTGAAGTCAGTTTGTCCACCCTTGGTCCAACCATCTGCGGTCAATTAAGAATGATTTCCAGGATAAGCAGAGAACTAGGGTTGTAGGAAGTGGATTCCTCCCCAGGACCGGTCTCCATGGGGAAAGACAGTTGGCATAGCTGCTGCAATTTCCTTTCCCTTTATCCCCTTGGATTCCGTCTTTATGATGCTGGACGTTTCTGTAACGCCTGACTTTCTTTACCTAGGGAGTTGGATGTCTCAAACTCGTCTCACCGGTGTACCTGGTCTTCCCCTCTGTCCCCTTTCTGTGGTGACGACAGCTTCTGAAACTGCCTGAGGGTTTTTTTGTTTTGTTTGGAATGTTCCTCTCTGGTTTGTTCTGCCTGATGTCATCCTACATTTCACTTTGTCTCAGATGTGTTGCTGTCTCTTTCTGTGATTGGGGCACAAGAGAGAGCTTGAGTTTCCTCATATCTTCTCACTGGACTCACTTAATAGGACTCACTTGAAGGACAAGGATGACCCAGGCGGGATCCTTGGTACCACAAAGTACGGCACACACATACCCAACACGAGTTGTTGGGATTCCATATATAACGGTGATTAATGTCCACAAGAGAGCATTATGGATGCAGTCCTTAAATAAACATCAAATGCTCCCATCTTCTAAGCCCTATCAGCAACTACCACTATGTTGATAATGGGATGTCTTTTGCAATAATGGTGAAAGGAGCCAGTATGGAACAAGGAAAGATGGTGGATATAAAGTGGGATTTAGGAGTTCCTGTTGTGGTTCAGCAGGTTAAGAACCTGACACTGTGCCATGAGGATGCAGGTTGATCCCTGGCCTCGATCAGTGGGTTACGTATCTGGCATTGCTGTAGGTCACAAATGCACCTCAGATTCTGCATTGCCTTGTCTCTGGTGTAGGTCAGCAGCCGTGGCTCTGATTTGACCCAGCCCAGGAACTTCCATATGCTGCAGGTGCAGCCATAAAAAGAAAAAAAAAAAAAGTGGGATTTAGGATCTATGAAGTTTGGGGAAGTTTTCTTCTTGGAAGGGAGCTGAGATTGAGATGTTTTATCACGAGGGTAACCATATAATTTATCATTCAGATTAGGATGTATTTGAGAGTGAGAAGGTATACTATCAAGAATTACACTGGGAAAGCAGGGTAAACCAGATGTATGGTTGTCCCACACTCCACCCTCACCACCTATGCCTGAGGTGGCTGCGGGTGTCACAAATCTTGCAATGTCTCCTAACAACCCCCCAGCCAGACTTGCCATTGTCTCCACTGTGGGAGACCCTGGCTGGATGCGGCTGGGAGGGGTGGAAGAGACTCGTTTCTTAGGTAACACCCTTCAGCTCTCTCCAAGGCAACAGGAGCAGTTCTGTATCATATAATTGTTTCATACCCACTCGGGTGTGGTCACTGTTCCATTTACCGTAATGTTATTTTCCTGTGCATTTTCCATGCAATGCTGAGATCCTAGAGCAGGAACTGCATTTTTGACCACTGTAGCCTTGAGGAGGAGGGCCATGCTTGATAGCGTCGAGTCCATCAGCAAAAGCCTGTACGGGGAAGAAAGACTGACAATCTCTCAGCTCCGGAATCACCCCGTGAGCCTTTAAAATGAGGAAGATGCTTTAGGTGAAAGCGAGATCTCTTTCCGCCCTCTCTTTCTTCTTTTTCCTCCTTGTTTCCTTCCTTCTTTCTTTTTCCCTCCAGTCCTGCTGTCCCCCTCTGTTTTCCACCCAGTGCTCCCATCCACGCCAGGGCTCTGGGTCTGTTGCTGCAGAACCAGCCCTGTCAGCTTAAAGTGGTTCTGGTTTCCCGTAAATCTCACGCGGGCCTTTGGGTCAGACCCGAGATGAAGTATGGTGTCTCTCCTGGGACGTAGAAACACGGAGAAAAATTCACCCAGATGTAGATATGTTCATTCCACGGCTCTCTGCCAACTATGGCTTCTAAGCTCTCTGGGATTCCTCCATGCAACAATTTTTTACTTCTTGGATCGAAGCTGCTAAAGAAGCTGTTCTCTGAGATTGACAGGAATAGATAGAACTATCCCCAAAGAAGGGAGCCCTGGATAGCAGCAAGACAGGAAACAACTGGACAAAGAGGTGGAGGAGGTGAGGTGTGTGGGCAGCAAATGGGAGAACACGGTCGGGAGGTGTAATCATGAGCTCTAAGTGTCCGAAGGGCTGGAATCAGGAAGGTGGGAACGTGACTGAGTGTCACCACCAGGCAGAACCAGGACCAGTGGGACAAAGCAACAGAGAGCTAAGGACAAGCCACACATTTTCAAAGACTCTAATAATAATCATTCCTGAGGAGTTGGTTATTGACAGACTTTTCATGTGTTGAATCTTGTAATTTGAACCTAACGGTTGATTTCCCCAACTGGTGGTGGTGGTCCTTGGTGGGCAGACCGGACAAATCAGGGAGCCTATTGGATGCAAAGTCACCAAAGGGCATTGAGCTTACTCTTTTACTCCCAAAGCTTCTGTTCTAATATTGCCAACTGTCCCCTGTCTCTTCCCGTTTCCTGAAGGGCTGTGGCTCCTTCTGGGTTAACCACATGTTTAGGGCAGATTGGGCACTGTGGGAGGGGAGATCGCCGTAAATCAGATATGTCGCCCCCCCCCCTCCTCCAGGTGCTCTGAATTTAGCAGAAAAGTAAAGAGCAGCAGTGTGAATTTGAGGTTCTTTTGAATTCCAGCTCTGCCTCCCTGTCTTCAATGAGAAGCAGTCGTAGAACTTTAGTGGAGCGGTAATGTAGAGGTTACCTAGCGAATATGCCAGGCCTGCCATATCCTTTATCTCAGTTGATATTCCCAAAGACATGGGGGTGCAGGATGCCTATTTTGCCAATTTTCAGATGAAGGGATGTAGGTTGAGGGGGACATAGCAGCTGCATGGAGACACAGCCAGGAACCCCAGAGATGATTCTCCAACCCTTAAATGCCATGATGACCCTTTCCCTACACTGAAGCTCAGGACTGGTGCAGGTGGTACTGGATGCGGGTCAGGGAGCCACACACCCTGCGCCAATAATTACTTGTGCTTTAGAAAAATAAGGTGGGAGTTCCTGTGGTGGCTCAGTGGTAATCTACCTGGATAGTAACCTTGAGGACACAGGTTCAATCCCTGGCCCCATTCAGTGAGTTAAGGATCCAGCATTGCTGTGAGCTATAGTATAGTTTGCAGACACTGCTCTGATCCTGCATTGCTGTGGCTGTGGCGCAGGCTGGCAGCTGCAGCTCTGATTCCACCTCTAGCCTGAGAACTTCCATATGGTTCAAGAGCGGTCAAAAAAAAGAAGGAAGGAAGAAAGAAAGAGAGAGAGAGAGAAAGAAAAATGGGGTGAACCTCCAGGGGTTAAACTATAAAACCAGTGAAAACCAAGAAGCCATGACACCTGAATACCATCGTGGGAGAGAAGAGCTCTGTAAATGGCACAATATTATATTGGAATAGACAATGCATTTCCTGCCCCTGGAATCTCACCCACTTAAGGAGGAAAGGCAGTGACACAAATGACTACAGAGCAGGAAATATTTGGAGCCTTTTGGGTGATCCCCAAGCAAGAATATGTCAGGTAGGAGTCTTGAAACGAGCTTATTGAACAGAACACGTTGCTGTTTTGTGGGCTGCAGCCAAAGGATAACTGTGTCCCACCAACTGAAACACACCAGGCACTGGCTCACGGAGCACATTTCAATACTGCTCCAGAGGAAGTGGTATTTACAGAAAACATTTTCTAAAAAGACATCCTGCTCTTCTAGTAGCCTGAGACGTGCTGAGGACGAAAAGGGAGGGGGCTGGCCTTTTGTTGGGGGGAGCTCACAAGGGGTGTACCATGGCCACATCATGATTAGATAAAAGGGGGTTACTCCTCACAGGGAGGTGTAAAAGCTTATACAAGTTTTGGAATGAGAAGGGACCTACTTTCACATTCCAAGCTCCTTCATTCAGAACATCAGGGTTGCCCAGAAAGGGGATGTTTTAAGTCAGGTTTGTTTACAGTTTACCTGGCAAAGTGCGATAAGGAGACGGTTCCGGGCATCTATTACCGCATAACAATTACCACCACCGTTAGAGGGCTAGTGTAACGACCATTATCTTGCTCAGTCCTGTGGGTTGACTGGGCTCGGCTGGATGGTTCTCATGTGGGGTAGGACTCAGATGGTGACCCGGGCCGCAGGCATCCGAAGGATCACCTGGCCTGGAAGTTCAAGGTGGCTCACTCCATGGCTGGCGGTGTCCTGGCTTCTGGCTTGGAGCTCAGTTTCAGTTCTCAACCCTAATACCTACACCTGGCTTTGCTCTGTGCTTTGGGCTTCTCTGGTGGATGGGATCTGAGAGGGAGTGTTCCACAAGCAAGAAAGAGTTCCCAGAGAACCAGGCAGATGCTTTCAAGGCTTCTTATGCCCTAACGTCAGAGAGCCCAGCAGGTCAGTTCTAATGAAGGCCAGCCTTCTCTGTGTGAGATAGAGAGCTGTGTACAGGGCACACAAGGATAAAATGATACAGCTGGTGCCTCTGGGAAGCTAAGAATAAATCGGGAAGGTAAACATGATTTCAGATCTGGAATTAACTAGATCGAATGCTCTGATAACTATTTTACCCGGCCATGGTGGGGACACTAAAGGAAAAAGCAGTTTAGGAGGGTGGGGAATCAGACTGAGCATCATAAAGGAGGTGATGGCTCAAACGAAGGCAGGAAAGGGAAGCTGCTGTTTGTCCTGGACAGTGTGGGTTTGTGTGTATTTATGTAGAAGGGGAAAGAGATGAGAAAGAGGTCTATGACAATTCAAGAGTGAGAAAGCAACATAATGACACAGTCGGATGTATTCTGGGAATTTTAAGCTACACAGCAGAAAACTCACAAAGGGACTGCAACTGCACAAGATGCTACTGAAATCATCTGAAAAGATGCGTTGAACAAATAAGCTTAGAAACAAAGTTAAAGTTCCTGCAGTACTTCTTAGATTTTATAACATGCGCTTATGTATTTTGAATTTTGGCCAATTTGGAGGGATGGTAGGTGAGCCAAGAGTATAAAATACTCCCCAGACCTCTTTTAAAGGCATGTACGAAAGTAGGACTAGATTTGGGAAATCTTCGTTTGGTATAAAGAAGAGAGTGTGGCATCGGAAGGTGATAGGTGAGGGCTAGACTAAGAAGCTTGGTCATTATCTTCAGGACAATTTACAACTATTTCCTGAGCACCTAGTCCATCCCAGGCACTTTTCGTGGCACTGGGGATCTCTCAGGAAACAAGGAAGAACAAAAAATCTCTCTCCGTACAGCTTACCTTCTCCTGAAAAGAGACAGACACTAAAGAAGATAAAGAGGAATAATATGTAGTGTGTTAAATGGTGATAAAGCACCAGGGAGAAAAAATAAGTCTCGGAGGAGGGGAAAGAGAGAGAGGGAATTTATATCGGCGGGTCGGGAGCTGATCCCTAAGAAATGACATGTGGCCAAAGACCCGAAGAATGGGGCTCAGTTCTGGAGATCTTCCTGGAGGCCAAGGACCCTGGTGTACAGAGGGAAGAGAAGGGGCACCAACAGAGTGATCCTGGGGGATGGTCCTGTCCACCCAAGACGACCACAGGTATAGGGCCTCCAGGGCCCCCGGCTCTTTGGCTTTTACCCTGAGTGAGATGTGGAACCCTTAGAGGTCTTTGAGCCCCGGAGGGATAAGATTGACTTACTTATAAAAGCATCTTTTGGAGTTTCCTTGTGGTGCAGTGGGTTAAGGATCTGGAATTGTTACTACAGCGGCTTAGGTCACTGCTGTGGTGCAGATTTGATCCCTGGCCTGGGAACTTACACATGCCCCCCCACCACCACCCCTGATCTCTCTTGCTAATCTATAAGACATTCAACAAAAAGGGCAAAACTAGAGGCAGGGGACTCATTAGAGGGCTCTTGTGTTCTGTAGGTGGCTTGTACCAGAGTGGGAGCAGAAGTGCTGGTAAGAACTGATTGGATTCTGGGCATATGTTGAAGGGAAACTCAACAAGGTTTTCTTGTGGAGACCATGTGGAATGTGTAGCAGAGAAAGAGGCACTGTGATGATTTCAAAGTTTTAGACTGAGCATCTGGAAAGATGGAACTCCTGTAACTGAGTAGGAAAGACTTGCAGGAGGGGAAGTTTGAGGAAGAAGATTAGAAGTTAGTGGTTACAGGATTTGGGTTCAGGAAGCCCATAGACATTAAAGCAAGGGCATTGTACGATTGCATCAGCATATGAGAGAAAACAAGCTAAACCTCTCTGACAGCCTCAGGGACGGAGGATGGATTAGAGAGGAAGCATGGATACCACGAGGTGGTCAGGAGTAAGAGGAGGCCTTTCAGAGGCTAAAACAAAAATCCAGAAAACCACTGAAAAGAAGCTGATTGAGAACAGGCAAGTAGGTTTAGATTCGAAGAAGCAGGAACAAGAGAAGGCAGGGAGGTGAAATCAGTCACTTTTCACACGTGGCCCAAAGTAGGGGAGAGGAGGTTAATATCAAAGATGCTTACAGTCCAGGATACAGTGTGGATGGTGGCTCCCTCGCCAAGATCAGGAGGATAGAAGATGGAGCATTTTGGTGGAAGAAGATGATGACTCTCTAGGAACCTGATGAATATGAACTGCCCTAGTAAACTCTCTATGCGGATATCCAGGGGCCTGTTGATATGTTCATTTGTGGGTTACTAAATATCTCCTTTCCCCCCCGCAACTTTGCAATTAACAGGGTCATATGACTAATTCCTGCTAATAGACTAGGGGCAGAAGTCACCTGTGTCACTTCCAGATGGGAGGGTTTAAGAGTCACTACACAATCCTCCCCCTCACTATCCTTCTGCCACAGACATTAGAGGTCATAGGAGGTTCAGAGGCGTAGCCTGTTCAGCCTGGATCCCTGAGTGACTCTATGGAGCTCCATCTACCAGCTTCTGCTGGACATGGGTCATGAGTGAGAAATACATATTTGATATACAAATCCCCTGAGTAAGGATCAATTTGTTACTGTGGCATAACCTATGCTATCCTGACTTATATGGTTGTATATACGTGTGTGAAACTCAGGAGAAAGGTGTTGGAGTTTTACCAGTATAAATTTGACAGTTAAGTCCGGAAAATGAATGAGACAGCTTAGTGAGAGACTGCACATTACCAGCAAGTGAAAGGACTCAGAAAAATAGAGATATTTAAAAAGAAGAAAGGTAAAAAGGAGGAAGGAAGTCTGAGAAGGAACATTCAGTCACATGGAAGACCTAAGAGTCAAGGGAGAGGGAGAGGTCAGAGGTGTCAAACACTTGGTGGATGTATTCCAATTCAATTCATTTCCATTTGTTGTAATATTTTAAATTTTTAATTAAAGTAGGGTTTATTTACAATGTTGTGCCAACTTCTGCTGTACAGCAAAGTGACCCAATCATGTAAGTCCCTTTCTTATAGTATCTTCCATCATGGTCTATCCCAAGAGGCTGGATATATATAGTTCCCTGTGCTGTACAGTAGGACCTCACTGCTTATCCATTCTAAATGTCATAGTTTGCATCTATTAACCCCAAACTCCCAGTCATTTGTTTTAATTTGGAAAGCATAGATGGGCTGCCTGTTATGTTCTGAGGAGGAAGAATGAAGGTTAGGAGGAGACCAGTGGAAAGAATAATCATAGATGCGTCATTTGATGAGTTTTGACTCCAGTTCTTTCTTAGACAAGTGATGAGGGCAGAAAGAAGACTGGGGCAGGTTGAGAGTAAATGGAAGGTTAGGAGGTGGAGACACCTGATGTGATTCTTTAAGGCTCTTGATATAAAGAGAAAGAAGATAAGGTCATGGTTTTGAAGGACAAGGGGTAGAAAAGTATGAAATATACTCTATTACATATTAGTGAGTACCTGATAGCCCAGCAATAAATGAGGGGGAGATTGCTTCTTCATGCAGAAAATGAAGCTCAAAGAATGGAACACCTGGTTATGCCTTCTACTAGCATGAACTTGGGCAAGGTTTCTCATCTGTGATTGCAGGAATACTGTCTTTCTCCTTTTTTTTTTTCTTTTTAGGGCCACACCCATGACATATGTAAGTTCCCAGGCTAGGGGTCCAATCAGAGCTGCAGCTGCCGGCCTACACCACAGCCACAGCAACTGAGGATCCAAGCTGCATCTTCAACCTACACCACAGCTCACAGCAAGGCTGCATCCTTAACCCACTGAGCGAGGCCAGGGATCGAACCCTCATCCTCATATGTCCTAATCAGGTTCATTACTGCTGAGCCTGAAAGGGAGCTCCTGTCTTTCTCCTTTTTGGTGTGAGGACTGAGTAATCAACTCTCCCAGTTGTCCCAAGACAGCTCTAGGCAAACTAAGACAGATTATTCATCTTGTGGTTGAGTGGCTAAAAAATGCTTAGCGCAGTGCCTGGCAAATAGTAACTTTAATAGTAAGTTTTAGTAGCTCCTCCTACTGCTGATCTTCTGTGTACCTCAATTTCTTTATCTGCACATGGAAGACACTAGAACTTACAGAGTGGAGTTTTATGGAGATTAAAAAGTTGTTAGGAGGAGTTCCCATCGTGGCTCAGTGGTTAGTGAATCTGACTAGGAACCATGAGGTTGAGGGTTCGATCCCTGCCCTTGCTCAATGGGTTAAGGATCCGGTGTTGCCAGAAGCTGTGGTGGGGGTCGCAGACGCGGCTCAGATCCCCAGTTGCTGTGGCTTTGGCGTAGACCAGCGGCTACAGCTCTGATTTGACCCCTAGCCTGGGAACCTCTATATGCCATGGGAGCGGCCCTAGAAAAGACAATAATAATAATAATAAGTTGCTAAAGGGCATGTGTTTACTGGCACACTGTAAACACAGGAGTATTACCGTGATGCTGGTGATCATGATTGTAGAGATAAAGAGGGAGAAGAAACAGGCTGAGAAAATTCAAACACAACTAATGAGGAAAAGAACCGGCTTGTGAAACCAAGCTGGCCTGTCTCCAAGCCTCTTGATTTTCCTTTTGTGCCATGTTGGAAACAAATTCAAGGAATGATTACATGATGATACAGAATTTGAACTAAGTCTTAAAGGATGAATTGAGTGTGACATTTACTCATTTATTGCTTCCATCAACACATAGTTATCAAATACCAATTATACCCCAGACATAGTATATGGTGAATAAATATATGTACAATAAGAATTCCATGGATTATGGAAATTAGAAGGTTGGGGAGCAGGAAGTCACCCTCTGTAGAAAGCCAGATGAACATGATTTAAATCTTCCTGCTCTGCTCCCAGGGCCACGTGAGTATTCACAGATGTCAAGATCCTCCAGGCATTAAGCCCACTCTACAAATCCTAAGGGAAAAGTTGACATCTAATTAGAATGTCTTCTTGTTTGTTAGCTTTGAACCAAGCCAGAGGGTTTCTCACACAGTCATCAGGCCCTGTCTCCATGGTCAGGTCAGCCCCACCTTCATTCCCACCTGGCAGGTGGTGTTCGAATTCCATGCCCACAGCTATTAACACACCCAGAGAGGCAGCCGCCAAATAAACACCGCATCTATTTTCAGCCTCTTTGCAGTGGATTTTGGCAGATCTGCACTCTGAAATGCAAGAGTAACCTCTGAGCTTTCCTTTAAAAATAAATACTCTTCTGAAATGTTCCTTTACTAATGTAAATAGACAACACATCCACTATGTGATCTGAAGCGGATGAGTAAGAGGCAGACACTGAGCTCCCAATTAACGAATCCTTTGATGACACCTAGAGTCTCCTTTACAAAATCCCCCTGTCCACGGAGGCAGCTTTGTGCGGGCAGGAGGGGAAGGGGTGGGAGTTTGCATTCCCAGATCCTGACTCTGAATGCGTCACTGAGGAGGAATTTATTTCAATGAATATTCTTTCAAGAGTCAGTCTGCTTCAGGTAAGCCAGAAAAATAAAGGCAAACCTAGATGGGTCAACAGTAAAAGATAAGCATGCAAGCACTGGAATTTGGAGTTCCCCTTGTGGCTCAGCTGCTTATGAACCCAACTAGGATCCATGAGGATGAGGGTTCGATTCCTGGTCTCACCCACTGGGTTAAGAATCCAGCGTAGTTGCGAGCTGTGGTGTAGGTCGCAGATGCAGCTGGGATCCTGAGTTGCTGTGGCTGTGGCTGCAGCTGCAGCTTCAGTTCAACCCCTAGCCCAGGAGCTTCCATATGTTTCAGGTGCACCCCCAAAAAGCAATTAAAAAAAAAAGTCCAACACTGGAGATTCTCAAGAGAATGTGCACCAGGAGGTTTGCAAGTACACCCCATTTCCCCAAGCCCCAGTGGCCAGGTCATTGGGCCCCTGAGAGAGACGAGCTTGGGACTTCCCAGCTGAGCCCCTAATGCAGAGGAATCTCTCACCCACAGAGAGAGACCTTAAGACCTGGAGTTCGTTTTTTGTTTGTTTGTTTTTTGTTTTTGTTTTTAGGGCTGCTCTCACGGTATATGGAAGTTCCCAGGCTAGGGGTCGAATCAGAGCTGCAGCTGCCGGCCCACACCACAGCCACAGCAACACAGGATCCGAGCTGTGTATGTGACCTACACCACAGCCATGGCAACAATGGATCTTTAACCCACTGAGTGAGGCCAGGAGTCAAATCCGCATCCTCATGGATACTAGTGGGGTTCTTTTCCGCTGAGCCACAACAGGAACTTCGAAAATCTGGAGTTTGAATGACTTCTTCCAGAGGCTAGCAGAGACCCCAGGAAAGATTTGCATCCCCAGGGCCTGAGTCCTTTCTAAGTCTCCCAGAAGCAAAGACCCAAGACTCAATATTCTTAGAGACTCCCAGGGAGCAAGCCAGGAAATCAAGGTTGATTGACAAATCCCAAGAATAAGAATAGGCCAGAAGTCTGGTGTCAGGTTTCATCCACAAAATGAAATGAAAAGAGCCCTTGTAAGGCAACCTGGACATCCTGAGTAAATCAGAGGTATTTGGGAATGTGGAGGGAGGGGCCGCACCCTACACAGCTGAGTAGGAGGCATGGCAACTTCCAGGACAAGAAAGTTCCAGGGAGATCCTGTCTTTCAAACTCTTTCTAACTGTATGGTTTGTTTTGTTTTGTTTTGTTTTGCTTTTGGCCATGGGATTGAACCCACGCCCCAGCAATGACCTGAGCCGCTGCAGTGCCGAAGCCCGATACTTAACTCTGTGGATCACAGGAGAACTCCCAAACTCACTCATTCATTCATCCCATTCTCATTTATTGTAGTGGCTAAATCATTTTGCTATTTCAGATACCCAACATTCATTCAATCAACGAACCCAAACAAACACAGTGAGTCAACACACCCTTGGGTTCACTCGCAGTCATTCATTCTCTGATTCACCTATTCAAGTATTCAGTCTTCTTCAGGGGACAATTTAGTGTTGCCAATCATTTAGCCATTCACCCATTCAGTCGCGTGTTTATTCAACCAGTTAATTCATTCACCCAAGTTCAGGCTCAGGAAGTCTTTGACTCCCACTCACTCGTTCACTCATCCAGTTAGTCCTTGCTTCTGTCAATCAGTGTGTCATTAAGCAATGCATTCGTTATTTTTATTCACCCATTCACTAACTTATTAAGACTTTTCAAAGCTATAGCTAATTTGCTTGCATTCATGTATTTATTCATTTATGCATCGATCCTTCAGCTCCTCAGACAGTTTCTTCGTCAGGCAATCAGTTCCTTGGTCGTGGTGAGCATGACTACCAGGCCTGGAGAGAAGAGCTTCTAATCTATGCTTTTCTTCAACGAAACTTGAATTTGTACGGTAGTTCCAAAGGCGCAGACCGTGGAAGATGGATTCAGGTATACATTTTCTCTCTCTGTTAAAAAAGATAATAGTAAATTTCAGAGTCAGATATTAGAAGTACCTTTGTACAATGGATTCCTGAAATGTAAGTCCCATGAGGCCTACTGCAGTGATTAAATGGATCCAGGCTCCAGGTGGCCCATGAAGAAGTATACTTGGGTGGGTTGAGGGGGGCAGGAAGGAGTAGGGGGAGGGGAGTAAGTATTTAGGGACCACCACATAGGATGGGATCCAGCATGGGAACTATGCCAGAAAAGACACTTAGAAAATATTTTCTTTCTTTTTTTTTTTAATTATGTCTTTCCTTGGATTAATGAAAAAGGAGAGAGCTACATATTCTTTGGAAAATGAAGAAAGATTTGAATAAGAAAATAAAATTCAGGAGTTCCCTGGTTAACCTAGTGGTTACGAATTCAGCATCATCCCCGTTGTGGCTGGCCTGGGAACTTTTGCTGCTTCTAGCACAGCCAAAAAAGAAAAGAAAAGAAAATCCAGCCAAAATGTCACCCCTTGGAGTTAATAGTTGTTTACATGCCAGTGTATACACTTCTGTAATTGTTTGGAATATATTTTTACCAAAAAAATGAAATAAGTATGTTTAATTTTTATTAATTGATTACAGGCATACCAATGATACTGCAGATTTGGTTCCAGACCATTGCAATAAAGCAAACATCACAATGAAGTACATCACACAGACCTTTTGGTTTCTCAGTGCCTATAAAAGCTATGTTTACACTGGACTTTAGTAAGTGTGCCGTAGCACAATGTCTAAAAAATGTACGTACCTTAAGTTTAAAATACTTCAATGCTAAAAAAAAAATGTTAACCAGCATCCGAGCCTTCAGCAAGTTGTGCTCTTTTTGCAATAGTACCATCAAAGATCACTGGTCCCAGACCACCCTTACAAATATAATAAGAATGAAAAAGTGTGAAAAAAATGTGACACAGAGACATGAAGCGAGTCAATGCCATTGAAAAAATGGTGACAACAGACTTGCCTGACACGGGATCAACACAAACCCTCAATTTATAAAAAAGAAAAAGAACCCCCTCCACAATATTTGCAAAGCTCAAGACGATGAGTTATGCCTGTATTATTACAAAAACAGTGTATGATTCATATAGAAATTTTGTATTTAAGGGAGTTTGGTCTATCGGAATAGCAGTTAAACTTTGTGATCACAGAGTAATTTAGGAACTGATTTAGATTTGCTGTTTTAAGTTGAATTTTTGCCAGATTTATGTACGGCACTTGAGCATTTATGACATCATAAGAATCATTGTGTTTATGAATTTAATGCAATCTATTAGATTTATAAGACTTGAGGACTTGGGAAATTTTTTGTTATTAAAGTACTGAAAATAGAATCCATCAAGATTATAAAGACAGTTGAAAATCCTTATGTTTATAAACAAGGTTAGGTATTAATCAAGATCTCCTTATAAGTGATTATTAATTTTTGCTAGACTCTTTCAAACAAAATAAGATTTATAAACTGAACTTAAGAGCTTGAGAAAGAACACAATGCTATTTCATAAGTTTCAAAAACTCAATGTTAAATTTTAAAGCCGGGACAGCCCGTGAGTGATTTTTATAGGCAAATAAATGTCCCTTGAAAACATTAAAACAAACAAACAAACACTCAGTCTTATAATTACCTCAACAAGCTGGGGGTGGGGTTAGTGTTTTGTATCTTCCGTGGCTTCGTCATTGGGCAGGTGGCCATCCCTCCATCCAGGAGGGTATCAAAGATGACAACGAGATTTCTGGTTTGGGCATCCAGGTGGGTGGCCTTATCATCACTGACAGATGTTGTGTTGTGCTCACCTGTGTTTGTGCGATTGTCTCTTTAATAGTAACAGGAGTCTAAACTCTGGAAATAGAAACACAGCCTTCCCCCTTCATTCACCTTCAAGGCTCCATGCCTGGCACTCATCCCATGTTCAACCAGGATGCCAACCTAACAAAAGTCCAGCATGGCTCGTGCAGGTAGAGAGCATCTGAAATCTCAAGATTTTGGGGGGGACCCCCACTCTAGCCATTTCTCCTCATCTGCACGTTTACCCTTTGTTGGGGTGAAGGGGTGTCAACCCAGGGGCGTTCTTGTTCTCCAGGATGTCCTCAGCTTTGGGGCTTCTCCGTCCAGCCATTTCCACAGGCTGTTCCCCGGTCTGAGTTCAGACAGGCCTCAGGGGCCCTTGTCACAGTGAAAGTCCTGACCTGACCCTGCGAAGGTCTGAGGTTACCTCTCAGAGAAGGGAAAGGGAAAAAAAACACCAGGGAAAATGCCTAACAGCTGACAGCACATCGTTGAAAGACCCCAGGCAGCGAGCTGGCCCATCTGTTGGGGAAAAAAAACGAATCTTGCGACAGAAGGGCTGCCTTTTATCCTTGAAGACTCAGTCTCAGAGGCTCCAGCGAGGTGAGGGGTGAGTCGGCTCCCAGAGGCACCCAGACAGCCTGGGTGAAGGGGACTCGGGAGAAAGGCAGACAACTGCAGGCTGCAGTCTTTTTCCAGAGCTTTACGTCTGCCACCACCATCTCCTGGAAACTCAGCTCTGAATTAACTGTGCCTCTGCTGAAAGCCTCCTTGGCGTCCTTCCCCGTGCTGCCTGGTCAGCGGGTGCCTAACAGGGACTGAATGCTGTATTCAGCATCACAAAAGCAACCTCTTTCTTTTCTTTCTTTCTTTCTTTTTTTTTTTTTTTAGTAGATGGACACACTGAGACCTGGCCCACTCCCCCCATCTTGGCCAGGCTGGCACTTGAACCCAGGGCTGGTCTGGCCCCAAATCTGAGGCTCCATCCCCTGCACCAAGCTTCCTTGGAATTCCTTAGCCAGAGAGTGTTTCCTGCTGGTACCCCTTCCCCAAGCACACAGAAGACTGGTCTTGAACTCCCTGCGTCCTTTCCTTTTCCTTCTCCAGGAAGGCTCTCCTCCACTCTTCTCTGTCTATGGAAACCTGACTCCTGAGTCCAAACTTTTCCCTGCGTCTTGAGTTTGAATTTCAAAGCACTAATTAAGATGCCATCATTTTTCTGGGTTGCAATTGTGCCCCAAACTGTTAATGTCGGTCCCAGAACAAAAGCTAATACTCCTGTTTTCTGTAAAAAGGGCTGTTGTTGCTCTTTTTCATCTCCATTTCCCCGGAAAACAAGGGCAGATGAAGGAAAAACCATGTCTTCCTTCGTCCTTGATAGAAAAATGTGTGCACCTTGCTGGGCTTGGTGGCAGATGAGCTGACACTGGGAGTGATCTGGATTAACTCGCTAAATGTGGCCATTCTACACGCGGTAGTGACTCAAGAAGTGGGAGCCAGCAGCCTGCACAAAGAGACCACCTGCTGGATCCTGCAAGCACTCGCCCTAGAATCCACCTGCCTGTCTGTACTCCAGGCCCCCTAACTTGACAAATGGCTCTTGTTACAGATAATTTTCCTCTTGGCACTATTTCAGTCCCCAATTTCTTCTTCATATTAACATGACCTGAAGCTACTCTCTTTGGAATTTGGCAAGGATGAATTTATTCCCCATGGGTGTGAGTGTGAATTCTGATGAATACAAACGCTATATGACTTCATAATTTTCACACGCATTGCCCACATTCCACGACACTTCTGAGCCAGAGTTGGAGTCCTGCCAAATGTTGTAAATGATGGAAGGGGAGGATGACAGAGAGAATGAGGTTTGCCCTTCAAATTCATTCCTGGCTTCCTCCAAAGTCAAAACTCATACCTTCCTGGGAGTTCCCATTGTGGCTCAGTGGGTTACGGACCTGATGTTTTCTCTGTGAAGATGTGGGTTCAATCCCTGGCCCCACTCAGTGGGTTAAGGATCCAGCATTGCCGAAGGCTGTGGTGTAAGTCTCAGATGCAGCTCGGATCTGGTGTTGTTGTGGCTGTGCTGTAGGCCTGCAGCTGCAGCTCCAATTCGACCACTAACCTGGGAACCTCCGTATGCCACAGGTTCAGCTGTAAGAAGAAAAAAAGAAAAATTCATAGCTTCCTTCACTGTTCTCTCGAAGTGTTTCCTTTCCTTTTTTTTGTCTTTTTTTCAAATTTAAAAAAATTTTTTTTCTGTCTTTTTAGGGCTGCATATGGAAGTTCCCAGGTTAGGGGTCGCATCAGAGCTATAGTTGCCAGCCTACACCACAGTCTCAGCAACAAGGGATCCAAGCTGTGTCTGCGACCTACACCACAGCTCACAGCAACACTGTATCCTTAACCCAGTAAGCAAGGCCAGGGATCCAACCTGAGTCCTCATGGATACTAGTCGGGTTCATTACCGCTGAGCCACAGTGGCAACTCCTGGAAGTGTTTTCTTTATATTGCTTTTTATATATCTT
The DNA here is from genome assembly GCF_016906955.1 of Phacochoerus africanus. Taxonomy (NCBI): domain Eukaryota; kingdom Metazoa; phylum Chordata; class Mammalia; order Artiodactyla; family Suidae; genus Phacochoerus; species Phacochoerus africanus. The sequence continues at coordinate 6,692,786 of NC_062549.1, forward strand.
TAAAAATGGCTACTAATATTTGAGCATAAAAGACTTTGCCTTGTTAATTTTACCCACTTTTCACACTCATATCTACAACCCTGTAGAACCATGGTCTCGTAACCAGAAAGTTTAATAAGAGATTCTTATATTTTTCCTCTGAAAATGGCTATGGATCTCAGCGATCTAGAGTGTTGCTTCAATCAGAGTGATTCAGCAGAGTCCATCAATGAATCAGTTAAGAGGATGGGGGTCTTTAACATAAAAAGATGCTTATACCATCTTCCTAAATTGATCTCTAGTCCATCACCTTATTCATTCATTTATTCATTCAACAAACAACTTGAATACCTAGGCATTTACAAGCTATGGTCACTGGATGAGGGGATGGCAATAAATAAAATAGCGGTCCAGTCCTCAAGCCGCCTCCAACACAGAACGGATGAAAAGGAAAAGATGAACCATAGCATAGAAGGATGAGAACCGTGATGAGGTACAAATGAAGAGTTTATGAGGGGGCAGAGAGGGACATGCATACGAGCCTATAATTCCTAAGGGAATTAGCAGCGTGGGACTGGTGAGGGAGGAGATGGAGGCTTCCTGGAAAGGGGGAAACAGAAAGAGCAAGGTTCAGCGGCCAGAACAGGAACTTCAGGGGTGGAACTGAAAAGTGCCAGGAGTTGAGCTGGAAGAGTTTTCCAAAGGCCAGAGTGGGATGAGCCTTGGTTGCCAGGCTACGGTAGTTTTCCTTTATTCTGAAAAGGATGGAGCGCTGTTACAGCCATTTCCAAGGAGAGCTGAGAAAGTTTCCAAGGTCAATAGGATGAAAAGCAGCTTCGTTGGCTGTGTGTCATCGCAGAGAGTGAGACTTTAAGAGCACACACAGATAGAATTTTTCTCAGTATGAGAGAACCCTAGAGAATCCCAGGTTGGCTAAGGAAGGCACGTCAGATCAAAAAAAGAAAAACTTACAAAGGATGGCTCTGCGGAGCTGAGAATCTTCGTGGACACATTAGGCACCATTATTCCAACATGGGCACTCCTTTCACACCCATCTCATCGCGCCTCCCTTGGGCCTGGCACCATTAGAGACCAAAAAAACGAAGCACATACGATATAGCCCCCACCCTTAGTGAGCCAACACATGGAAAGTTTCATCAAAGCATCATTATGTCTTTGGGTCTCCTTTTGTGTGTGCCTCTTCTCCATTCTCTGTCAATTCTCCACTGTTCAATTAATTTTGGGTGTGAGTCCAGGCAACTCTGCGGTTGCTGGCTGCAGCCAGAAACACTTAAGCACTTGAGCCACCTCAGCTCTCCGGGCTGCACAGTGCTCTCTGTTTTTAATGATCTTTCAGCTGAAAAGATGTCTCAGAGCACCCTCGTGAGCACAAAGGCACTAATGGGGTAATGGTTGGGGATGTTTGGAGGATTTAGAACACATTCTCTGAAGGCTTCGAGCTTCGAAGCTGGAGAATGGATTGTAACAGTCCATTTGTCAAGAGTCTTCATCCGGGAACGTGGTTTTAATCTCCATTTGAGCCTCCTGATTGTCTTCTCAGTTTTCATCTTTTCTTACATTTTGGGGGGCTTTTTTTCCCTTCAAGCATGTTCACTTTATTTGAGTCTACAGGTCTGAATATCTTTCACTGGTCTCCCTTTGTGCTCGTTATCACGTCCCCAGATACAGCAACCTCTTTTCTGTGGATCTAACATGATATTTTTTTTCCCTTGTTCTGATATTTCTTCATGTTTTCTGGCCTCTGGTGGGCTGTGTGGAAGTTGACGTTTTCCCTGATGCATTGCTATTGCCAGCGGGGCTAGGTAGATCAGGATTGGAGAGTGGAGGTAAAGGCAGGGTAACCCAACAAGAGAGCAGGTTAACCTGGGTGGTTAGCCGGTTACAAGACATGAGATGGCAGAGCTGGAAAGGAGCAGAGCCAGTCCCTTCCTTCCTCGGCTAAGAGAAATAAAGTTAAACGCTTGTCCAGCATCACTCTGCTGAGGACCGAAAGCTACACGGGACCGGTATCACTTGACCTCTTCTACGGAGACTTTGGACGCATCGGCTCGTGCCTGAACCTGAGGTCTGCTGCCCCCTTGTGTCAGAAACTGGAGTCCCCCTGGGATGGCCCAGATGCCTCTTCTCTAGGAAATTCCCAGGACCCCCCCTCACTGGCAGCCGTGTTTGCTCACATGGCCTCGCTCTCCTGACCATCCCTGCAGCCAGGGATGGACACTTGGCTCAAGCTGAGACACTCACATCCTTGGTTCTGAAATTAGGGATCAGGAGCCAGAGAGAGTTGAATGCTTCCCTCCTTGCAGCTGGACCTGGGGAGATGGAAGCCGTCATCAGGATCTCACAAGACAAGAGGCTGAGAGGTTTGTCTAGGACCAAACAAGAGCTGGACAAATGGAGAAACTCAAAGACACGGAGGAGAGACAGAGAGTTTATGTGTGTGTCTGCTGTGACTTTTCCTCTCCTGGTTGCTCTCTCATGCCACCTAATATTTTGGCCATGGGAGGTATTACATATTTATTGAGCAGTTGTGATGTCCCAGGCATTTTTGTAGCCACTGGGGCTACAGTGTGAACCAGAAAGTCGTGCCATATGTTCTCATGTAGCTTGCAGTCTACTATGAGCAGTTATTATATAGTATAGAAGTAAATAATTAAATAAAATTATTTTGGATAGTGGTAATACAGTGACAAAATGTCTAAAAGGGTGAAAAATTATAAAATGACTGGGATTGGGTTGGAAGGCTAGTAGAGTGCACTCCAGAAAAGACAAGGGCCTTCCAGCATAGCTATGTGGACCATGCCTGTGCAACCCTAACACATACCATTAACATAAACTGTCCCGGGAACAATGTCCCCTGACGTTGCGCAGTGTGCAACATGGACAACGATAGGCAACAGTCTTGAAAAAGCCCCCCCCGCCCCCCGCTGAGAAAGAATCATTCATGCTGAAATCTATGTTGAGAAGGAGTCAGCCACGTGCAAATAGAAGAGATGAGTGTTCCAAGACATGGGAACAGCTAGTGCAATGACCCAGAGTTGAGAATGCATTTGGCTGGTTCAAAGAACCAAAAGCAGGGCAGAAGCCTTTGCTGAATCTGGAGGAGTGAGATGAAGTTAGAGGCCAACGGGTCAGCCTGGGTCACAGTAGGGAGTGTTTCTGTAGCGTCGGAGGTCAATGTACCTATAACCGTGGGGAGTGGTGAGAAAGAACAGCCGGGTCGGATCCTGATGGCGCCTTGATGTGATGCTACGGTGTATGGCTTTTGTGCCGAGAAGCACTAGGCACAAGAGGATTCACAGGGTACAGTGGAGACTTGGGGGCTTTTCTACCCACGCGATAAATCTAGCTGGAAATTGGGGGCTGGCAATCTAGCAGTGACCTCTCTGTGCCCTTGAGATTCCTCAGAACTGCCACAATCTGGGGAACAAGGAAGTCACCCTGCAATCCACAAACTGCATTTTTTTTCCAAGGCAGGGACCATGGGAAGAGGCCTCCTTAAAGAGAAGGAGAAATTCATGGTGCGTGTCGCAAAGCGTTGATGGTATCACTAAGCCAGTGGTGTCTCTTCCCTTCTGAATCACGTGGGCATGCTTCAAAATACTGTTTCGTGAGAGCGAAAAAGGCCCAGAAAGTCTAATAATAAGGGTCGTTTCCCTCACCTCCTGCATCGCCATTCGCCAACTCTGAGAAGAACTAGAAATGGAAAAGGTTTCAGCTGAGTTGGAAGCTTGGAACTTAAAGTCCCTGAGTGGGCTGTGGTTTTGGCAAAAATTCCATTTTTCTCTCCCAAGGACTTGGTTCTGTCTGATTTTTCTGATTGTTGCCAAGATGGAATGAACTTGTTTTGTTTGCCTCTCAGTGAGAACTTAGATTTCCTCAGAAGACTTGGTTGCAGGGCACTGCTGAGCCATTAACGACCGTGGGTGGGAAAATAATGACAATTTACAGGTCTGCGGCACCATGTGACTCACAAAGCCTTGTCGCACAGTTTATCTCTTTGGGGCTTGGCAGCCACTCTAGGAGGAAAGCAGGATTGGCAAGGATACCCCTGTTTTACAGACCCCTCGACCTCCAGGAGCCCCGCTCCAAGGGTGACCCCCCCCCTTGCCATCTGGTTGGGCAAAGCAGAATCTCTAAATCCTCCTTCGTCCCTCCTCCCCCTCCCAACCCCTCTCCGGATTTGGACCGTTTTACCCTTGAAGTATTTCTCGCATTCCCTTCGCTCTACTTCTTTGGCCACCGTCTTAGGTCAAACGAGGCCGACCCCTCAGATGAGCAGCACAAGGCTCCTTTCCCCCCCGACGCCCAGCTAGGCCCCCTCCCCGCTGTTCCCCACAGAGCGGCCGGGCCAGAGTGATCATTTCACGATGCAAACCGACTTCGGTCACCCTCTCCTTAACATACGTAAGTGGCTGCGCCTACTTGGGATCAAGGCAGCTGTGTTTAGCTAGACCCGCAAGGCCCCCGTGGGGCCTGGCTTCTTCCCGTCTGTCCATGTCTCCCAGTCCTTTTTGTGATGCTCTCTGATCCAGCAACCCCGGTCTCGTTTCTGCTCCTGGTAAGTGCCAGGCACCCTCCCGCCACAGAACCTTTGGGCACCCTGGTCTCCCTACAGGAAGGGGCTTTCCTGCCATCTTCACCCAGTTCAGTCCCTCTTACCCTGCATCTCTCAAGCTCAGTTGTCACTTCCTCATGGAAGCCTTCCCAGATTTCCCTGATTAGGTCACAGCTTCCCAGTGTACACTCTCAGAGAAGAATGGCCTCCCAACCCAGTTATGTGTCAAGGTTGCCAGCTCTCATTTCCTCGCGGTAATTATACGATTATTACCTACCTTTTTCGCTACGACCTACACCTTTTCAGAAGGGGCAGCGAGACATGCACCCCGCTCGCATACACAAAGTGTCCTATGAAGACTTGATAAGTGAGTAGATAGACTGAGAGGTGAGTGGATAAGTGAATAAACAGGACTCTGGAGTTTGCGGAGCTTTATTACTCAAGGTCACTCAGTGGGAACATGTTCCAGAAGCTTCTCCATCCTCTCTCTGTATCTGTGTTTTCCTTCTCAGTGTCCAGTGTCTCCAGTAGCTGTGAATCTCACTCTGTAGGATTTTCCCCAGCCTCCCTGATACAGATTCCATCAAATTCAGATTTCCCTTTTATCACAATGTAAAACAGGCCCACAGCTTACTCTTCTTAGATATGGTTTATATTTAACTGAGGGCACCAGGGCCTAACAGCAAAGAGCATCATGATTCAGAGAAGCTTTAGATACTGTGTCAGGATTTGGGGGAGGCCGAGGTACGTTTTAAGCATCCCTCCCGCCATCCTATGGAGCACACAGGCTCACCTGTTCCCCTACCGGGTGGAGCTGACAGAGTGGCTACAAGATCGCCAGGTGTTCTAATAAGAACATCAGCTCTCATTCTTGGAACTCTGCCCTGGGGTATTTTTCTTCCACGCATCAGCTCTTGCCTGGAGGCATCCTTGAATACCTGGCCTTCCAACTTAAGCCCGGGGGCACTGGGTGGGGGTTTACTGGTAATGAGCATTTCAATATCAAAGGCTTCATTGGCACCTGTTTTTTTTTTTTTTTTAGATTTGTTATTATTTTATTATTTTTTACACTCTTCCTAGTAAGCAATTATTTGATGCTTCTAATGTAGTGAGGAAATACTCCTTAATTTCTTTTTTTTAATCAGAAATTTTTTAATGATTTTTATTTTTTCCAGCAGCTGTTTCTAATAGTACATTTACCATTCTGTGTCTCCAATCCATTACCTCCCTCTCTGCCTGCTGGGTTTCGATGCATCCCGCAAAACTGAGCTCAGATACCACCTCCTGGTGGCTCTTCTCTTATCACATGGAACCAACCCCTCCCTTTTCAGAACTATTTTTGACACTGTAGGTTTCTATTGTGGTGTTTTTATTTCTAGGGTATATAAATGGACAGCTTATTACTCTTTGAATCTGCTTTTGTCTGATTAACCCAATCAACCCATCATATACTCATATTCTCTCCAGCCTATAATATATATTTTTATAGTATTTATTCTAGTTTCCCAATATTCAGGGGGAATGGAATGGGTACCTAAGGTTTTCTTTTTCTTTTTTTTTTTTTTTGCTGATTTTCAGAATTTAGATATTAAAAATAAAATTGTCAGTTATGCACTTTGAAAATATATTCTTTCAGAAGTTACTGCTGTGGGTCAGCAGTAACAAACCCCTGACTAGCTTACATGAGGATGCAGGTTCAACCCCTGGCCTCTGCTCAGCGAATTAAGGATCCAGCGTTGCTACGGCTGTGGCTGTGGTGTAGGTCGGCAGTTACAGCTCTGATTTGACCCCTAGCCTGGGAACTTTCATAGGCTGCAGGTGTGGCCCTAAAAAAAGACAAAAAAGAAAAAAGAAAATATATTCTTTCAGTCTTTCACCATTTTAAAAAACCTCTATCTGGTTTTATTCGTTGAACAACAATCTTTTACTTGATATAGTCAAATCCATTTATTTTTCCTTTCATAGTTCCTCTCAAGGATTTTTAGAGAAATTCCTCACCTCCAAATCTTGAAGAAAGTGCCCCACGTTTTCCTAATGTATTTATAGTTCTGCCTGTTACAATTAGGTTTTATGAGAACAAAAGTTTTCTGTATGGTATGAGGTAGGGATCACATTTCACCTTATAATATATAATGAGCCAATTTCCCAGGCATCTTTTATTAAGTGATTTGTCCTTTTAACACAGAGTAAAGCTAAAATACTTACTCTCTGGCCTTTCACAGAAGTTTTCCAGTTCCAAGTTTATGCCATGTGTACCAGGAGCTGATTTTTTTTTTTCTTGTTTAGATACTTTTCACTCTATCTTTGCTGAAAATTAAAATCTACAACAGCAGGAACTTTGTCTTTCTTGCTCAGTCCCCATTTTCTAAAAGGCATCGTACATGCTGTGAGGGCTCCCAAAATACTTGTATCATGAAAAAAGGTCTAGGATTTGGAGTCAACCCCTGGTTAGATTTTTGACTCTGCTTCTTCCTCCTATGTGCCTCTAGTAGATTGCACTGTTGAGCACGATGGGGGGAGAGGGAGAAAATTCCCCCCACCCTTCTTAAGTTCTTCTGGGTGGACTACTAACAACATTGGTACAAGACAGATTAACAGGAGAAAAAAAAAAGCAAATTTTAATCCATGCACATGGTGGTCTCATAGAAATAGGACCTAAGAAGTGACCTGAACAAGCAGCTTTTATACTTTTTACACAAAGAAACAATACATTTGTGAGGAATTAACAGGACCAAGAAACTTAAGTTTTGGTTGCTCTGGGCTAGTAAATTAAGAAGTAAGAAGATTTTTTTAATTAAATTTTTTTTTCTTGTTTTTCTTTTTAGGGCCATTCTTGCAGCATAAGGAAGTTCCCAGGCTAGGGGGTGAATTGGAGCTACAGCTGCCAGCCTACGCCACAGCCACAGAAACACAGGATCTGAGCTGCGTCTGTAACCTACACCATAGCTCATGGCAACACTGGATCCTTAACCCACTGAGCAGAGCCAGGGGGTGAACTTGCATCCTCATGGATACTAGTCGGGTTCATTTCCACTGAACCACAATGGGAACTGTAAGATTTTTTTATGCAGGCTTCCTGGCCCCAGTTCCCTGCCTCTGATGATAAGGGTGCCCTTCTACGTCCAGTTGCAGGGACTGAAGCTTCACCGGACAGATTATTTCTTGCTTTCAAGAAGACAGAAGAAAGGGTCAGAATATACCTCTTTTTTTTTTTTTTGTCTTTTTGCCATCTCTTGGGCTGCTCCTGCAGCATATGGAGGTTCCCAGGCTAGGGGTCTAATCCGAGCTGTAGCCGCCAGCCTACGCCAGAGCCACAGCAGCACAGGATCCGAGCCGCGTCTGCAACCTATACCACAGCTCATGGCAATGCCGGATCCTTAACCCACTGAGCAAGGGCAGGGACCGAACCCGCAACCTCCTGGTTCCTAGTCGGATTCGTTAACCACTGCGCCACGACGGGAACTCCAGAATATACCTCTTATCCTAGCTATTTGTTAAGTAACTTTAACTCAAAACTACTAATATGCCATTGTGGCATATTTGGGGGCAGCTTGCCTGGGACCCCGACATCACAGTTCTTCATCCCCCCTTGATGTGTGCCTCTGGTCAGGTGACCTGGCAGTCCCTCCCTCTACAGGGTATATTTTCCTGATTCGGGACTTGGTTCAGCCGTATGACTCCTTTCGGCCGATAGAATAAGACTCGAGTACCGGTGTGCCAGCTCCAAGCACAGGCTCTTCAATCTCTACCATCCCTGCAAGCATGGCACACCCGGGACCACCCTCTGTCCCAGAAGGAAAACGAGGGTCTGGGGGCCCAAGATCAAACTGCACCAGCCAAACTGAGTCTAAATCAGCTGGCTCATGACTTGCAGATGTGGAAAACAGACGGGGGGTTGCCAAGGGGGTGGGAGGGAGCAGGACGGACGGGGAGCTTGCGGTTGGTAGATGCAAACTATTCCATTTAGAACAGATGAGCAATGAGGTCCTGCGGTACAGCACAAGGGACTATATCCAGTCTCTTGGGACAGAACACGATGGAAGATAGTATGAAAAAAAGAATGTATATATAGGCCTGTGTGTGTACACACACAATACACACGCATGATGACGGGGCCACTTTGCTGTACAGCAGAAATCGGCACATTGTTGTAAATCAACCATACTTTAATAAAAATAAATAAATCAGCTGACTCCCAACTAATGCATGGACAGGCAAGGTCTGTAAATGCTCCTTCTTGTACACCGCTGAGTTGGAGGGTGAATCGTATACGTTACAGTTGTGGCAATTATAGATCAGTGATTCGGTGAACCTGCACAGGTTACATCTGCCTGTCTAAGCAGGGGCTCTCTCCTCTGCTAAATGGAGATTATAATAATCACTGTCCTTGGCTCTTCATCACAACACGTGTGAAAGTCCCTCCACAGACGATGACACGCCAGGCACATGTGAGCGCTTGCTTGTTATTAATTAAAGAACAATACACGTCAATCCGCTGTGAGGAGCTAAATTGAGCCTCATCAAGTGGCAAGCTGGGGAGTGCTGGCGGGAATGCAGTGGCTGTGGCCCTTCCGGGATAGATAACGAGCAAGCGTGGCGCTTTGTCCTGAGCCACAGCCTGGCTTGGCCCACTCATGACACAGAAGATGGGCTGGATTATTAGGAACCAGCCATGGGCAATTCACCCAGGAGAACAGGGAGAGAAATGAGGCCCCAGGAGTTGGGGGAGCAGAAGACCCTGCGAGGGGCAACTAGGGTTTTCCCAGAAATAAGGCTTTGTTTGTCACATCCAACGCTTAACTAATTGGACTGAGAGGCAAACGAGAAAGGCTTCAGCATTTGATAAATTAATCAGTGAGGCCGCAGCAAATTGCCCACTCACTTCATTAATTAGACATCCTGAGCAGTCAAGGAGGCTTTTGAAAGTGTTGATATTGCAGCTTTTATTTTATTTATTTAATTTTTTGGTGGAAGGGTTGTTAATGGACGGGCCAAGACTTTGATCAGATGTCAGTGGGCGAGACAAAAACACCTTCCTTGCTGAATGCAGACCCCAGCTGCTGCCAGGCCCCGGAGAAATGGGCGAGGCACTCTGGACAGTTCCCAGAAGACCTGGTCCTGAGTACAGACATAATCGAAGGATCGCATTGACGTCTGTACACGCCGCAATCCCAGAGAAGCCAGAAAGCTTTTAATCCAGGAAAGCTGTGTAATGGGATAACTTCCAATTAGCTGTCTCGACCAGTCATCAAGATTTCGTCGGTAAAAAGGCAGCTGACGATAAGGAAATGAGATCTGGGGGCCCCCAAGCTGTTACTGCGACTACAGGTACCAGTAGGGGCTGTCCCCTCCCCCTGTCTTCTCATCAGTGCTGCGTTTTGAACAGTTTCTGAAGCATTTCCTGGCCTCCCAAGAACCTCAGAGACCCCGCAAGGAGAAAAGCCAATTTCTTTGAAACTAAGAGCTAGAAAAGGAAGAGAAATCTGCAGGCTCGGCAGGTAAGGGGCTGTCAGAGCATCTTCGCCGCTCCCTTGGCCCCCGTGCACGGTTCGGATAGGGCCACCGCTTAGCAAGGCCTGGAGGCAGTGTTACAGGGCATGCGGGGCTCAGGGGGGCTCCCTCCTTGCTTCTAGCTGCACTCCCAGGCCTGCCGTTAACTATGGCAGGCTTAGCGGTGCTCACTTCAAATGAGTCCCTGAGCCTCCCTGCGCCCCTCCTCCTCCTCCCCCTTGGCTCGTGGTCTTTATACTGAGAAGACAAGGCCAGCAAGTTCCAGCCTTTGGACAGAGTCCCATTTACCTTTCAGAAAATCCGTGGGATGTGGGGAGGCCTCGGGGCAGCGATGTCATGCAGACCACAGGCATGGAGGGGCCAGACCAGACTCCACCCCCAGCTGTCCCTTCCTCGTGCCATTAGCCACCCAAAGCCCCCGGCCAGGCTGGGGTGTACAGACTGAATTTCTCAACGGGTCACCTTGATGGGGCGGAACGTGCACACGGGCCTGGTAAATGCCTGCTCGAGCTGCAGGACACAACCTGGGCTTTCCCCTTCCCGAAACTTCTGCAGTTCCTTCTCCCCCAGTTGGGCCAGGAGCTGCCATATTGGCCTTTCTGTTGGGACAGGCCCGGTGGGTCCCAGGGCCTGTCCTCCAGCATGTGAACTTCTTGGTCTGTTTTCTTGTCTGCCTGGCCCCTAGGACTCTGAGCCCTTCAAGGACACAGATTTATGTCTTTTCCAGTCTCTTCCTCCTCCTGCCTGATGCAACACCAGGCACGGATGGGTATTGGCTGGTCATCGCACTGGCAGGAAGCACAGGGGCTTTGTAGTCTGACAGCCTGGGGTCGTATTTTGGTGTCATTACCTATTTAATGTGTAACTGTAGCCGAAATGCAGTCTCTGTACACGAGCACAAATTAAGCGTTGCAGACAGAGTTTGGGGTGGAGCAGAAAGAACAGCTTTATTGCTTTGCCAGGCAAAGGAGGCCACAGAGGCTAACGCCTCAAAACCGTGTCCTCTCTTGAGAGGGGCTAGCAAAGCGTTTTCTAGATTTAGCTCGAAAAACCAGGGCTGTTGGTAAGGATGCGGGCGCCTGCATTCCTCTCCCTCCAGAGGTCACCTCAGGGTCATCGAGGCCGGAGTCAGGGGGTCCGGTGACGGTTTCCGGTGGTCTTTGGGGTTATCACGCCTTGACCTTCTCTCCGCAGTGACGATGGCTCACGAGAGGAGGGGGTGTTGGGCAGCGTCTCAAAGGAGAAGAAAACCCCAGGTGCAGATACAACTCTCCCTGGAAAGTAACCACTGCTAGTGAGGCCGTGGGCCCGGGCAGGACATAACGTCACGGAGACTGAACCAGTTTTGAGCTGGAACAGTAGTTCCGGATCGTGAACTCTTGAGTCGGCCTTTTGAGACTGAGGGGAGGCCTGTGAGGCTAAAGGAAAAAAAGCCTTTACTTCACAACACACAGACTCAGGGGCTTGTACTTGGGTTTATAACTCCGAGTAACTTGCTTAAGATCTCCGAGCCTCATCTGGGCTATCATTAGAATAAAAATAGTGCCTAATCTGGGGGGGGGGGTGGCTACTATGGGGGGTGGCTGCTAGAGTAGAGAGCCTCGTTCATCGTAAGTGCTCAATAAATGCTTTCCAAAGCACGCAGCTTGGTGGTCAAAGCAATAGGAACCTTTTTTGGGACGTCATATTTCCTCATATTACCTAGTGGGTAATTAAATCTTTGATAACCAGGACAACTCATATAAAATGGTTTGAGAACAAATAGAGTGATTCATAATAGTTAGAAAACACACCTAGTACTTAAAAGATGCCTGTACATATGAGAAAGTGGCCCGCTGCCCCCCCACCCCAAACTACTGTTCAGTATGTGCTGGGCTTCGAAAAGTGGGGTTTACATGGGAGGATGGTGTCTTACAGCATCCAGAACAGAGCCAGTGAGTACCTGGCTCACAGGACTCGCTAACTGGTAAATATTACTATTATTATTGTTATTATTACCAATTACTTTAATTATCATTGTGGTTCAGGTTCAAATGGGGATCTCAGGAGTTCCCTGGTGGCACAGCAGGTTAAGGATCTGGCATTGTCACTGCTGGGGCTCAAGTTTGATCCCTGGACAGGGAACTTCCTAATGCTGTGGGCACAGCCAAACAACAAGAAACCCCCAAATGGGAATCTCTGCATCCCTGGCCCGTTCCCATTTAAGAGTTTCTCATGACATTCAAAAGAGGGAAAACTGTCAAAACAGGCTTACAAAAACTGTGGCCTGTTTTAAATGTTTACTTTGAATAAATTCACCCTTTTAGCATACAAAATTGCAAAGCAATACAATTAAGACTTATATGGAATGATTGCACAGTTTATTTTAAAACACTCATGTGGCGCGCACTTGAAGCCCCAGTGAGTTTTAAAGTTTGTTTGAGGAAATTGACTTAAGTCAGTCCTGTCAACACATCCCTGTGAAAGTTCCTTAGGTGTCACTTGGAGAAAGGGCTACGTTTCAGGACTTGGGTGCCAGGAGGCCTGAGTCCAATGTGCCCTTCCCCCACCAGAGCCTGGGTTTGCCGCTCCCTCAGACCCTCCGGTTGCCTCTCTCTGTCTCAGCTCTGACTCTCTGTCTCTGTCTCAGCTCTGTCTCTCTGTCTTTGTCTTTGTCTCTGTCTCTCTGTCTCTGTCTCTGTCTCTGTCTCAGCTCTGACTCTGTGTCTCTGTCTCAGCTCTGACTCTCTGTCTCTGTCTCAGCTCTGTCTCTGTCTCTGTCTCAGCTCTGACTCTCTGTCTCTGTCTCAGCTCTGTCTCTCTGTCTCTGTCTGTCTCAGCTCTGTCTCTCTCTCTCTGTCTCAGCTCTCACTCTCTGTCTTTGTCTCTGTCTCTGTCTCAGCTTTGTCTCTCTGTCTCTGTCTCAGCTCTGTCTACTGTCTCTGTCTCTCTCTCTCACACACACAGCTCTGCCTCTGGGGTCACGGTTTTACCCAGCTCTGTCTCTGTCTTAAGAGCTCATCCTTGCTTTAATAAATATAGCAAGACCGGATATGGGTCTTTCCCTTTTCATGAAGTCAAATTAAACTTTCATAAAGTCTCAGTTCTTCTGTGTGGTTTTCCCTTCAGCTTCCCCACAGATGCCAACAAAGCCTCAGCAGAATTAACCCTTTCCCCTTAGCTCTGGGGAGGTTGGGGGGGCGCTGCCCTCCCCTTGTCTCTGGCAGCTCCAGCCCTGAGCGAGCAACCAGCTGGAGGTGGTGTTTGCAAAGTTTGTGTTTACTAGTTTCCACCAGAGGTTTCTTCCCCAACAATTTCACTTGGGCAAAGAGCTCTAACTCCTTGAAATCAGCTTCCTTGGATCAGACTGACTTTCCTTCTTGCAGAACTGTCTTCAGGGAGCAAATTAGCTTGTTATAGATTCCAAACATATGAGCTAAATTCTCCCCTCCGTTTCTAATATGCTGCGGTTTCTTTTCCCCCTGAAAATAGGATATGCTGGCACTGACATCTTTATCACTCGCAGTGCCAGCTCCCTCTAGCCTTGCTGCCCCCACCCCGGGGTGGGGGGAGCTGCTTCTGACTTTGCAGTCGAGGGCACAGTCACGTAGTGCCAATGCTTGCTGTTGGTCAAAAAGCTATCACTAATAAATGCCAGAAAGTGAACAGAAAAACCCATCATTTCTTAGTACTCAGTATCATAAAAACGAGCAAGATGTGATGTCGCTGTAAAAATACAAAAGGGACCTGGACACCAAAGCAAGACAAATCGTTAAAATTAAAAACCTGATCATACACCAGCAAAGCCCTGGGAGTGTGAGAACGGGTACAGAACACATCACTAGGTGACCGGATTAAAGGACACATTTGGGAGGCAAGCAGACTCATGGGTCCAGGCGCTTGGGTGGGACATAACTGTGGGTTATTTGGATCAATGGAAAGCATCTCCAAGTCATTATTCACAGAGACAAAGGACAGGGTCAGACGTTTTACAAAGCGCCCCCTAAAGGTGGCGCCCATCCTTGTGTTCCATCATTGCACGTACGGGTACAGTAGCAAGTCAGGAACGGACATGGCCGGGCACCATGGCTGGAGAGTCTGTGTTCTGTGTAGACAGAGAGAAACAGTCCTACACAAAAGGTATAAAACCCTTGATCCATGGTGGAACCATCAAAATACAGACTGTCCTGAACCATGAGACTAACTGACCAGGATGAGAATTAATATTCAACACAGAGACAAATAGCTGCAGAAGAGGCTTTTGGCAGGATTCGGGTACTTTCCTTGGTCCCAGTTGACTAGGAATGTTACCAGTTCCTCAGTGAGAAAGAGTTACTGTTAGCACTGACACTGTGTGTGTGTGTGTGTGTGTCTCCATTCACTGAGCTGTGTCTTTCTGAATGAATCCTTTCATGCCATATCCAGTGAGAAGAACACTTCCCAGTATTGTTAAAACATCTGCAAGGGGATCAACTTTAAAACACAACCAATAAGGCAAGGATCCAACACGTCTCAAGAATCTTAAAATGCTTTATAATCTTTGACTCAGAAATCCCCTTTGTGGGGATCCAATTTTGGGAAATAATCTGAGATGTGGAGCCCAGATTTCTGCGCAAAGATTCTTAATGTAGCTTTTTCTAAATTAAAAATCTTCACACGCCGTCATGGTCCAACAATAGAGAATTCTTTGCCGACTGTATACAATGGAAGCCTTTAAAATGAGCTTTTCAAAGAAAAAAAAAAACTGGGAAAATACTATATAAAGTTAAGTGGAAAAAGCGGTATTTAAAAATATGCATAATCTCACCAAGTTAGCACGTATGAGGTGTGTGAAAGTGCTTTGTTAAATTGCAAAGCTTTCTGCACACGTCAAGAATAGTTTTGACTTGACACGGTGGTCAGAGGCCAGTTGGTGTCTAAGAAGCATGGGTGATGGTGAAATAAAGCCACGGGGTCCTGTCTGCCCACGTGTCCCCACTCATCCAGTCTCTTTAGGGAGCCAGCTCTGTTCTCAAAGGAGCTCCCACAGAGAATCACCGCTAGAGAATGACAACAGAGGACAGGCTCCTTAGGTGGACCCAAGGGTCATGGCTGAGGCTGTAGCATAAAGATAACTAAGAGAAGAGTCACCCACAAGGACATCAGAGGGGCCAGCTTGAGAAAATTGGACAATTGGGCAGGGAAAATGAAGCTTAGATAGAGATGGGCCCCAAGTTAGGGCACCAAGTTAGGCCAGAGAGGGAGGACCAGGACGGCCCAAAGGCAAAATTAGACCTCTTCGAACGAACGAACGCCTGATTGCTCTTAGTTTTGTTAAATGCATCGACCCCCACCCCATCCCCCGTACACACTGTTTGCATAACATCATCCAGGATGACGGAACAGGTTGTACCTGCCACGTTGAAAGAGAGATGTTTACGAATGGCGTGAACACAGTAACCAGGAGTTCTGGGGAGCGGGTAACGCAGAGTGTGAATCCAGGTTAGCTGTCTTACCAGACAGATTTGCAAGTGCCTTCCTTTTTTTTCCTTGTACTTTTGGCCATGTCTGCAGCATGTGGAAGTTTTCCCCGGGCAGAAAGATTGAACTCACTGTGTTGCAGGCACATTTTTGCCTTGGCTACCAGGAAACATAGCTACACTTAAAACTCAGTTGCAACCCCAAGCATTATATTTGCATATATTTAAAAATTGCAATAAATGTTTCTAAGGACTTTTTATTGTCTCTCCTTAGACAATAGCTACTTGGAAGAGACTTTCTGACTCCTCCACTCCCTGTTTTCTTTTATTTATTTATTTATTTATTTAGTCTCTTTAGGGCTGCACCCAAGGCATATGGAGGTTCCCAGGCTAGGGGTTGAATAAGGGTTATAGCCTCTGGCCTACGCCACAACCACAGCAACCCCAGATGCGTGCCATGTCTTTGAACTACACCACACCTCACAGTAACGCCAGGTCCTTAACCCACTGAGCGAGGCCAGGGATCAAACCTCTGTCCTCATGGCTACTAGTCAGATTTGTTTCCGCTGAGCTGTAATGGGAATGCCCTTATTTTGCTTTTTTTTTTCCAAATATTGATAAAATGATCAATGAATATTGAAAGTTTTGATGAGTAAATGCATCTCAGCCTATGTTCTTAGTTCTGTTCTATCTCATCTCTTAAAACATTTCTAGTCTTGGAGTTCCCTTCATGGCTCAGTGGTTAACGAATCCGACTAGGAACCATGAGGTTGCGGGTTCGATCCCTGGCCTTGCTCAGTGGGTTAAGGATCTGGCGTTGCCATGAGTTGTGGTGTAGGTTGCATACGAGGCTCGGATCTGGCGTTGCTGTGGCTCTGGCGTAGGCCGGGGGCTACAGCTCTGATTCAGCCCCTAGCCTGGGAACCTCCATATGCTGTGGGAGCAGCCCAAGGAATGGCAAAAAGACAAAAAAAAAAATTTCTAGTCTTTTCTGTGTAAACCTTGTCACCACGTGCTTGTTTTTATGATGCAAACCGCTTCCATTTTTTTTAAATAAGTGAGTATAAATTAGGAAAGGAGGGAAGGAAGGAACAAAGGAAGGAAGGAAGAAGGAAGGGAGGGAGGGAGGGAAAGAGAGAGGAGAGCTAAGTTCTGCCTCCCTTAGCGATACAAAACTATAAAAGAACTAGCCCTATAGGAACTAGAATATGCAGTTTGCTCAGCAAGCTTTCATATTATTCTGGTGTATACATAATTTTTGTAGTATCAAACCTATTCACTGAATAGACTAATTCATATTCATTGAAAAAATTGAGTAAAATTCAGAAAGGCCAAGTAGTAACAATCCCAACAGCTATAATTTATAGCTTACTATAAGCCAGACTCTTTGCCAGGGATTTTATGTCCATAATCTAATTTCCCAGCACACATGAAAGGTAGCTGTGATAATGCATGCTCAAGATGAGAAGCAAAGCCTTGGTAATGTTAATCATTCTAGAGGTTGTAGGTCTGACTTTGAACCCTAGACGGCTCACCCCAAGTGTCCTGCTCTCTTACCGGGATCTCTCTTACCAGGATTCCTCTGTTCTCTGTAACAGGGAGGCTGAGCAGGAAGAGATAATTTTTTTTCACTTCTGCTCCATCTTTGCAACAACCCACCCAAGACGGTGATTAACTGTGACCCTGAGAGGCACAAATGGGGTCCTTGACTGTCGATTCAGAAATAGCAGGATGGCAAGCTTACCCCTTGCCCAATCTTTCCCAAAAGCACAGGGCTTGGTTTACCATCAGCAAGAGGTAAGAGGTGGGCTTGTTTACTCTTTCTCTCTTTAGTCTTGATGATAGGCTGGGAAACACATTGGACTTTGACCTCAGGCCACCGTCTCTGTGCCCTGATTAGCTGCCTCAACTTGCTAAACCACACAGCCCCTCTGAGTCCCTTTTATGTTAAACTGGAATGGGAACTAAGAGAAGAAACCCACAGACCCTCACAATAGTAGCCACAGTAGGCACTAGGAGAACCCTGAATTATATTCACTTAGTCCTGCTTTCAACAAACCAGCAGTTACTGTGGCCTCGGTCCACTGCTAAGTTAACCCTGTCCTGGGGTGGTTTAAGCTCATGTAATAAAAGCAGACATTCATATATGTGCAAGTAAATCACGGGATCCAGCTGGTCATTGTTTTTCAGAATCATCATTTACCGAGACCAGCTCAGCAGGATGGGGCTGAAGAACGAGTGCTAAGGAACTTAAGGAAAAAAAGTTAACATAAAACAAGACACAGAGACATTTATCTTAAGTAAAGGTGGGAACGGGGGACTCAAGGTCTCAGGGACCAAGAGCCCTTCCTCAAGAAACCACACTGCTTTTATGGTGCTCTTGAGGATTATGTCAAGCGCAAAGGGGGTTGAACCTGCAGGATATAGGTTTTTTTTTATTATTTTAAAAGTCACTTAGCTGCTAAGTGGTTATACTTTTTACTCTAAACTATAGGCATTTAAAGTCATTAGCATTTGAGTGAGCTATCTATGCATAGCATTTCAGAGAATCCTCACTGTGCAACCCTGGGTGCCTAGGTTTGCACCTTGGTTCTCTTTGCTAATGCATATTCTGCTAACGACCCCTCATAAACCACTTGGTCATGAGGTTCCTCTTTCTCTTATTCTTTAGGGGACATATCATGCTTGTGCAAATGGCGTGCCAATCTGCACAGGTCCGGTGTGCCTAGACCAATGTATTAGGTCCTCATTAGGCTGACCCCGCGCACAACCCATGCCTTTAGGTCTTTCTTCTTAAGCTTAAGTCATTTACCATCACCGTGACGGTTTCTCAATCAGGGAGACAGGACAAAGGAAGGAAGGATAAGATGGAGTTCTCAGCAAAGAGGCTAAGAAAATATTATAAAAACATGTCTCGCCACAATCATTCATCCATTTCATAAATCCTATCCCACCCTCCTGCAAAAAAAACCCCAAGAGTCAAGTACATCTGTGAATATTAGTCAGGATAGGTCATCTCTTGCTGCTGCAAGGGACAAACCTCACCATCTCAGTGCCTCAACTTCACAAATGTGAAGTCCACTCGTGTCAGGAGATTCCTTGGCGCAGTTCTTCAGTTCTTTGGGACCCAGATTCTCCTTTCTAGTGATGCTACCATCTCCGTATAAGCTTGCAGGGTGGTTGCAACAAGGGAAGAGAAAACAGGCATGCCAGATGGAGTCTTTGCTTTTTAGGGCCGCACACGTGGCATATGGAGGTTCCCAGGCTAGGGGTCCAATCGGCAGCTGCCCGCCTACACCACAGCCACAGCAATGTCAGATCCTTAACCCACTGAGTGAGGCCAGGGATCGAACCTGTGTCCTCATAGATACCAGCCAGGTTCGTTTCCACTGAGCCACAAAGGAAACTTCCCAGATGGAGTCATTTTTAAGAGTCAAGTCTGGAAGTAGAAAATATTTCTAAATATCCCATTGACCCCCCCCCCCTCCGCATTGCCTGACCCCATTTAACCCCAGTGGAGACTAAGAAAGGCAATGTCCGCACTGGTGCGGCAAAGGCACAGGAAAATGAAAAGGGATCTCGGAGTGCACTGAGTATGGTCTCTGCCACACCATCTATTTGCATCTCCAATCCCCCATCCCCATAACCAACCAGAACAGCACAATCCTCCACAGAATTTAGCAGCATCCTCCCCAACCTGCTGGCAGAGGAAGGAGGCCCTGATCCCACTGACTCCCCATATTCCCAGGTGGCCATTTACCAGAGTCCGACCCCAGTCTAACCTCACTGTTGAAAGCCTGATGGAGTCCTCTCAAAGCAGACCCCGGGGGGAGGAAAACCGCTCTGGAGCTAATGAGCCAGCCGAAAAGAACAGAAGCAGGAGGTGAGGAAATCCCTGCCTCCACCCCATTAAGGAGAGGAGAAGGATTAACAAGCTCGTTGGGAGTTTGATGAGAATTTTTCCCTTGGGGCTGATGGTTGCATTAATTCATCCCTTAAGTTCTTGATTCTCTTTGCTTCTCCACCTGCTTATCTAGGTAAAACCAGACTAGGACAAAACATCCCTGGGCTGCCCTAAAGCAGGAAAAAGTTCACAAAAGCCCTTTTCCTGACCTCCCACATAGAGGTGGATGGTCTGCCCTCTGTGACTGTCAAACACCTGCAATGCCTATGCCATAACATTATATAGAAACCACCGGTTCCCACACCTGACTCCTCTACGAGATGGGGCTTTGCTTCTCATGGGAAGAGCATGGGATCTGGAGGGCAGCGTAGGGACCCCCCCCCCCAGTTTGAAACCTTCCACAAGGCATTAGGCATCTCTAGTCTTCAGTCTCACGCCCCTAAATTAGAAAACACCCACTTTATAGTTTATACCGTAAAGCAGTGCTTCTCAACCCAGTAGCAGAGTTGTCTTCACCCTTGAGATTCGAACTTAATTGGCCTAGGTACAGCCTGCACATCAAGTGTTTTAACAGCTCTCCAGGTAATTCTCATATTCAGCTAGGATTAAAAACCATCAGTGTGGATTTCCTGCTGTGGCGCAGTGGCTTAAGAATCCGACTTCAGGGAGTTCCCATTCTGGCTCAGCAGGTTAAGAACCCAACTAGTATCCGTGAGGAGGCAGGTTCGATCCCTGGCCTCCCTCAGCGGGTTAAGGATCCAGCATTGCTGCAAGCTGTAGCATAAGTCGCAGATGCAGCTCGCGTCTAGCATTGCTGTGGCTGTGGCATAGGCTGGTAGCTGCAGCTCCAATTCGACCCTTAGCCTGGGACCCTCTGTATGCCGCAGGTGTGGCCCTAAAAGACAAAAAAACAAAAAACAAACAAACACACACACAAACAAAACACCTCTGACTGCAGGGGCCCCAGTAGTTGCAGAGGCATGAGCTTGATCCCTGGCCTGGCGCAGACGGATAAAGTATTCAGCGTTGCTGAAGCTGTGGCATAGGTTGCAGCTGCAGCTCAAATTCAGTCCCTGGCCCAGGAACTTCTATATATTGCGGATGTGGCCATAACAAAATTAATAAATAGGAGTTCCCGTCATGGTTCAGTGGAAACCAATCTGATGAGGAACCATGAGGTTGAGGGTTCGATCCCTGGTCTCGCTCAGTGGGTGTGGCCATGATCCAGCGTTGCCATGAGCTGTGGTGTAGATCGCAGATGTGGCTCAGACCCCAAGTTGCTATGGCTGTGGTGTAGGCTGGCAGCTACAGCTCTGATTAGACCCCTAGCCTAGGAACCTCCATATGCTGTGGGTGTGGCCTTATAAAGACAAAAGACATAAATAAATAAATAAATAAATGTCTTCATATAATTAAAAAAAAAAACACGAAAACAAAAAACCAGCTGTGTAAAGGAAAGGAAATGAACCCTGTCCCTCCTGGGTTTTATACCCAGCCAGGGGCCCATCAGTGCTTTTCACCGAGAGAGATGAGAAGTTTAACCCTGGCTAACGTTTGACCTGGCCCTTACAGCGGGTTAGTAGATGCAAACTATTACACTTAGAACGGATAAGCTGCGAGGTCCTGCTGTACAGCACAGGGAACTACATCCAGTCTCTTGGGATAGACCATGATGGCAGATAATATCAGAAAGGGAATGTGTGTGTGTGTGTGTGTGTGTGTGTGTGTGTGTGTGTGTGTGTGTGTGTGTGAGAGAGAGAGAGAGAGACAGAGAGAGAGACTGGGTCACTTTGCTGTACAGCAGAAATGGGCACAACACTGTAAGTCAATTAGACTTTAATAAAAAATAAGAATTACTTCTCCAACATTGTTTATCTCCTATGGCTTAATTAACAGGTGACAGTCCCAGAACCTGAGGGATAAGCATTTCAGTCCTAAATGTTTGGGACCTCAGTTCCAAAAATGGGCTCCAGAAAAAGGAACAGAAACAGGTTTTGTTGTTGTTGTTGTTGTTGTTGTTGTTGCTATTTCTTGGGCCGCTCCTTTTTTGTTGTTGTTGTTGTTGTTGTTGCTATTTCTTGGGCCGCTCCTTTTTTGTTGTTGTTGTTGTTGTTGTTGCTATTTCTTGGGCCGCTCCCGCGGCATATGGAGGTTCCCAGGCCAGGGGTCGAATCGGAGCTGTAGCCACCGGCCTACGCCAGAGCCACAGCAACGCGGGATCCGAGCCGCGTCTGCAACCTACACCACAGCTCACGGCAACGCCAGATCGTTAACCCACTGAGCAAGGGCAGGGACCGAACCCGCAACCTCATGGTTCCTAGTCGGATTCGTTAACCACTGCGCCACGACGGGAACTCCAGAAACAGGTTTTTAAAGTGTGGAAGGTGAATAAATGTTTCCTTCTTCCTTCCTTCTTTTTGCCTCCCTTCCTTCCTTCCTTCCTCCCTCCTTCCCCCTTTCTTTCTTTCTTTTTTCTTTCTTTCTTTCTTTCTTTCTTTCTTTCTTTCTTTCTTTTCTCTTTCTTCTTTCTTTCTTTCTTTCTTTCTTTTTTCTTTCTTTCTTTCTTTCTTTCTTTCTTTCTTTCTTTCTTTCTTTCTTTCTTTCTTAGTGTGTTTATTTTAAGTTTGAAATGGGTATGGTACCTACAAGTGGAGAGAGTGGATATAGATCTATGAACATGACTGAAATTCAGAGCAGAGCTCCTGGCTGGAGCCCCCTGTTTGGAACATGAACCAAAGCACAGAAAAGGGTACAATACACATGAATTACAGAGTTAACAAATACTAACAATTCCCACACACAAAAATGCGGACCCACTCCCAAATCTAGGGCCCCATTCACTGCATTGACCCAGTCGTCTGAGACGCCCCTGGCTTTGTTGATGATTGCACGGAAAGTCAGGAGCAGCAGCCCCTCACTTATTCTTTCTTCCTCTTTCTGCTTCCTGCTGCCGCTTACCGAGGAACAATATTAGGAATAAGTTTCAAATGATATTTTTGTGTCAAGAACACATTTCTGGAGAAAGATTTGTGAGTGCCAGGAGATGGGGCCATCATTTCCGCCACATGACTACGGGTCTGAAAAACACTTACTTGCTTGGTGAGAACAAGGAAATTGGGACAAATTTGTTGATTTTGAAAAAGGGCAGTCATTCACCCAATTTGACTGAGAGGGAGAAAACAGGCAGGGTTATGACTCGGCAGAAACACACGGGAATCACAGCATGGATCTTTCATGCAGCCCAGGCGGGAGCGGGAGGTGACCACTGAAGGCTAAGAACCAACGTGTCTGTCTTAAAAGGGAGCTGAGAGGGACGCGAACACAGAAGGAAGCAGAACGAGGGGACCAGTCAATTGGCCTCTGACCTTGAGAGAGTCTGAGCCTGAAGACGATTCAAAAGAACAAAGCATCCAGTAGCTGGAGTCAGAATCTTAATTGCTCGCTCCACAAAGCTTCACAAAAGGCTGAGTTAGAAGAATTTTCCTCCCAGGTTGAGGAAGTTCTGCAGGTGTAGTAGAAAGGGCACACGTCTTGGAGCGAGATGTCCTATGGGGGACTCGTGGTCTGCTCTCACGCCCTGTGTGTACCTGGTAAGGAGTTGT
Organism: Phacochoerus africanus; assembly: GCF_016906955.1. NCBI lineage: Eukaryota > Metazoa > Chordata > Mammalia > Artiodactyla > Suidae > Phacochoerus > Phacochoerus africanus. The sequence goes on from NC_062549.1 coordinate 6,715,796, forward strand.
AACACCCTGAGTCTCATTCAGTTTATCAGGTATACAGATCTTCATTTAAGCAACGTTACACACTGTTTCCAGCCCAAACCTGCACCAGAAAATGTAACATTAAACTTTCTACAATCAAATTCTTTTCAAAATTCTAGTAACAAGAAATGATATCTGTAGGAGTTCCTATTGTGGCTCAGCAGGTTAAGAACTGCACGCAATGTCCATGAGGATGCAGGTTTGATCCTTGGCCTCACTCAGTGGGTTAAGGATGCAGCGGTACCCCCCAAGCTGCGGTGTAGGTCACAGATGCAGCTCCGATTCGACCTCTAGCCTGGGTACTTCCTTATGCCACAGGTGCGGCCTTAAGAAAGAAAGAAAGAAAGAAAGAAAGAAGGAAGGAAAGAAAGGAAGGAAAGAAAGAAAGAAAGAAAGGAAGAGGAAGGAAGGAAGGTAGGAAGGAAGGAAGGAAAAAGAAAAAGAAGAAAGAAGAAAGAAAAGAAAGAAAGAAAGAAAGAAAGAAAGAAAGAAAGAAAGAAAGAAAGAAAGAAAGAAAAAAAGAAAATGATATCTCTGGATAATTACCCAAGATATGCTGTTCGTTCATTCCTGAGGATTGAGGATTTTGGCTAAACACATATTTATTTCTACTCCCCATCTCCCCTGCAAAAGACACTAGGAAGACAACAAAATGATTTCTGAAAAGGCACAAATTCACATGCTCAAAGAAAACGGGAGAGAGTTCCCATTGCGGTGCGGTGGAAATGAGTCTGACTAGTATCCATGAGGATGTGGATTTGATCTCTGGCCTCGCTCAGGGGGTTGGGGATCCGGCATTGCCATAGGCCGTGGTGTAAGTCAGATGCGGCTTGGATCCTGTGTTGCTGTGCCTGTGGTGTAGGCAGGCAACTGTAGCTTCAATTCACACCCTAGCCTGGGATCTTCCACATGCCAAGAGTGCAGCTGTAAAATGAAAAGAAAAAAAAAAAAAGAAAGAAAAAGAAAATGGAGACAAGAAAGCAGGATTGGGAATTATAAAGCAGACAGATGAGTGATTACTCAATTACAAAAATCCAAAAAACTGAATCCTAATATATCAATGGCTTAAAGCCAAAAGGCATCTCGAGTGATACTCCAGAACCCACAAAATATCTGGAATTGAGGGCAAAGGTGAACTTAAAAACTGGAAGGCTTGAGAGTTTCTGCTGTGGTGCAGTGGGTTAAGAATCAGCAGCTCTGGTCCCTGTGGAAGTAAGGGTTCAATTCCTGGCCCCCCGGCAGTGCCACAGCTGTGGTGTAGGTCTGATTCAATCTCTGCCCTGCCCAGGACCTTCCATCTGCCATGGGTGCAGCCATTAAAATTTAAAAGATTAAAACAAGACAAAATGAAACAAAACTGGAAGGCTCATGGAATATGACTTTAGGATTTGTTGAGCTCCCAGATCCCCGTGGGTGACTGTCCCCTGCAAGATAAACACCAGGGTAAGTACATGTTTGTGGACTGAATGTTCCCAGACTAGGGCAGATAGGCCTGAGGTCACAGAAGAGAGGTCAGAACATCCTTTCCCGAAGAATCTGGCCAGCCCAAGTAGAAAGGTTAAAGACAGGGATATGGGAAGTTTCCCCAGGGAAGCAGGCAGTTATTTCACCATGGTAAACCCCAGCATCCACAAGCACCCTTCCATTCAACTCCAAAGTTCCTCTCTTACATATGAGTGGATGCTTTTTCAGGTAGACTTCCTATCTCCTCTTCATGGGAACAATCTAAATGTTCATTGAAAGATGACTGGATTAAGAAGATGGGGTATATGTGTGCAGTGGAATACTACTCAGCCATAAAAAAGAACAAAATAATGCCATTTGCATCAACATGGATGCAGCTAGAGATGTTTATACTAAGTGAAGTAAGTCAGAGTGACAAATACCATATGACATCACTTCTATGTGGAATCTAAAATATGGCACAAATGAACCTGTCCACAAAACAGAAACAGATCATGGACATGGGGAGCAGACTTGTGGTTGCCATGGGGATGGGAGGAAGTGGGATGGACTGGGAGTTTGGGACTAGTAGATGCAAACTCTTCCGTTTCAAATGGATAAGCAATGAAGTCCTGCTGTATGGCACAGGAAACTATGTCTAATCTTTTGGGGTAGAAAATGATGGGAGATAATAAGAAAGGGGATATGTGTATATATATATATATATGAATGATTGGGTCACTTTTCCGTATAGCAGAAATTGATACAACCCTGTAAATCAACTATACCCTAATAATAAAAAAAAAATGAATGGATAGCTAAGGATTGCCAGATACAGAATGAGAGAACTAATACAAAAGACAGTAATCAGAGCAAATTAACTTCGAGAAAACATAACATAGAAACTATGCAAAATAGTGACTAATATCGCCAGAAGAGACAAAGGAAGCAATGACTTTGCAAAACATTAAGAAAGTGCCATTTTTAGAAAGGAACATTCAGATAATATAAAAGAACTAAGAAAAATTAAAACCATGATAGGATAACTTATAAAACTCAATAAAATAATTGGACTTTGAGAAAGTTTCCCATAAAGTAGAAAAAGTAGAACAAAGAAATAAAAAATAATTTCATATGTATGTATAAATATGCAAGTGTGTACATAAATATAGAAGATATATTATTAGAAAGCAATTATATAATTATATAATTATATATCCATAGCATATAATTATAAACCTAATCCAGGAGATTTGCTATCAAAACAGTAGGTAATCCAGAAAGAGAGACTAGAAAAAATCAAAGGAAAAAATATCCAAGGCATAAATATATTTTTAATTTCCTATAACTTAATGTCTTGGCCTTTGGATTGCAAGAACTCTCCAGAAGCCCAGCTCAATGGATGAAAAGAAACACAGCCAAGTCACATCATTATGAAAGTTCAGAGTCCTGGGGTCAGCCATCATCTTACAAGCTTCCAAAGAGAAAAACAAGTCATGCATTAGAAAAAAGTAATAAGGAGTTCCCATTGTGGCTCAGTGGGTTAAGGACTCAGCATTGTCTCTGTGAGGATGCAGGTTCAATCCCTACAGATGCGACTTGGATCCCCTGTGGCTGTGGCTGTGGCGTAGGCTGGCAGCTGCAAGCTCAGATTGGACTCCTAGCCTGGGAACTTCCATCTGCTGTGGGTGCGGCCCTTAAAAAAAAAAAAAAAAAGCCTCCAGGTGAGTAGATGAATAGTGGGACCCAAGGCCCTGCAGGAATGTGGGGTCCAATTATGAAACCAGGGCTGTGCTCCCCCGCAAGAAGCTCCTGCAATTCTCTACGCATCTCCCTGCATCTCCCCTGTCTTAGACGGTCACCGGACTTGATTGCTTCTTCATCCAAACTGTGAGTGGCAGGAACAAGACCAAGGAGAGAAGAAACAGCAGCGTTTCAGAATCTTTAACAATTAATTTGAAACAGTTTCTGCTGTCCATCTGCCTGTGGTCCTTCTGGTGGTCCTGGACAGCCACTTTATTCGTGAAGGTGGACATTACAGTGAGAGTATGTAATTCTAAGCTGGACACAATTTTACTTAAGAATTTGGAAGGTGTTTCTTCATCGTCTTATAGCAGCTTTAAGTATTGCCATTGAAAAATCTAAACAGGATTTGGCTTGGCTCAGCAGAAACGAATCCGACTAGGAACCACGAGGTTGCAGGTTTGATCCCTGGCCTCGCTCAGTAGGTTAAGGATCTGGTATTGCCATGAGCTGTGGCGTAGGTCGCAGAAGTGGCTCGAATCTGGTGTTGCTGTGGCTCTGGCGTAGGCCGGCAGCTACAGCTCCAATTAGACCCCTAGCCTGGGAACCTCCATACGACATGGGTGATGGGTGTGGCCCTAAAAAAGACAAAGAAAAGAAAAGAAATATCTAAACTAACCCTGATTATTATTATCATTTAATTTAGGGCTGCACCTGTGGCATATGGAAGTTTCCAGGCTGGGGATCGAACTGGAGCTACAGCTGCCAGCCTACACCACAGTCACAGCAACATAGCATCTGAGCCAAGTCTGCAACCTACACTGAAGCTCACAGCCATGCTGGATCCTTAACCAACTGTGTGAGGCCAAGGGTCGAACCCTGTCCTCATGGATACTAGTCGGGTTCGTAACACTCTGAGCCACAGCAGGAGCTCTTGGGATGTGCCTTTTTTCCCATCTACAGACTGAAATGCCAAAGACGGTGGTGGTGGTGGTACTGGTGGTGCTGGTGCTGGCGATGCTGGCGGAGGGGTTCTCCTACTTCTCCTTCTTCTTCCTCCCCTCCTCCCTTCCATCCTCTCCTCCACCCTCTGTCTTCCCTCCCCATCCCACGCCTCCTTTTCCTTCTGCATGGCCATCAGGTAATCAAGAAATAAAGTTTACAATTCACCACCAACATCACGCCACGCCGGCTTATCTAGCTGGGTTGGTCTTTGGGGTGGTGGTGTGGGGACTTAGTCAAGCAACGGTGCAGGAACAGGAGGAAGGGAGGAGTGCAGATTTGGGGGGCAGCAGAGCTGGGTTGGAACCCCAGGCGGCCACGGTCTCCCTGAGTTTCTCTTGCAAAATCCTCTGCACCACCTAGAGCCTCAATACTAAGCGGGAATGACTGACTCTGGCGGGCACCCTGCAAGGTCTGGAGAGATCGTGTTCATAAAGCATCCGAGTCAGAATCGCTATTTCACAGCACCCTCTTAGAGGGTGTAGCTCACTTGGTCCAACCCCAGCATCTTACAGAGGAGGATCCAGGCTCAAAGAGGCAAGAGGACTTGTCCAAGGTGACACTTCTCGCAGGGGACAGAGCCATGTGGGCCTCCCTTCTAGGACTGTGAGCCTTCTACCCTGCCGTGCTGACATTTTTCTTTCCCTCGTTTCAGATGTTTTAGTGCGTGTTCCAATTTAATGGGTAATCAAGCATTGCTCTGCTCTGGAACCCCTGGGGCCTCGGCTCCATGCAGCCACCTGGCAGAGAGGCCCAGAAAGGCTTGAGGCAGCAGCGTAGTTGCTTTCCCAAAGGGACTGTCGGACTAATGTGCCTCCAGCCAGGGTCCATCTCTACGTCCCCTGAATGCCTACCATAGGCTTAATGACCGTGAATCCCGGAGCGGGTAGAGAGCAGAGGAAGGACACAGCCAGTGTGAAGAAGGTGGCCTGTGAAGACCCAGAGGGAAACAGCAGGCAGCCTTAGAATGCCCCTTACTCAATGAGCATCCATTTCCATTAGGCCCTTCTTACAACCCCAAATCTCAAGGTCAAGTTTGGGCGAGGGGCTTTTCTGTCACTTTCCCCAACACTCCGGCCCCCCTTTCCACACTTCCTTTGAACCCCTTCCTAATAACCTCCCCCCTCAACAAGGAAGGGCCCGAAATCTCTATTGCACCATGAATTACAAGAGTGTGTGTCCATGTGTGCGTGTGTGCAGGCCTGGACCTCTATGCCTGTGTGTGCATGTATATGCACGTGCGTGCCTCGTGTGAGTTTGTGCGTGCCGCTATGTGCGTGCGGTTTAGCAAAATCTGCCCCTCCCCTGAGCACACGGGGCTCTGGGGAGAAGGGAGTCAATTTGCATCATGTTTCCTGATGGCTCCTGAGAGATTAAACAAGACCCCTATTCCTTCTTCCCAAAATTAAAAATGAAGGAAATGAGTTGACTAGACTCAATTAATCTAGATGCAGAGCCATGGAAAGAAAAAAAAAAATCAGTCCCTGGGAAAAAAACTTGCCCTGAAGGTCGAAAGAGTTCTGGACCAACGCATCAGGGCTGGTCCTAAATTAGCAGCAGGGATGAGGATGGGAGCTGGGGGCTGGGAGCCAAGCGTTCGTCTTTCACTCGCGCTTATTTGAGCTGGACTTGCGCGGCCCACATCAGGATGAATTCTCAGCAAACCATCTCTTTACACAACACCAGCAAGTGGACATTGTTGTTAATTTTATTTCCCAAGGGCAGAAACAAAAGTGCAAAAAGACACACTGTCTTCCATCCTACAGCCCCTGACCTTGGGTTTTGCACTTCCCTACCCCAGCTCTCGGCTGGCTAGACTGTGGTTTTTCTCCCCAGACCCCAAGCCACGTATTTTTTCCAGAATCTAGTTGAGGACAAACACGCTTTCTTTCCCCACCACTGACAGATCCAGGTCCCACTTGGCCAGAATCCACTAGGTGGACAAAAAAAAAGGAGCTGAAAATACCACTTCTGGGAGGTGGTCCCGTCAGGGACTAGTTCCATGGAATATGAACAGGTGTCACACCAGAGTCGTTCCTGGAATCAATTAGGTTGGGAAATTCTGAGTTAAACAAAATTAGACAGTTCAGAGGGTAGATTTTGGCATCAGACTGACCCAGGTTTGTGTCCTAGCTTGGCTACTTAGTAGCTTTGTCATGCGCAAACTGTTTAAGCTTTGGGGGGACTCGTTTTCATCATCTACACAATAGAGATGATATGAGTACCTGCCTGTGTCAGTCAGGGTTCAGGCAGGAAACAGAACATTGCAAGTGTTCTAAGTGGAAAAAGAAACAAAATAGGAAATTAGGTGCTTAAAAAATTCCCTGGGGAGTTCCTGTTGTGGCTTGGCGGGTTAAAAACCCTACTAGTATCCATGAGGGTGCAAGTTCAATCCCTGGCCTTGCTCAGTGGGCTAAGGATCCAATGTTTCAGTGAGCTCAGATAGATCACAGACACGCCTCGGATCCCACATTGCTGTGGCTGTGATGTAGGCTGGTAGCTGCAGCTCCGATTCGACCCCTAGCCTGGGAAATTCCATGTGCCAGAGGTATGGCCCTAAAAAGAAAAAGAAAAAAAAAATCCCTGGAAAGGCTGGAGGAGAAAATTCTAGGCTGGATGTCCGGGAGAGATGCCTGGAAAAAAAGAGAGTAGGACTGACTGTGCCAGGAAGCCATGACCTCTGCCACGATCAGAAAAGTGAGGAATCAGGAGTTCCCATTGTAGCTCGATGGGTTAAGGACCTGATGTTGTCTTGGTGAGAATACAGATTCAAGCCCTGGCCTCAATCGGTGGGTTACACGTCCAGCATTTTCACAAGCTTCAATGTAGGTCACAGATGCAGCTTGGATCCAGTGTTGCTGTGGCTGTGGCTTAAGCCTCAGCTGCAGCTCAGATTCAATCCCTGGCCCAGGAACTTCCATATGCTGCAGGTGTGGCATAAAAAAAAAAAAAGAAAGAAAAGTGAGGCATCATAGGGCCATGCTTGAAATACCACCAGAGCCACCATTCAGAGTTCAGGACACCACCAATGCCATTGGGGTGCTGGCCTGAACATTAAAAAGCCCATCCAGTCACTGTGACCACCACGACTGCTTCTTTCTACCCAGACTGCAGCTGGACACTGGCCCCGGGACCACATCAACTGGACAGTAAAAAATAACCAACCAGGCACAGGGCTGTCCTCACTGCCTCCTTCAACATCTCCCAGCTTCTTGCTGGTGGAACTTTTCTCTCAACTAGAATCTCATGTGTAAGAGAGCGTGGACCACATGCCATTTCAGAACGCGCACCTTTGCACTTCAGGAAGATACACAGGATGGAGAGGCCAGCGGTGCCAGGTGCCAAATGACTATATCTAGCTCTCCATGCCATGGGTCATTGTGAGATTAAATGAGATCATATGAGCAACGCACTTCAAACAGTGCCTGGAACATAGAGCCACAAATGGCTGCTGCTGTGTTGCATTCCTGCTATCTGCTGCAGGACTTCTCAGAGCCTTTACTATGCTGACACGTAGGTTTTTCCTCCCTGATAGTAAGAATTATAAGAAGACTATGCCTTCTATTTTGTTTTCCCAGCCAAGAGACAAATTTTAGAGTCATTTATAAAACTTATATACACTCTATGCCTTTCCTCTTTGTATAATTTTTACCTCTCTTTGAAACATTCGGCTTTTATTTCTATTTGGTCTCTTTTAATCCTTCATTATGCCTTAGCCCATAGTAAACATGTGCTGGAAAGGCACTTAAAAGTCTTTATGATGTTGCAGCCTGGTATAAATAAACACACTTATTAGTGAGTTGATAAATCACTCAGATGTCAAGGGCATGACTTTTAATGCTGGAAATCTAGAATGAAGGTATTTGGGCTGGGATTCCTTCCCTACATCACTCAAAAAATACCACATGATATCCCATGAGCTTGGCCTCAGATCAGCTCTGAACTGTGAAAATGGGATCATTTTCCAACTTTGCCCCCGGCAGCCCCTACAGAGTCTGTCTTTAGTTCTGTGGGCCACTCTTTTCCTTGTCAGGCAGAGAAAGTCTTTATTTCTGCTTTGACTTTGGCGGAAAACCTTAGGGTCTTTTCCTGAGCAGACAAAATGGCAGCGTTCTTGCTTTTAGATTATCAAAACTTGTCCAGCGAGACCAAAACTCCTGGCCAGCTGAGGCCCCAGACTGCGTGGTTTTGATGTGCTGTCTGGCTGCCTCCCTTGGCCCCCACCCCCACAGCAGGGGAGGACATTCTGAAAACCCTTCAAAGCGTCAGCGCTCCCTGGGTTTTCCACAAGGTGACATTTCCACAGGCTGAGCCGGAAGAGGAGCACAGGAGTCTGTGCCTGCTCGTCCTGGGCAGGGTTTCATTTCAAACCCCTCAGGAATCCGGTCCCTCCAAGCACTTCCCCATTCTTGCAGCTCTGGGGCTCCGGCTTAGTTTTAAAACTTTGCAGCCTGCATACACCCTACCTCTGTTTTCTAATTGTTTCCTCTTCATATTTAATAATCATAAATACATAATAATGTAAAATTTTATTCTGCATATTGTCTGATAGGTAAAGCACTGGGTCCCACAGTAAGTGCCATCCATTTATATATGAGGACAAAGAAGAAGAAGGCAAGAGGCCACAGGCACTTGTCAGCCCTCTGCTAAGTAGAGTGCAGTGAGAATTACGCTACGTGAACTAAATACTCTAGATTTCTTGCCTAACGCCAGCAAGAATGCAGTCAGATACTATCGTGTTCATCTATAGATGAGGAAACTGAGGTGCCATGACCGGTGAAGAACTTTCCCAAAGTCAAAAATCTAATTAGGGGGTTCCCCATTGTGGCTCTGCAGGTTAAGAACCCAACCCTCATAGTGTCTGTGAGGATATGGGTTCCATCCCTGGCTTCATTCAGTGGGTTAAGGATCAGCATTGCGACAAGCTGCAGCATAGGTTGCAGAGGCAGCTTGGATCTAGTGTGGCTGAGGCTGTAGCATAGGTGGGCAGCTGCAGCTCAGAATCAACCCCTAGCCTGGAAACTTCCATATGCCACAGATGCGGCTATAAAAAAAAATTGATTAAATTTCAGGTTGATCTGGCTTTATTGCAGTCTCAAGCATCTCTACCAAAATGGCATGGTATGATTTGATGCAGTCATTTTTATCTGAACCCTATAGAGGATAAAGGCCTTCCTCAAAAAGTTTACAATTGAGTCTGAAGTCAGAAGAGGACAGATACCAAATGAGTCATAGCAGGAACAACTCAGATGATAAACGAGCTTGAACAGATGCTGGGTGAGGGTGGGACCTCGTCTGGGTTACGCATTACTGTATCCCATGCATGAGACGATGCTTGGCACTAGACCACACCCAACAAATAGATGTGGAGTGAATAAACGAGAGAGGCTGAGTGGGGTCAGGAAGGCGACACGGTACTTACACGTCTAAGCACTAATTCTCCTGTGTTTGGGGTTGGAAAGGTAATGTGAGCAAGCAGAGGGAGTACCAGGACTGCAGCTTGAGGAGTGTGTTCTCTGTGTGCGCCCGCCTGTGTGTGCACACATGCAAGGCTATCTGCTTAATTTCACCATTTAACAAGCTGCACAGGGTCCATTTCAGGGTATGGCTTCAATAAAGGACACCCCCCTCCAAACACAGTGCCTGCGTGAATGTCAGCAAAATAAGTTAAGGTACTTTGGTGAGTTTGATTTTAGTGAAGGTAATTCCATGAATTTTTGTTGGTATTTTTCTGTTCCTATGTTGACGGATTCCTACATGTCCCCTTCTGGATTGCTCACGGACACAGATGGTTCCCAGGGCCGATGGCAGTCAGTGCCCGGAGAGGGTGGTCAGACCCCTTCCTGACTGTTGTGGAATGAATGTTTTTGTCCTCTCCAAATTCATATGTTGAAACTCTAGTGTGATGATGTATGGAAGTGGGGTCTTTGGGAGGTAATTACGTTTGGACGGGTCATGAAAATGGGGCCCTCATAATGGGATGAGAATCCTTATAAGAAGAGGAAGGGACTAATTCCCTCCCTCTCTCTCTCCCCTCCCCCCACGTAAGGAGGACAGAGCAAGAAGGGGGGCCATTGCAAGCCAGGAAGAGGGCCCTCCCCAAATATTGACTATGCCAGCACCTGGATCTTGGACTTCGAGCCCCCGAGCTGTAAGAAACAAATTGTCTATTATTTAAGCCACTCAATCCGTGGTATTTGTTGTAGCAGTCTGAGCTGCCCAAGGCACTAACCACGGACTTAATAAAGATATGAACTGTGCTCAGCTTCATTAGTCATCAGGAGACTCAAATTAGAATTACAATGCGATACCACTGCAACCCACGGAATGGCTAAAACTAAAATGATGGAAAATAGCAAAAGATGGGAAAGTTAGTGGAGCCATGGGCATGGTCGCACACTGCCGGGGGAACGCTTCGGTCCAACCGCTTGGGAAATCTGTTTGGCAGCATCTACTAAGGGTGAATTTAGGCACAGCCCCGACCCAGCAATACCACTCCTGCGTACGTACGGATCTTTCAGAACTGCACCCTTATCTTTACTCAAAGAAATGGTTAAATGGGCACAGGAGCACTACTGGTCACAACCATTCCCTGGAAACCACCCAAATGCTCATGATGTCGAATGGATAAGCCGCAGCACATTCATGGAACACAACACGCTCAGCAATGAGAAGGAATAACATGCTCCATAGAAGAAACGCACAAACACCATGCTGAGCAAACGGGACTATCTCATTCCATGTACCTAGAGCAGAAGCACTAATTTGGGCTGTTGAAATCACGACACTGGGGCACCAGGGGCTCCCCTGTGCCATCACGTTCCTTTTCTTGATCTGGGTGCTAGTTACGTAGGTATATTTGGGTTGCAAAAAATTCACCCAGCTTGTACACTTATGATATGTGCCTTTTTCTATAGGTATATTGTATTCTAGTAAAACCTTTTTAAAAAGGACATATTTCTGGGAAAAGTCACATTAAAGACACATCAAAAAGGTGGCTACCCATAAGCCAGGAAGAGAGGCATCACCAGAATCTGACTGTGACATCCTGATAGCACCTTTGTATTGAATGTCTAGATTTTAGAACTGTGAGAAAATAAATTTCTGTCGTTTAAGCCAAAAAAAAAAAAAAAGACACATTTCTGGAGTTCCTGTCATGGCTCAGCGGTTATCAAACCCGACTAGCATCCATAAGGACATGGGTTTGATCCCTGGCCTCACTCCCTGGGTTAAGGATCCAGCGTTGCCAGGAGTTGTGGTGTGGGCTGGAGGCTACAGCTCCAATTAAACCCCTAACCTGGGAACCTCCATATGCCGCAGGGGTGGTCCTAAAAAGACAAAAAAAAAAAAAAAGACCAAAAATTTCTGTCTGGAGAACAATCAGCTCACTGGTAATAAGTTGAAAGAGACTTCACTGGCCAAGTACATTCTACAAACCAGCTATGTGCCCCAGCTCCATCTCTGTATCTCAGCTTCTTCAGGGAGGTCACATGTAAAAATATCTGTAAATGTTCCTTAAAAAAGCCGAAATGAAAGGTAGTTATTGGAGGAAGAGGCAGAATATTAAATAAAAGTAATATTCACAAAGGAAACAATTTCAATTTGAAATATTTCCTCCTGGGGGCTCTCCAGGGGCTTGTGAAGTTGAGAAACCCTCCCCCTTAATGCACTCCAATTTTCCCCTTCTCAACTTCCTCTGGTGACCTCTGCTTTTGGCAGGCAGGGCCTGGAAGGTATATCCATCTCTATTCTTCTTGATTCCTTGATCTCACTCAAGCCGAATTCTGCGCCTTTTACTGACGACTATTCCAACCCCTTAATTACCATCCCCTCCCCGCCATCAATCCATTAGTTCTTTCACGAGTGCTTTTGCTCATGAATATTTCTCCTTGCCTGTAGGACCTCTGAAGGCTGGAAGTGAACACCGTTCTCGCCAGCAATTAGCCTCCTGAGGCTTCTAGGACTTTGAATCAATTAACTCTACGAGGTGGAGAGGGCTCAAACTTTGCAACACTCATCCTTGGAAGGTTTCCAGAACTTCTCATCAACAAATCCCAGGAGCTTCCAAATCACCCTGGTTATTGGGAACTGTTCTCATTGTTCAAGCTGAACAAGAATGGGCTGGAATTTCAGATCATCTTTCCCCCCTCTAAGCTGCCAAGGATGTTACCTTTAAAGACACACATCTCTGCGGCGTCCGCTGCAGGATTCAGAAATGAAGACACGTGGATGCACCTGTGCCTGTGTTCATGCATTCATTCACTCAAGTCCTCTCCATTGAGCTGCGGGTCCCACAGAAGCAAGGACCACCTCCCTCTCATCACCTCCCTCTCCCTGCGCATAGCAGGTGCCCCCTAACCTCCGAGGAAGGAGGGGCAGAAATGATGGTACCGAGGTCCTCCAGCCGGAGCCTCCCCATCCAGTTTGTCCTCCTTTTACTGACTCACTCAGGCACAGCCACCCAATCATAATGTGATTATGCCGGAGCCTTTAAGGCAAGGGAGAGATTAAAAAAATAATAATGAATCAAGAACTTTAATAGATTCCTAGGCACCCAGCCAACTCGTTCATTAGTGAGAGAAGTAGACCCTGGAAGCCAGGGTACTGTTCCCAGAACCCAGTGCCCTGCGGACAGGAAGAGGGGCCCAGGGCAGTTGCCATGAAGAGGTGGCCAAGGCTGTTGAAGGTAGGGCTTACTGGAAGCCAAATGGCACAGGAGATGCCCAGGACAACAGTCCTGCCCTCCAGGGACTCAGGGAAACTGGAGACACTATCCCTTGGGGACCTTGGCTGGAACTGGTGGCTGCCAGGAGAGGCAGCTGGAGCAGAGATTTGGAAAGGCTGGGAAGGGATACAGGGCAGGGAGAAGGACAGCATGAAGACAGGACAGTACTGGAGTCCCCTGGTGGCTCAGCGGGTTAAGGAGCTGGCATGGCCACTGCTGTGGCTCAGGCTGCAGCTGTGGCACAGGTTCCATCCCTGACCCTGGAACTTCTGCATGCCACGGGCATGGCCAAAAAAAAGAGAGAGACATGAGACAGCAATGTTACGGCCAGGGCTGTGAGTATATCTTCTCTTTCTCTTTTTTTGCTGGGATTGTTTGTATTAAGAATACGTGTCACTCTTACGTCTGAAGTCATTTTAAAGACCTACTGAGCCTTGGGTTCAAACAACCAAGCGTGGAAAAGGTGCCCCTAGAGTTTGATTCTCTTTTCTTTCCTTTAATCATCTTCACACAAACTAACCCTGAGCAAGGATCCATATGCCGCCACCCCACCCCACCCGCCATTTTATGTGTCACTTTTATTACACGTGATGCAGTGAGCCCTTCGCCTTGTCACGGGAGTCTCACACACCCAGTGGGAACTGTCCCCGCCTTTGCACCTTCCCGTGTGATAATACAAAGAAGGACACTGCCACTTAATCTCTTCAAATTCCTGCAATTACCCTAGATGGCAGACACATTCCTGAGCAAAGACAACTGCCATTCACAGATGGATATGCTGAATCTCATAAACTTTAGAAAAGAGCTGAGCTCCCAGCTTGTGTACCTTCCTGGAGATTTTTTGAAAATCAACTCCTTAAAATCCATCTACAACGTCCGTTTCCTATAAGATGAAGCCAAAGCTTGTCAGCATGAACCTCCACCCCCCAACAGCTATCTGCCTTCCAGCAACGTCCGTTCAGGCTGCCCCTCCCGCCTGCTCAAATACTATTTACCCTATTGTCTGGTCACTGAATATTTCTTCCTCCCTAAACACACCCTGTACTTTGGGATGCCTGCATTTTTTTCATGCTGTATTTCTACTTGGAGAAGTCTAGTCCTATTCTCAACTCTCCCCTTTCAAGACCACGAGACATCAATGACAGCAATTGTGATGCTTCTGAAAGTGTGGTCTACCTGAATTCATCTGGGGTGCCTCAAAACAGTGAAGGCTGTTGTCTTGTTTTGTTTGTTGGTTGGTTGGGTTTTTTTTTTTTTTTTTTTTAGGCCTGCACCTGTGGTACATGGAAGTTCCCGGGCTAGGGATTGAATCAGAACTGCAAGCTGCTGGCCTACGTCACAAACACAACAACGCCAGATCCGAGTTGCATCTGCAACCTACACCACAGCAGCTCATGGCAATGCAGAATAATTAACCCACTGAACAGGGCCAGGCATCGTAACCACAACCCCATGGGGACTAGTCCGGTTCGTTATTGCTGAGCCGCAGTGGGAACTCCCAACAGCGAAGGTTCTAAGGGGGCTCTCCTGACTTAATTATCCAGATTTTTAGACGTGTGCTGTTAATGAGTTCTCCAGATGACTATTTGGTTCAATACAATTAGGAATCTGACTTCCATAGACTCTAATTTCCAAAAGGATGTCCTCTCTGGTACACTTATATCTGGCCTAGAGGATGACCCACAGAAGACTCTAAATATTGGGAAATGGTCACATTGAGTAGTGAGGGCTCATCAGGCACAAACAGAGTTAGTGCCATTGCTAGGTGGATAGATGGATGGGTCAGAGGTGGACAAGTGGAAGTAACTGCCCAGTACCACTACCTCTTTGTCCAAGAACATGTCATTGAGCCTCCATGCCCAAGTGACCCTAGCCATGCCCTTCCCATGCTCCCAAAACATCCTTCATTGCATCACGGGAGCTGTCTGCCTCCTTCAATGGACTCTGAGTTCATGGAAGACATAGAACAGGTGCCTTATTTTTCTTTTAATCCCAGTACATCATGGAGGTCCTGGCTCAGAGTTCCTGCTCAGTAAGTGTTCAGCAAAGTAAAGCAATGATTAATAAACTACGAACTGAACAGATGAGCATATAACACACAAGAAAGGATCTGGATTAAAGGGGGAACAGGCATAGGCAGTTGGACGGGAACAAGAATCCTGAGAATCTGCCATTTCCTGCATTTGGCAAAAGGAAAGCATTTCTTTTTCTGCCCAGTCCTCAGGGCTGGGAGCAGAGGGAGCCTCCATATGGGGAAGGGAGGGCAGGGAACAACAGATTGAAGAGGGCGAGGTCCCTCATGGGCTGGCAGTGGGTGCCATTGGTGATACTCAGCTCCCGGGCCAGCCTCCACAGGGAGCCGTACTTTGAAGAAGTAGCATTCAAGGGATTCAGAAGGCAGGATGTTGTAAGGGAGAAAGAGGGCATGAACTTTGGAATCATACGGGCCTGGAGGAGAATTCCAGCTACTCTGTTCCCCATCTCTGTGGTTTGCAGCCTCGGCTTAGTCATCTGCAAAAATGAGCCCAAAACAGAAAACGGAAAAAAGGGTTGGAGAGAGAGAGAGACGCTGACAATGTTGTCTGATATCCTAGATCCAGCTGTGAAGTTCCCTGTTGGCTTATGCTCATTTGGATTGGTTTTATGTCACTTTCAACAAAAAAGAGTCCTGAATAATAAGCCAAATTGAGGGGGGGGTGGTTCAGAATCAAGATCATTAGAGAACAGGTACAAGCCACCTGTTGGGATCGTCTTGAAAAAATGGACAAGTGCTTTTGCTTCGAGGTAATCTTTGTCCCTGACCCTATTCACAGAGAAGGGCCAGATATATTTTAAAGACCAGAGACAACAGACACCGGCAGGAGACTGGGCGTATCAAAGGCATTGCCTAAGCCATGAGAGAGCTAGAAAATTTCTAAGCATTTCTCTAGTTCAACTTTCAAGAGCAACTCTCAGAAAAGAATTAATCGTAAAAGCATCATGCTGTTGAATCAGCAGCAATGCTGAGAATTAATTGAGCTCTGATTTTCGATATAGACAGAAGAAAATGAGAGTTTGAATGTGATGATCTTTTCTGGAATTTGTCCACGGGCGGAATGTGGAAGGTCCTTGTCCTGCTGGGCAAGGACCTCAACCCGGCTATTCTCAGAATTCTATCAACCCTGGCTTCCTATGCGCTCTACCCAATTTGCACCAAGAGACTCTGTACACAACGGGCTGTAGCAGGGAGGGGTAAATGGGCTGTCAAAACTCAGGGTTCCCTCCTTTAATTCTCCATCAAAGCACCTTAGGAGTTTCCTTCGTTACACTCAGCGTGATTGAAATTACGAAGTTACTAATTTCTTATCAGTTTTTTTTTTTCTAGTGGGGTGATGGATCTCAACCCTGTCTACATGAAAGTATTACTTGGGGAGCTTTGGAAAGCATTGATTCCTGGTTACCCATTTCCTCTCCCAAAAGCAGTAGGTCTGGGATAAGACCAGGGCATCAGGAGAGTTTAAATACCTCCCCCCGCCCCAGGAGATTCCAATGCACACCCAAGAACCACCAGCCTTAAGTAAGGACTGAGTCTAGTTCATTCCAAGTTGTAGCTCCAGCATCCAACCGATACTAAACACTGAATCCTTAATAAATATTCTTGTTTGTATGTTTTATTTTTAGGGCCAAATCCAAGGCATATGGAGGTTCCCAGGCTAGGGGTTGAATTGGAGCTGCAGCTGCCAGCCTACACCACAGCCACAACAACACCAGATCCGAGCCGCACTTGCAACCTACACCACAGCTCATGGCAATACCAGATCCTTAACCCACTGAGCGAGGCCAGGGATCGAACCTGTGTCCGCATGGATACTAGTCATATTTGTTTCCTGTGAGCCACGACGGGAGCTCCTAAATTCTTAATAAATATTTTTTTGGGTGAATGAATAAATGAATGAGTCAGTCCCCCTCTTCTGTGCTCACATAGCATCTGACTTTCAGCTCCATACTCTGGTACCCAGGAAAGTGCCTGCCTCATCGTTGGTGCCTATTAAATTTTTGCCACGTGGATGAATAAACTTGTCTCACTTTCTTCATCTGTAAAATGGGGATATTCTCTGCTTCCACGCAGACCAGGCAGCTGGTGCTTTGTGAACTTTCAGCTCAGTGAGACATGTAGGATTTTCTACCTGTTGGCAGAAACTTTGGTATTAGGACAACAGCAGGATTCAAGGCAGAAAGCTTCGTCTGTGCCAGAGCAGAGGCAGCAAAAAATGACACTTCCTCGGGTCAGAGTTAAAAACCATCTGTGGGGGCGAATTTTTTCTCCTCCTATTCTTTGTCGGTATAGCCGTTGCTAGCTGCTGTGTTTTAACACACTTGTTTTTTTTTAATCACTCAGCCCTCAGCAAGTCATAAAGGAGAAAAACAGGATCATTAAGGTGGTACATGGATCTGCTGTATTATCATAACCCCAGGTCCTCTGTCTTTATAAAAGCAAGGAGCCAAAAGGGAAAGGCTAAGGAGACAAATAGCAGAGCACAGCCACTTCTGTTTTGCCCTCCTTCTTTGGCTCGGCCACTGGAGCATCTAGTCAGGTTACCATGGTTACGACTAATATAGACGATGGGCAGAGGGTCCTGAGGAATTGTCTGGAAGGTGTGCCTATACCTTCTTCTGAAATGTCCCTAGACAGGTAAAAGCCTCTGACCCAACTAAGCCTGGCTCCACAATGCATCCGAATGGGGAAAAAACTGCCTCCAGGTTCTTCCTTTCAAATTCAAAATTTTTTCTGTCAATGTCATACCCATGCGTTGCTTAAAATGTCAAAATCACTAGAAGACTTACAATCAAATCAGCAGTTGACTGCTCCGTCTCTCCCTATCCTCAAAAGCAACCGATTTTCATCGTTTAGCCATATACTCTCGACTTCCCACCATATTAGAGTTTTATCTAAAATGCCAGGGATTATTATGATTTTTGATTTCTTGATTTTGGACATTATCTAAATCTATTATATAAAAATGCCAGTCTGCACCTTTAAGTCTCCCCTGTACACACTCTCCGCTTTTATTCTCCCTCTCTCCCATTATCGCTTGTTTTTTTGGCCTTTTTTTGTTTTTTAGGGCTGCACCACAGGCACATGGAGGTTCCCAGGCTAGGGGTTGGAGTCTAGCTGCTACTGCCCGCCTACACCACAGCCACAGCAGTGCAGGATCCGAGCTGCGTCTGTGAGCTACACCACAGCTCACGGCAACACCAGATCCTTAACCCACTGCGTGAGGCCAGCGATCGAACCCGCATCCTCATGGTTACTAGTCGGATTTGTTCCCACTGAGCCACAATAGGAACTCCCCATTATCACTTTTTTTGGTTAAATTCAGGGTTTCTTGTGATGATGTAAATATGTTCATAACTAAGTCAAGTTGAACTAAGAATGCAGTTTTTTTTCCCCTTACACAGCTTTTTGTTTTTCAAAGGGCTTATTAATTGCTTCGTTTTCAGTTGTTGACATTGGGAATTTGGTCAGTTAGTTTTCCATGTTCCAAATTTTCTAACAAAATTTTATGACCACTTTGAATAATGGTTCCTCACAAACAAGCATGTTACCAATCTCATTGATTAATTTCTTTCCTGTAAAGACACTTCTGCAGCCTGACGCTGAATGACCTTTTACCCACAGCACGGCCGCCACACGAGGATTTTGCTTCAGCTCACTTGGGTGTGGACCCTCTGGTTTAGATCCTGTATCTTCTCTCTTGGTTTTCTCTCTTCCTACAGAAAAAAAAATCAATTGAAAGTAAAAATTTTGAGGACTTGCATATCTGAAGATATCTTTATCCTAGTCTCATGCTTAACTGGAAAATCTAGAGAATTTTAAGTTACATACCTACATGTCAAAGAATCGAATTTTGAAGGCATCAATTCACTTTTTTCTAGCTTCCAACGTTACTGTTAAGGTTATCACCCAATAGTGTTTCCTTTTTCTATGACCTGTTTTCTCTCCCTCCCTGCCTCCTTCTATCTCCCTCCTTCTCCTCCCCTGTTCTTTCCTCCCCCTTCTCCTCCCTGTCCGTGCCCTCCTCCTTTTTCCTCTCTCTGTATCATGTGCGTACTTTAAGGATCTTTTCTTTCTTTTGTCTGGAATTTCACATAAAGCTGAAATGCATCTACATCAGGTGGCCCCTTACAATTGGGAATCTTCTGTTCTTCAGTCCTGGGAAATACTTTTACAATGTTTTTTAAATTAAAGTTTTAATTTTAGGGGAGTTCCTGTTGTGGCTCACCAGTAAAGAACCGGACTAGTATCCAAGAAGATGCAGGTTTGATCCCTGGCCTTGTTCAGTGGGTTAAGCCTCCAGCATTGCCGTGAGCTGTGGTGTAGGTCACAGATGTGGCTTGGATCCTGCATTGCTGTGGCTGTGGCATAGGCCTGCAGCTGCAGCTGCGATTCAACCCCTAGCTTGGGAACTTCCGTATGCCTTGGTTGTGGACATAAAAAGCAAAAAAAAAAAAAAAGATTAATTTTAGGATAATGTAGATCCACATGCATGAGTAAGAAAGAATACAGAGAGATACTGTATACGGTTTAACCGCTTCCCTCCAATGGTAACATCTTGCAAAACTATGGGATCATATTAGAGTCAGGACATTAACAATGATGCAGTAAAGATCACCACAAAGAGCCTTCCTGTGGCCCTTTTATAAGCCACACCCACTTCCCCACCTCCACCCCCTCCTTAACCACTCATTACCATTAATTTGCTCTCCATCTGTATCATTTTATTTTTTCAAGCAAGATATGTAAATGGAATCATATGATGTGTAAGGTTTAAGACCTCTTTTCACTCGGCATCATCCTCTGGAGATTCATTAAGGTTATTTCACGTATCAATAGTTAGTTCCTGTTCATTGCTGAGTAGTATTCTGTGGTATAAATGCACCAGCTTATCTCTCTGTTCTGTGTTTTGTTTCAGCACTTGAAAAACTTTGTGCCACTTTTTGTTCTGGCCTCCATGGTTTATCATGAGAAATTCACTGTCATTTAAACGGTTTTCCACTATATATAAGTTGTCATTTTTCACTGGCTACTTTCATTATTTTTTCACCTTTGTCTTTAATTTTTAGAAGTTTAATTATGATGTCCCACAATGTGGATTTCTTTGGGTTTAATCTTGTTTATCCTGGATTCACACGATTTCTCAAATCTGTTGATTTATGTCTCTGGCCAAATTTGGGAAATTTTCAGGTACTCTCTGAGCACTCTCTCCCTCCCACCTTTCTATTCCCCTAGGATTGTGCTGACATGAATACTGTATCTCTTGTTATAATTCCACAGGTCCTTGAGATTCTGTTTATTTCTTCATCAGTCTATTTTCTCTCTGTTGTTCAGATTGGATAACAGTGATTCTGTCTTCCAAGTCACGGGTTCTTTCCTCTGTCTGTCCTATTCTGCTGTGAGTTCATCCACTGAGGTTTTTTTTCTTGGTTATTGCATATTTTCAGTTCATAATTTCCATTTGGCTCTTCATCTTCTAAGTTTTTGCTGAAAACTTATTTTTCTTTGCTTAGGCTTTTTATCTTTTCATTCATTTCAAACATGTTTGTAGTTGCGTTTTGAAGCATATTTATCACGGCTGCTTTAAAATCAATGTCAGTCAGATAATTCTAACCTTTCTGTAATTTTGCCATCAAATGTTGGAATATATTTTCTTTTTTTCTTTCAGTTTAAGTTTTTCCTGGTTTTTGGTAAAACGAGTGATTGAACCCTGGATGTACCATATTATTGTGTTATGTTACAAGACTCCAGATCTTTTTTAAAACATCTGTTCTAGCTGGACTTTTTTGACCCTGCTCCTTGTATTGTTTGTTTCCCCTGAGTTGCTGTTTCTCTCTCTCTCTCTTTTTTTGGTTTCTCTCTTTCTTGTTGGAGGCTTTCTTCAAGTGCATGGTGATTCTATCTTGTATATTCATATTTAAAAGGGAAACCACTAAAATGCTGTGAGAATTCTCTAGGTGTGGGCAGGGCTTGTTAACAGCTCTATTTCACTCACTTTAGGATGACAGGGTAGGGCTCCAGTGATTTGGTTGGGGAATGAATGATGCTAATATCTACACATTTCTTTTGAAGGTGGTGTCTTCTAGAGGCCAGCAACGAAAGGAGTAAGAGAGTTTGCCTCTTTTACTTCCTCCTCAGCTTTTCTTTTCTTGCTTTTTCTTTTCTTTTTTTCTTTTTAGCTGCATCTGCCACATGTGAAATTTCCTGGGCCAGAGCTCCAACCTGCACCATAGTTGCAGCAACACCAGATCCTTAACCTGCTGTTCCATAAGGGAACTTCCCTTCCTCCGCTTTTCTTGATGGCTTGAGTCTAGAGTTGCTTCTGCAAGATATTCCAGAGTAGGGGAAAGCAGTGACCCGACCGTGCGGGATGAGAGGTGGCATCTGGAAGGAGGACAGTGCTCCTCATAGAGACTAACACGTTTCTTTTTTTTGGTGTGTGTGGCGGGGAAGCCTCTGGCATTTGGAAGTTCCTGGACCAGGAAACAAATTGGAGCTGCAGCTGTGACCTACATAGCAACTGCTGCAATGCCTGATCTTTTAACCCACTGTGCTGGGCTGGGGATCAAACCTCACTCCAGCACTGCAGAGACAGCACCAGTCCTGTTGTGCCACAGTGGAAACTCTTACAAGAGTAACAAGTTTCTTGTTTATAGCTTTACCTTTTTCTATGCCTCATGCCTCAATTCCAGAACACTTCTGAGTTTCGGTGAAAAGCAACACCTCTTATTTTTTATTGCAAGTCTTCTACTGCCCACCTTATTTTATCTTACTATTTTTTTTCATCAACTTTTAAATGTCCAAGTATTTGCTGTCATCTTTCACTTTATGGTATTATCCCTCCTGTTCTTCTTTTCCGCAAGTTTATGCATGTTTTATTTCTTTACTTTCACCTCAGGACAGTTTGGGGAGGGAGAGAAGGTAGATGCCTATTTCCATCTATCAAAAGAAAGCCTCAAGGCTCTGCTGCTTCCCTGGTTCAAAGTTTGCTGTATTTTCTTTACCAATCTTACAAGTATGTTTATTTATTTATTTGCTTACTTATTTATTTTTAGGGATGAAGGTGCAGCATATGGAAGTTTCCAGGCTTGGGGTCAAACCGGAGCTACAGCTGCCGCCCTACACCACAGCCACAGCAACACAGGATCTGAGCCACGTCTGTGACCTGCACCGCAGCTCACAGCAATACCAGATCCTTAACCCACTGACCAAGGCCAGGAATCAAACCCGAATCCTCATGGATACTAGTCAGGTTTGTTACCACTGAGCCACAGTGGGAACTCCACTAGTCCATTTAAATGTGATACAATGCATAGTAGGAACAATTTTTATATTCACTTTTATGAGCTGTGAAATTTCATCAGAGAGGTTAGTGAGTTACCAAAGGTCACATAGCTCCTAAACTTCTGTGCTCCATTAGCTCACAAAGAATTAAATAGGTGACTTTCTGCAGATCCTATGACCCCAGAAATTATCAAACTACTTTTGAAAAATGCATTAAATACAAAATTCATTTTTCCAATAATCCAATAGTTTCCTCCACTGTACAGAGGGCTGGGAGGGTCCAAAATGAAGGTGGTTTGGGACCTTTTTTGGACAAGCATAGGAGAGTCAGCTAAGTTTAATGAGGAGAGTCTGAGCTCTAAGTTCAGATAGGCATGGGTGCAAACCCCAGCTGTGGCTCTTCCTAGCGATGTGACCTTAGGAAAATCACATAAAGCTTCCTGAGCCTATATTTGCCTATCTGCAAACTGGGGAGATGAACGCCCACCTTTCAGAGATGCTGAGAGGATTATGAAACCTCACGTTCCATGCACCTCGCCCAGAGCCCAATAGGTGACCTTCCTTTGCCTCGAGGCTCCCTGTCCCTGATTCTGCCACTAAAGTCTCCTAACCACTGCTCAGGCTGACCTTGCATGTTGGAGATGAGAATAAAACATCATAGTTGAAAAAGTCCCAAGGCCCAGGGGAAAGGACACTTAGAGTGGAAAAAAACAAAAAACAAAAAAACAAAAAAAAAACCTGTATTTTTTCATTAATGTTTCAAATAAAATCAAAGCCCTGAGGAAAAGTGAAAGGAACTGGCTTTACTTAACCCAACAGAGAGAGGTCTTTGGTAGGTTTCAGAAATGTCTTAAGGTGATGACTGAAGCTGATCATCAGCAATAATGTGCCTCAAGCATCCTTGGACTTGGAGTTCCCGTCGTAGCACAGCGGAAACAAATCCGACTAGTAACCCTGAGGTTGTGGATTCGTTTCCCGGCCTCGCTCAGTGGGTTGAGGATCCAGTGTTGCCGTGAGCTGTGGTGTAGGTTGCAGACGTGGCTCGGATCCTGCGTTGCTATGGCTCTGGCGTAGGCCGGTGGCTGCAGCTCTGATTCAACCCCTCGCCTGGGAGAACTCACACGGACAAAGAGGAAATGAAGGGAAATTGACTGCAGGAGTTGTGAGGTGGAGAGGCAGGAAGCCGGAGGAAGAAGTCCTTTGTTCCTACCCTTAATTTATTTCCACTGCTTGCTAGCTGACCCCCATCCCTCCCTCCCTCCCAGGATTACTGAGCTCGTTCTTCCCAGAACACATGGTGATCTCTGGGCCCCGGTGCCTTTGCACACGATGTTCTTGCCCCCAGGGCCCTTCCCTTTACCCCATCGCCTTCTGGCACCACCTCATCTTACCAGTGCTTTCTATCACCTCCTCTAGGATTTCTCCAACAACTCTCCCGGGTCCTCAGCATCTTACTCCATTATAGGACTTACTGCAGTGCTTAGTACTATTTGTTTGCCTATGTCTCCCCTACTTGACTTTGGGCTCCTTGGGGGGAGCCCTGTATCCCATTCATTGGTTTTATATCCTCCTTGCATACTAGCTAGTTAGCTAACATATGATGGGGACTCATAACTACATGTTGAGAGAGAAATGAGTAGAAGAATAAGCAAATTCCGCAAGCATGACCATCAAACCCAACAAAGTTGTCTTTTTTAAAAATGGTTCCTGCTAGACTCTTCTCTCTGGCTTTGCAGAGTGCAGCAGTGAGAGGGCAAAGGAGTCAGAGGACAATCAGGTGGTTGTCTGTGGCTTCATCCATCTCAAGGCTTGAATGGCGGAGGACCTGCTTCTCAGCTCACTCCTCTAGCTGTTGGCTGGTCGCATCCTCATTGGCTGTCTGAAAACTCAGTTACTTATCACACAGCCTCTCCAGCAGGCATCTTCCTTCTCCCAAAGAAAGACACCCAGATCAGAAGCTGTAGTCTCTTTGTAACCTGCCTGCGCAATTGACATCCCATCATTCTGCTGCCTCCCATTTGATAGAATTGAGTCACTAGGTCCAGTCCACACTGGGTATCAGGCAGAGATGAACGGGCCAGCTTAGAGGTTGCCCTACCACAAATGATAAGGTACTAACAATTACTACTATTACTAATAATAATCGTGAAGAGAAAGAGTGTTATTTTTTGGTATTCGACCAAACACAAATTTAACCTCATCTCTACAGCCCACCTAACATGTGACTATAGGGCAAGTCATTGACCCTCTCCAAAGCTCAGCTCCTTCATTTGTAAGCAGAGGATGATACCGCAGTTTGCATAGAAACTATGTAACAGTGATACAATGGCTGCATTTGCACATCAGTGTTTGGTACAAAGGAAGAGGAAAAATAAATGACAACATCATTATTGTATTGTGTGGGGTCTTTAGCTCCAGGTAAATGTCATTGCATTTTCTTGACATACATTTTTCCTAAAGACTTGGATTGTCTGAGATACTGGCCAATCTATTAGACCATGAAATAAAGGCATCGCCTGCCTCTGGTTGCTTAGATCTTAGGAGCAGAGATAAAATGCCAATGGCTGAAGTCATGAGAGCTACAGAAAATCCAAAATATGTGCTATCCCAGGTTCTGTGTTCAAAAGCTTTCTGGAAGACTCCAAGACTACCCAATCTCTCCCCTTTCTCCAGGGAAACAAAGGAGGACTCTGTTGGTCCAAAGTAGTATGACAGCCTCCAGCAAAGAGACCAGGAGAGCAAGGAAGCCTGTTCCCCCAGAGTCCTGCCTATTTTAGGTTTCATATTTAGAGAGATACATTTGCTGTGCCTTTGATATTTGTGAAGGCATTTCTCATACTTGAGTAGCCTGAGGCCATTGCAGAGTTCAAAAGATGGAGTCAATTTATTGAATCAGACATCAGGAAGGTCTTTATATTCAGGTCCAGATAAAGACTAAATATGAATTTTTAAGGGAAAAAAATGAAATGTTTGGCCTTGTAACTAAGAAAAATAGAAGTTATGTAGATTTCTTATAACTGGGGGGAATTCATCTGGTCCCAAGACCTGAGGGTTTGGTGTTGAAGTGAAAGCAGTTCTCAGGATTTTTATCTACTTTCACATCTGTAAGAGTCGATGAGCTGGGTTGATGTGGAGTAACCCCCGGAGCAATAGCAAGGTCACTAGTCCCAGAAGTGTCTGCCCTGGTGTCTGCGTTTCCACCACTTAGGAATCCCTCCTATGGAGAGACAATATGGTTCTGGAGACAGAGCACACAAATTAAAAGACAAAGAGATGAATTAGATCTCTGCTGCTGCCTGGCTGTGCCAGCTGCACCTCTGGAAAACAGAGAGTGACAACAATATTTGCACACAGAACCTGCATACATCAATGTGAAAATGCAGATAAAAGCATCTTGTCAGTGGTGAAAAAGCAATTCAGCTGTTTGTTAGCCAGCATTTAGAGTTCTCTCCTTGATATGCATCGTGGTTCTGGAAAGAGTAGGGTTCTCATGATTCCTCTTTTACAGAAGAGAAAACGGAGGCTCAGAGAGGTATTAAGCTACGCTTTGTCTCCCTGCTTCACCCCCACCCCCTTCCTGTTGCTGACATAAAATATAAATGTCATCACACTCGTTACCTTGGGGGTTTTTCAGTCCTTATCTCTCCAGCTTAAACTCATTTTCTCAATTTTTATAGATAATAGAACCAAAAAAAAAAAAACCCATAGAAAATCACTTCTGCATCTAATATGTATTGTTTATTATGACATTAAAAGACATATATTATATCAAGTAATAAATTTCTTTAAGACTCTCATGTCAGGAAATAAATGTATACTTCTTTAATAACTAGTATCCTTTCTGCTAGCAGATAAGAGCCTTTCAGTTTATCACATTTTCTCTTTTATCTCTGCCACCGAAAATGGTCTAAACCAATATATTCAACATTCTGTCATATTTACTCATTCAATTTTTTATTCATTAACCAAATATTTAATTTAGTCCATTAATTACCTTGTATTCCAAGAATTGTGCTATGGGCTAAGGGTACTGCAATGGAAGAAATATATATATATTTCTTAGAGTCTTCTCTCTTAGAACTTATATTTTGTGGAGACTACACATAAATAATAAACATATATAAACATGTATAGTATATAAAATACTGATAAGTGCTATACAGAAAAAATGCAGGCAAGAGAAACAAAAAGCATCAGGATAGAGGAGGGGAGGTGATAGGTTGCCATTTTTGCAGTGTGTCAGGCAAGTTGTTCTGAAGGTGATGAAATTTTCCCCGTTTCCAGCTATAACCTAGCCAGCTTAGATAAGACCAACCTTCTCCCTGAAGGCAGCCAGAAAAAAAACAACCAGATAATTATTTTTAAATATTCTGTTTGAAGGAATTGGAGAGCTACTTAAGTTGAAGGGCCAAGAGTGGAGAGAAAAGAGAAGCACAGAGGACTGAGCCCTGCAGTCTGTCTCTGCTTGAGGTATTTGCTCCTTCATAAATGATGACCAAGAGGCCCCGAAACCAAGAAGAAACTGTCATGAGAGGCTGAGAATTCAGCCATTTCAAAGGACTAGGGAGGAAAACAAATTGCAATTCAGAACGTGTCAAGGAGGAAGGGACATGGTAAATACAGTTGGAACCACCAAAGGTCTACTTCCAGGGAATAAGGACATAATAGAAACTTGCCAATGTCCACAAAGACTGAAGACACAGCTTCAACTCAGCTCAATCGCAGATGGATGCATTAGCCTCCTAAACTCTAAATCTCGGCCAGAGGAAGATAATTTCCTCCCAGAGTCTCATGTAAGTTCTAGGATTTTTTTTTTTTTTTTACATAATATCTGGAATTCAGAGAAGCTTATCAGGCATATCATGAGACAGAACTAAAAGCAAGAGAAGAAAGCAAGCAATAGTAGCAGATCCAAAAGAGGTCCAGAAGTAAATTTTTAAATAACTGTTATTAATATGTGCAAGAAAATAAGTGACCACACAGGAAATTTGACCAGAAAACTGGAAAGTATTTTAAAAATAATTAAGCTGAAACTCTAATATTGAAAATAGAGTATCTTAATTTAAGAATTTAATATATTGGCTTAACAGCCAACTAGGCACAAAAGGAATAAGGGATTAATGAACTACCAGATAGGTCAGTAGAACATATTCAGACTAAATTATAGAGAGAAAGCACAGAAAAAAGGATAGGATATATTTGATACCTGACTGAAAGATCTAACAGTAATTAAGTTTCCAGAAAGAAAAGACAGGAAAAAAGTCAGTTAAGAACAGTATTTGAAGAGATTATGACTGTAGAATTTCCACAACTAATGAGCTAATGAAACATATCAAGCCACAGATTCTTGAGCAAAAACATGAGATAGGTGAGGGTGGAGTTGTGAAGATATCTAGTGAACAAATACTCTGGACATGGGGCACAGCAAGGGCAAACATCCTGAGATGAGGATTCCAACCTGACTGGAGATGAGTGAACAAGGGGGAAAATTAAGTCAAAGAGGTAACGGGGCAAGATCAAATAGAGTCTTGTTGAGCCTTTTAATGTATTTAGCTTTTATTCAAAAAACACGGTAAACCCTTTTTTCAAAAGAATAAGAAAGGCATGGAGTTCCCTGGTGGCCTAGTAGATAAGGACTTGGCATTGTCACTGTTCTGGCTCAAGTTCAATCCCTAGTCAGGGAACTTCTGCATTCTGAGGGCTCAGCCAAAAAAGAAGAAGAAAGAAAGACATGAGTGGACTTATTTCTGAAAATGAGCAATGGCCATGAAGAGAATAAGTTTATTATTCCTAGCATTAGGGCTTTTTTTTTTTTTAATCACTGTACAAAAATTACTTCAAATGAAGTGGCTTAAAGTAACACACTTTTATTGTCTCACAGTTCTGTAGGTCAGAATTTCAGGCAGGCTCATCTGGGCTCCCTGCTTGGGGTCTCAAAAGGTTGACATCTATTAAACTGGGATTTTTATCTGGAGGCTCTAGGAAAGCATTTGCTTCCAAGTTTATTCAGACTATTGGCTTATTCCGTTCCCTTTGGTTGCGGGACTGAGGTCCTCATTTCCTTGCTGGCTGACTCTCAGCTGAAGGAATTTCCTGCTATGTGCTCCCTCCATCTTCAAAGCTAGCAATGGCACATCAAATTTCCCTCATTTTTTAAATCTCTGACCCTTCTGCCACCAGCAGGAGAAAACTTTATGCTTTTAAAAGACCTGACTTTGACGTGATTTAGTAAGGTCACCCAGTTAATATCCATATCTTGAGGTCAACTGATTCGGGACAGTAATTATACCTGCAAAATCTCTTCAAAACTGTACCTAAATTAATATTTGATTGAGTAACCATGGGACTAAAACTTTGGGAGGACATCTTTAGAATTCTGCAATTCTGCTCACATTTATAGGTTTTTTTTTTTTTTTAGGGCCACACCCACGGCAAATGGAGGTTCCCAGGCTAGGGGTCCAATTGGAGCTGTAGTCACCAGCCTACGCCAGAGCTATAGCAACATGGGATTCAAGATGTGTCTGTGAGCTACACATAGCTCGTGGCAACACCGGATCCTTAACCCACTGAGGGAGGCCAGGCATCAAACCCACATCCTCATGGATACCAGTTGGGTTCATCAGCCACTGAGCCACGATGGGAACGCCACATTTATAGTTTTAAAATGAAAAAAATGAGACACAGAGAGGCTGTGACCTGTCTAATATCACATTGCTAATTATAATTGCTATTGCTTTTCTGTTGCTAGCCAAAATATGACTAGACTAGATCGGGAAGGAAGGCAGGAAAAAAGAAACCAGTTACAGTTTTATTACAATAGTCCAGACCAAAGATGATGGTGGAGTTAATGAGGGTGTCATAACATAGATTATAAGAAGCAATTAGTTCTGGATATATTTTGAAGGTATAGTCAACAAGGGTTGATGATAGATTAGATGTGGGATTTGAAAAGAGATACCAAGATGACGCCTAGGTTTTTGGTCTGAACAAATAGAAGGACTTTTACTGAGAACGCACTTACTAAGTTTGGGAAGTCTGGAGGATGAACAGGTTTGTTGGGGGAAGATCTGGTTTTAGACATGTTAAATTAAGATGTCTCAGGCATTTAAATGAGATGTCTAGTAGTATATAAATTTGGAGTTCAGAGGAGGTTGTTAGTGGATATATGATATTTAAAACTCCAGGACTAGATGAGATCGCAAAAAGAATTTATTAAAGAAGAAAAGAAGTCTAGAAACTCAACCCTAGATACTCTATTTGTAGAGGTCAGGAAAAGAGAAGGAACCCTAAATGGGGGTAAAGAAGTAGTAGCCTCTTATGTAAGAGGAAACTCGAGAAGATACGGTCTCCTAGAATCCAAGTTAAAGTATTTGACTAAGGAAGGAGTGACGGGTCATCTGTGCAAAGTGCTGCGGAAAGGTAAAGTACGATGAGAACTCAAAGCTAAGCATTGTATTTAACAATACAGGGTTTACTGGTAGCCTTAAAAAGAACAATTTTTGGTGTAGGGATGAGGGTACAAACTTTATTGGAGTGAGATTCAAGAAATAATGAAGAAAGATACTTTGGAGATTATGAATATAAACGTCTTTCTTTCATAGTTTTGTTGTTAAAAAAAAATCAGAAAATTCAGGTCTAGTGGGTAAAAAACCTGGGAAGAACCTCACTTCAATCCCAACAAGAATAAGTGGGATAAAATACAAAATTATTACTTTCCTTAAACTCATCAGGTAGCTAAGTTCACAGGGCTAACAAGTAACCTCAAATCCAAGGAAAGAGAGACCTTGAAACCTGGCTCAACTGTGGCAGACAGAGGAAGAAGAGATGCGGGCATGTAGGTGCGTGTGCATGGCGGACCCCACAGACTGCCTCTTCTTTCACAGATTTTGTTTAGGGCGGGTCTCTATGGCAGCAACGGGCTGTCTTCACGGCACACTATTGTGTTCTCACATTAGAGGCCATGAGGTCATTTCCCGCCCCCCCCCCCTCTGGCCGCCTTCCCTCTAAGTTGATGATGTGAAGGCATGCTGGGCGTCATACAAGCAGCTGAAAAAATCCAACAAATTGCTAACGGGCTAATAGATGTGGGCTAATATGAGAGCGTAAGACGCTGAAAGCCACAGCAAAAGAGGAGTGCATACCCACGCTCCAGGCTTTCTACGTAGACATCCACCGGGTGTTCACCAGCCTGGAAGGGCCAGAGACAGCAGAAAGCTTCCCTCCATGGTGTCATGCAGGAGGAAGGGGAGAGCTGCCCTGTGAGAAAAGCATAAACCTCCACCCAGACTCTGATATCGATGAGCAAAAGCCTTCAGATGCTTGGGAGAAAGAAAGTTTGTGGCCCCAGGGCTCAGATGGAGACACTTTGCTATTGGGGAAGATTAAAGAATTAAGCTTCTACCCTGAAAAAGAGGCAAAAAACAGCCCTGGGCCCAGGGCCCCATACCAATACAATCAGAGGTCACTAACCACTGAAAAAGAAGCAAAACACTGACACAGAAGATTTGCCAAAGTCACAAGGCAGAATTTGTGTGCCATTGGGGAAGAGGGGTAGGATGGATGAGAAAGCCAGGTACACAGACCCTAAGGCTGAGACTGGACCAAGACAATAAACAACCCTCCCGCCACCCACCAAGAGCCTAACAAACACTGTGACAAACAGCAGTAATCTAGCACGGTGGAAGAGGCAAACCCAAGTCCTACGGCAGCAGTGTGCACGGAAGGCCACCATCAGAGGATATAGCAGGAATATGGAGGAAAAACCCTCCAGCATCCCAGCTGCCATCCTAAATATAACCTAACACCAGAGGAACTGGAAACCACTAGTGCCCAGAAGGTACCCATAGCAACAACTCCTGACTAGATTCGCTCACTCCCACATACCAAGGGCTCAGCAGGGGAGAAAAAAAAAAAAAACTTGTCTAGACATAAATATTATTTACATTTGTCCCCGCTGCACCACACAGAATGACTTGTGTTTAATCAAAACTGAAGAGACACACCAAAAAAAACAAAAATACAAAAAACACTTAAAAACAAAAACCCACTGTCAGGAGACAAATTAATGAGCAGAACTAGACTCAGAGGTGACCCAGATAGTGTAACCATCAGACAGAAATTTTAAATGATTTGATTAAAATGTCAGACTCTAGTGGAAAAACTGGGCGATGTGAATGACAGGAAATTTCAGCAGAGAAATTGAAACTATAAGAAAGAGTCTAATTGAAACACTAAAAAGAAAAAGAAAACGCAGTAACTTATATGAAGAGTGTCTTTGATAGGTTTCTTACTACACTTCACGTAGCTGAGGCAAAAATCAGTGAACTGGAAGACAGGCCAATAGAAATTATCAAAACAGATGGAAGATAATGTGAGAAAAGTATATATAGAGAGAGAGAAAGAGAGAGAGAGAACTGGGTCAATTTGCTGTACAGCAGATATTGACAGAACATTGTAAATCAACTATAACAAAAAAATTTTTTTTTAATAACCAAGGTAGAAACACAAAGGAAAACAGGAATAAAAAATACAGGCATAACAGTTCATCCAAGATCTGTAGGACAATATCAAATGGTAAAATATTTTTGTAATGAAATTCCTGAAGTGGCAGTGAGAGAGAAAGTTTAAAATATTGGGGAGATAATCACAAAGAATTTTCCCAAAATAGTGAATGACATTGTACCACATCTATAGCAAGTTCAGAGAAGCCCCCAAAGATATATTTTTAAAAGAAACCCACACATTTATTATATTCAATGTGATGAAAACCAAAAAATAAAGAGAGAAAAGATAAATTATACAAAGTGGAGAAGAAATGAGTTACATCAGACTTCTCATCCAAAACTATTGAAGCCAGAAAGCAAAGGAGTAGCACTTCCAAAATACTCAATGAAAATACATACATACATACATACATAAAAATATTGAAAACCAAACAAAAAATATATCTCAGAATTCAAAACATACTTTTCAAATTCAAAGTGAAATAAAGACTTACTCATGAAAAATGAAAGCTAAAATAATTCATTATCAGACTAAAGCTATAAAAAATGTTAAAGGAAATTTTTCAGACAAAAGGAATGTGGTACCAAACAAATTTGCATATACAGAAAGAAATGCAGAGCTTAGAGATTCTTAAGGTAAAATTTTAAATGAAATAAAATAAAAAGGGAAATTTTATGATATAAATGATAAAAAATGATGTATTTTTGCAATTTAAATACCTGCGAAAGATAATCACTTGTCCAAAGCAAAATTAGCAGGAATATGTTATGTGTTTATAACATATACAAAAGTAAAGCGTATGACAAAAACAACACAAAATATAAGAGGGGGAAATTGCAAATATATTGTTTTAAGATTTTGACCCTATTGTGAAGCAATATAATATTATTTCAAAGTATTCTCTGATGAAGTAAATGCATATATTTTAAACACTAGGGCAAACTCTAAAACATTTTTAAGAGGTTCAAATAATAATCCAGGAGTTCCCATCGTGGTGCAGTGGTCAACAAATCTGACTAGGAAGCATGAGGTTGCGGGTTCGATCCCTGGCCTTGCTCAGTAGCTTAAGGATATGGCGTTGCCGTGAGCTGTGGTGTAGGTTGCAGACGCGGCTCGGATCCCACATTGCTGTGGCTGTGGTGTAGGCTGGTGGCTACAGCTCCGATTAGACCCCTAGCCTGGGAACCTCCATGTGCTGCGGGAGTGGCCCTAGAAATGTCAAAAAGACCAGAGAATAAAAAATACAAAATAATAATAATAATCCAATAGCAGAAATAAAGTAAAAACACACAAAAAATTCTCTATTAATCCAAAGGAGGCCAAAAAAAATTGCTTTAATAGTTACATAAGTGATCTGAACACTCAAATTAAAGGAGGCATTGTCAGACTGAACCTAAGAGCAAGACCTGACTACATGCTATCCATGAGAAATTAACCTTAAAAATGATTCTTAAAAGTAAAAGATGAAAAATATATAACCACACAAGTAGAAAAGAAAGCTAGAGTGACTATATTAATACTAGACAAATATATAACAAATATGAGATAAATACCAGACAATTTCAAAACAGGGAAATAAGGAGTTCCTGATGTGGTTCGGCAGTAGCAAACCCGGCTAGTATCCATGAGGACACAGGTTCCAGCCCTGGCCTCGCTCAGTGAGTTGTGGATCCAGTGTTGCTGTTAGATGTGGTGTAGGTCGAAGACGTAGCTCTGATCCCAAATTTCTGTGGATGTGATGTAGGCTGGCAGCTTTTTAGGGCCACACCTGTGGTATGTGGAGTTTCCCAGGCCAGGGGTCTAATCGGAGCTACACCTGCCCAACTACACCACAGCCACAGCAATGCCAGATCCCAGCTGCATCTGCGACCTACACCACAGCTCACGGCAACGCCGGGTCCTTAACCCACTGAGCAAGGCCAGGGATCAAACCTGCATCCTCATGGTTCCTAGTCAGATTCGTTTCCGCTGCGCCACGATGGAAACTCCCAACTTTAAAAAAATTTTAATTTAAATTATTCAAAATTAAAAAAACAAAAATTCACACATTTCTCCCACTCTCATCCCTTACCTCTTGCAATCACCAATTGTTCTCTGTGTCTATGAGAGATCACAGTATTTGTCTTTCTTTATCTGACTTATTACACTTAGCATAATTCTTCAAGGTCCATCCACGTTGTCACAAATGGCAAGACTTCATCCTTTTTATAGCTGAATAGTATTTCATTTTATATATATGTATATGTGTATATATATATATATATATATATATATATATGCATGTGTGTGTGTGTGTGTGTATCACAATTTCTGTCTATTTATCCATCAGTGGACATATAAGTTGTTTCCATATCTTGGCTACTGTAAATAATGCTGCAATGAACATGGAAGTGCATGTATCTTTTCAAGTTAAGGTTTTCATTCTCTCTGGAAAGACACCCAGAAGTGGAATTTCTGAGTCAAATAGTAGCTCTATGTTTAATTTTTTGAGGAACCTCCATGCTGTTTTCCATAGTGATTGCACGAATGTACATTCCCACAAACACTGCACGCCTACATCCTTACCAACACTTGCTATTTGCTGTCTTTTTTGATAACAGCCATCCTGATAAGTGTGAGGTGATGTCTCATTGTGCTTTTGATTTGCACTTCCCTGATGATTAATGAGGTTGAGCATCTGTTCATGTACCCGTTGGCCGTTTGCATGTCTTCTTGTGAAAACTGTTCATTCACATGCTCTGACCATTTTGAAATATGATTGTTTTCTTGCTGATAAGTTGTGGGAGCCTTTCATACGTTTTGGATATTAAAACCATATTAGATATATGATTTGTAATTATTTTCTCCTACAGTAGGTTTTTTTACTCCCATTCAGCATATTTACATTTAAAATCATTAGTGTGTAGGAAACTTTCCTTTTAAACCGTTTTAAATTCTTTTTTGAGGGGGAAACCGAAATATACAAATACATTACATTTTCAGTTTAACTGCTCTCACTTTGAGTTCTGGAGAAACTGATCATGGATAAATTAATTTTGGCGAAGGAAAGAGGAGAAGCCGAGTTCAAAAGCAAAGCACTCTCCTCAGGATGTAAGTTCATTCTGTATGTGGAGAAAAGGCGCATGTATTACAGGGTCCTGGGCAACCTGGAAGCAGATTAAAATCTCTGGGTTCCTATTCAGCAAACAGCCATTGCATTCCTACTGTGTGCCAGGTGCAATACATAAGCACAGACCCTGCCCAGTGAGTAAAGCATTTCAGAGGGAAAAACAAACAAGCAAACCTGAAACAGACAAGGGTTAGCTAAAGAAAATTTCTCTTGGCCTATTCTGACAGCTGAAAAATTGGGGCAAAAATTCATGTTTTCCTTTTTCACAATGCCTTTCTGAATATCATATGACAATTATAAATTGTAAAGCCTTGCACAGAAATTTCATATTTTATAGGATGAAATGCCAGCTAAGTCTACGTCCAACCCTGACTCCTCCATTTCCATGATTGTATGAGAGTAGTTGATCAGATTGAAAAGAAAGCCTTTGTGTCTCTACATGAGTTTGGCTTTCAGGTTATCTGGATAGGATGAAAGCTCTACTCTCAGATCTTCTCATGGGCCAAAGACTATTTCTCATTTTTGTGTCAATTCAAATGCCAAATCCCTAGAGGGGCTTCCCCGAATGACCCAGTCTGAAATATACCCACTCCCACCCTAGTCACTTTTATCTTCATAAATTTTATCACTATATAAAATGACATATTTGGGGAGGGAGTGGGGATGGACGGGGAGTTTGGGGTTGGTTGATGCAAACTGTTACATTTAGAATGGATAAGCAATAAGGTCCTGCTTTATAACACAGGAAACTATATCCAGTTTCTTGGGATAGACCATGGTGGAAGATAATATAAGAAAGGGAATATATAATATATATATATGTGTATATATATATGTATATATATATATATGTGTGTGTGTGTGTGTGTGTGTGTGTGTGTGTGTGTGTGACCAGATCATCACGTCGATCACATGTAGATTACATGTGTCCATCTTGTGTCTATCACGTGTCTATCATCTAACTCAGCTATGTTTGTATCTGCATTTATCTTATTCTCCACCATCATTTAACTCATCAATTTATCATTTATTTTATCTATTATCAATCATCTATTTCATCTACCATATGTCTATCATATTTCTATCATGTATCTATCACAGGTCTATCATGTTTCTATGGACTAGTGTCTGTGAGCATGTGGGTTCTATCCCTGGTTTCACTCAGTGGGTTAAGAATCCAGTGTTGGAGTTCCCATTGTGGCTCAGCAGAAATGAATCTGACTAGTAACCATGAGGATGTGGGTTCGATCCCTGTCTTCGCTCAGTGGGTTAAGGATCTGGCATTGCCAGGAGCTGTGGTGTAGGTTTCAGGCATGGCACAGATCTGGCGTTGCTGTGGCTGTGGTGTAGGCTGGCAGCTGGAACTTCGATTCCACCCCTAGCCTGGAAACCTCTATAAGCCCCAGGTATGGCCCTAAAAAGGAAAAAAAAATAGCAAAGTGCCTATGAATATCTATAATGTAGACCCTTTGTTGGTGAAATCTCAGCTGCCTCTGTACACGATGCCAAATAGAAACTCAGAGACAGAGTTGGAGGAAAGAGAAACAGTAGCTTTAACTGTTAGGCAAAGAGGGGAACACAGCAGGCTAGTGCCTCAAGGACTGTGCCCCCACCCCCAGAGGGGGTAGTGAGGAGTCTTATAGTGCTTGAGGGGCAGGGCGTGGTCAGCTTATGGAAATTTTCCTGATTGGCCAGTGGTGAGGTCACTGGGAGTCAGCATCATCGACCTTCTGCTTCCAACATAGCTGAGGTCGATGTGCTTGTGGGCAGCTTACAGTTGACTTTTTCCACCTGGTGGGGGCTTCAGCACCTGCAAAACAGCTCCAAGGACATGGCTCAGAATATTACCCATAGTCTTTGAAGAAGAACTGAAAATCCTTGACTCTGCTGAATGGCTAAATCGTTGTTACTGGTTTGGTTTTGGGTCCCCCCCCCCCTCTGATTTCCTCCCTTCTCTGATTAAATTAGTTCTTTGACTAAAATTTTGCCATAGATAAAAAAGCCAGGTGGGGAACCTGAGTTGGGGTCCCCTCTGAGAAGGCCTGGCAGGGTCCTGCTCAGTTACACCCTCACACCGAGAAGGAAGGACTATTTTTAAAAGCATAGCTGCTCATTTTCAGAAAAGGATGGATAGGGTGAGGGCAGGAAAGAAACTAAGGAAAATGGTTTCTTATGGAGAATGGACAAGAACCAGGTGTGGAAAATGCTGGAATATGAAACTGAGTAGTAGAGAGGGAAGGAACACATTTTTTTTAAAGCTTATGACTTTGAGAACCATGGCAAATAATTAACATCAACCACAGTCCCCCAGAAAGGAAATGCAAAATATCTTTTTATAATGACATGTTGATATAATAATATTTTGGACACAGTGGGTAAAACGCCATACCTTATCAAAAGGAATCTGGGTTGTTCCTTTGTACTTTTTTAATATGTCCGCTAGAAAATTTTAAATTATCTACGTGGCTTGCATTGTGCTCCTCCTGGGCAGTTCTGTTCTCTGCTATGAGAACCTGAAAAGCATAAGCTTGTCTTCTGCATATGTGTGGCCCCAGCGCCCAGCAGGGAGAGAGGCTCCAACAAAGAAGGGGCTCCAGGGAGGCTCCCTGTGGCTTCCTCCCAGCCCCAAGTCCCAGGCCAGCCTTCCTCCTCCCAGCATCCTCAGGCTGCATTCAATCTCCTCTGGAAAAATGCAAGTGCGGGCTCTGCCAGCCAGCAGCACGTTACCTGGAAGGCATGCTATTTATAGCTGATGCCATCCGTGGGAAGTAATAGTCCCTCAGAATTCTCAGAAGAGTTTGCCTTTGCATGAGGAAAGGGAAGACCAATTTGTGGGTATTTTAGGCCATCCAGTGTACAGTTGGGAGCACTGAAATTCAGACCTGCTCTCCCCCAGGAGGCTGAGCACAGCTGCAAAACCAAGAGTGGGCTTTTGCACGAGGAAAAATAATTAGCTTCCCTGTAAACAGGCTCTATGGAGAAAGTCAGTGCACGGGTCTGTCTGAGGGGGAGAGAGATGAGGCGGGCTGGGGAGGGTTCCCTCAGAAGTTGACATAAGCAGCCGTTTCATGGGGGTTTGGTGGAGCTGCTTGTGAATTAGATTTCTGTCTCATTAGCTTAGTCTCTCGCTGCTCATTTGTGAGCATTGTTTAGTGCTGATTGAGAAAAACTACAAAAGGGAAACTCACATTCGAGGGCTCCCCTGCCTCCCCCCAGATTGGAATTCTCTTGCTTAGGAGGAGTTGATTGTTAATCCTGAGTCTCCATGCAAAGACTCAGAGATAGAGAGCCTCTCGTCTCTTCCTTTTTATCAAAATGATGTCCAGTATATTTCAGAGAAAGAACGCACTTGGCAGGAAGTGACGAGCCCTTCACTCTGGTCAGTGATGGGCAGCCTCTCTCGGTTGGCTAGGTTCACAGAGCGCCCCAGGCAGTGGGGAAGCACTGAATACGAGTCTGAAAATGTGGCCCCGATGAGCTGTTCTTGGTCCCAGAGATCTGGTTTACCACATCTGGAAAAACGCAACATTTTTAAGAACTGGTGGGATTTCCTGGCATCTCTGACCACAACCCGTGGGTGTCCCCCTGTGCATTTCATCTTTGGAACCGCCTAACTCACACACTCATGCCGGGTTCAGGAGCACCCACACATATCTTATTATTTTTAGAGCACTTTACCGTCTGCGTAGCCAATCACAGAGCCTGTTATTATAACATCGGTAAGTATCTGCTATTATTATTCCTATTCCCAAGTGAAGAAACCGAGTCTCAGAAAAGTTCACTGAACTGGAGTTACAGAGGGGGAGGGACAATCAGGACTAAATGCGGGTCACGTGATACCCAGGCTCGGGATTGCTTCCCTATATAAGTCTGTCTTCAACAATCATTCAACAAACCCTATTCGGTGACTACCAGTAACAACAACTGTGTGTCGGCCGTGTGCTGTGTGTTTCCACTGGTTAGCCCATTTACTCCTCAAGCAACTGCATGAAATATGTAAACATCAGGAAAGTTCATCAGACTTCCAGTTAATGACAGGTTTGAAACAAGCTTTTCTCTTTTCTCCATGCTAATATTCCACCAAAATAACGATGAGTGACATTTTTGAAAGGTCAACCATGAGTCAGCTTACTACATATCAAGTTTTCATAGCTTTACCTGGATTACCTCATTTAATTCTCACAAAATTCTACAAGAAAATCCTTATTATTATTCTTGCTTTACAGATTAAAAAACTGAGGGAGAAGCTCCCCCTGTGGTGCAGCAGGTTAAGGACTTGGCATTGTCTATGGTCACTGCGGAGGCATGGGTTCAATCCCCAGCCCAGAGGATTAGGTTAAGGATCCAGCATTGCTCCAGTTTTGGCCTAGGTCACAGCTTCAGTTCAGATTTGATCTCTGGCCTGGGAACTTCCGTATGCCCTGGGTGCAGCTGAAAAATAAAAGTAAAATAAAATAAAAATTAAAAAATAGAAAACAGAGGTATAGAAATGCTAACTATAGATACAATCAAAAAGTAGTGGCACTTTCCAAGCACACTGCATCTTTAGATCCTATGCTCCTAACCTCTGCAATTGTAAAGGGGTTAAAAAGTGTTTAAATTCACAGTAAAGATGGTACCTGCAGAAAATTCATTCGCAGTTAAGGGATTTCATTAAAGTTCTGGAAGAACAGCATGGAGAAAGGAGATTGATGGCACGGGATGGATGGAGCATCTGCTCTGTGGGTTAGCAGACCGACACAGGCATGAAAAACTTCTTTCCTATAACAGAACTCTGGAGAAATCCAGGACTTGGGAGTGATAGCTGAGTCTGGTAGGGGGCTGAAACCAAAGTTCACTGAGATAGGGGGCTGGAACCAGAGGAATTAGCTGGAAGACTGGGCTTACGATGGTTTCCTTTCCTCTCCAGCCACATCCTCAGTGAGCACTGCCATCCAGGTGTGTAACCTGCCGTCTTAACCTCACCCCTCCACTGTAGGCAGAACATCTGGCTGTTCTTTTGCATTGAAGATTTTTCAGTGATCCCTGGTCCCTAAGGATCCTTTGTTGAGATTTGGGGATGCTACCAGCATAATAGCTAAAAGCATAAAGAGCTAAAAAAAAATATACGAAAGAAAAGAGACATAGCGATGTGGTCTAATATTTTTCCAACAGGTTATCATATTGTAAGTCGCCGCAATAAAGAAAAGTCTCTAAAAGCTTCTACCAAAAAGTTCTCATTTTAAGATGGCAGTGTAAATCCATTTCAGCTACCTTCTCCTTCCAAAAATTTTCCCCAATAACAACAAGACATAGAAAAAAAAAAAAAGCAATGTGTTCCATCTTCAATGAAACCAAGAGACATTTTAACACCCCAGCTGGGAAGACAGACTACGGAAAAAGGAAAGCAAATGCCTTAGCAGTGAGAGCATTCGCACCCTAAGTGCCTGCAAGAAGAATGGACCTATTTGCTCCTCCAGGAACAGAGAATGGCTTGGAAATTAACAGTATGGGGTATCGAAAGAGGCACGGGTGAGAAGGGTGCGGTGAGCAGCTAAACACGGAAGAGCGGTTGAAAAGTTTGAATAACAACAATTTAGACCCTCAGGTCTCCATCCCAACCCCTGTCCTAGACTCTAAGACACCGCAGGGGTAAATGAGGGCTCAATCCACACCCTCTCGATGTGAGGCTCTTCCTATAGAAAAATAAACCTGCACTAGGAAAAGACCTACGAATCTCACATGAAAATGCTGTCTTGCCTCCACTGCCCTACGGTGGAGCCCACTAGTGCTCTCAGGGCCTGCATCTGGCTTTAAGCATCTTACTCATTCATATGAACAGACAATTGCGTGTTACTAAAAATTGGGGAAGTCATCCTCCTTGATAAAAGAGACCAGACCAAGAGGCAACAGAATTCATGTAGGAAGCAAAACAAACAAACAAACAAACAAAAACTCCAGGTGTTGCCATCGTGGTGCAGCAGAGATGCATCCGCCCAGGATCCATGAGGTTTCGGTTTCCATCCCTGGCCTCGCTCAGTGGGCCAAGGATCTAGTCTTGCTGTGAGCTGTGGTGTAGGTCACAGGTGTGGCTTGGATCCCGAGCTGCTGTGGCTGTGGTGTAGGCCGGCAGCTGTAGCTCTGATTCCACCCCTAGCCTGGGAACTCCAAATACTGTGGGTGCGGCCCCAAAAAGAAACAAACAACCAACCAAAAAAAAAAAAAACCCTTCCAATAAAATGTAATTAATATCCTCAGAGAAATAAAGGGAGATGTTATAATCTATAAAATAAGAAAAACGCAATCACATAAAAGTACATTCAGAGAATACATTAAAGTCTTTTGAAAATTAAAATATTTTCTTAATATTAGGAGGATGCAGGAGAAAATTAGATGCAGGACTCAATTTTTTAAAAAAGATTCAAAATAAGTGCTTGACAATAAAATCAAGATAGTTTGCCAGAATAAAAAGACAAGCGATGGACCAAAAAAAAAAAAAAAAAAACCCAACAAAAAATGGTGGGGGAGAGGGATAAGAAATGTAAAGATTAATCCAGGAAGTTAAACTTTCCCCTAATAAAAGTTTCCAGAGAGATGAGAGAAAACAGAAGGGCATCATCACAGGAAAAAATATAGTAACACTTCCTAGAGTGAAGATACATAGTTCTTTCTAAGTGATACGTAAGAAAGAAATTACAAAAGTCCTAAGTCCCATACTAAAGTATATCAACGTGACATTCCAGAATAAAACAAGATACTAAATGCTCTTGTGGGGGAAATTACATTAAAAGTTATGGGAATATGAATGGCATTGGATTTCTATGGGAACATAGGGAGCTTAGAAAATGGAGCACTTCCTTCAAAATTCTAAGGGAAAATCATGCATACCTTAGTCATCTATTGCTACCCA
This sequence comes from Phacochoerus africanus, assembly GCF_016906955.1. Classification (NCBI taxonomy): domain Eukaryota; kingdom Metazoa; phylum Chordata; class Mammalia; order Artiodactyla; family Suidae; genus Phacochoerus; species Phacochoerus africanus. Next base: position 6,757,548 of record NC_062549.1, read on the forward strand.
GATTATAAATCCAGTATGAGCATCAAGGGAAGAAATGTTTTAATATGTCAAGTCTCCAAAATGCAATCCCCACTCACCCTTTCTCAGGAAGCTACTGGAGGAAGTGTTCCAACAAAACAGGGAAGTAAACCAAGGAATGGAAACCTCCCTGCAGGTAAGTGGGAAAGAGAGCCCTAAGGATGATGGTGGGTGGATGTCTGGGATTCCATTTAGAGAGCAGTGGGTCCCAGATGGGAATAGAAGGATGGAGGAACGAGGAGGATGCAGGAGAAAATTAGAATGGACGGAGTATTTGACAGGTTTGATGATAGGGAAAACTGACCCAGCTCTACGTAATTTAATAGAGCTGTTACAGGGTGTGAGAAAACTTAGCCAAATGACAAAAGTAGACACATAATCATGTTTATGCTTTTTCAGGCATTGTTCCAATTATTTTACATATGTGAACTAAGCAAATGAAAAAGCAGGCGATTATTAACTCCAGGAAAAACTAAAAACTTTGTTTAAAAAAAAAAAAAAGGAAAGGTAGGCATTGTGCATGACAAGCCTCGGCAGTGGACAGTGTGTGTAATTGCAGCAATAAAGCCACATAATATAAATTTGCGTTTTAAAATATGACATGACTATTTTGAGAAAATAAGAAGAGGTTAAAAATAGCGCAATTTCTCATTTATTACTATAAGAGGAAATATACCAAAAATGCTTAAAATTTATTCCAATGTGACCCCATCTTAACTAATTACACCTGCAATGATCCCATTCCCAAACAAGGTCTCATTTAGATGCCAAGGATTGGGACTTTTAATATCTTTTTTTTTTTTTGGAGGGGACCCACAATTCAACCCATAATGGTCCCCTATAAATGAATGATAATCCGAATGGTGGTGGGTATCTTGCCAGCAACACGGAACACGAGAAGATCAGGGGGCATGTTCTAAACCCTGATCTCCAACACTTCCAGCCTTGCCTAACCCAACTAGGAAATAAGTGACTGTTCACACATCCAAGGGCTCTGAAAACTTATCTGGCTTTTAGGAAGTAAAGAAGGATGTGCTCTAGCAAATCAGGAAGTCACCCAAGAAAGACGAAAACGTGGAATTTGGGAAACAGAGGCCCCCAGTCCGGTGAGGGTCCAAGGGAGGTCCAGGATGGTGGCCATGCCACCATCAAAGGAAACTGGTTCAGCTAGGAAAGGAGGATAATGATTTTAATAAAAAGGCTGAGTAGATTTTTGATCAGCTTGGAAAAAAATATGGAGGAAAATTACGAAGGAGATTTTGCAATAAGAAAAAAAAATGATAACCAGAAACTTCAGGAAAACAGAAACAAGATGCAAAAACTATATAAGAAAGAAAATAAAATCATAGTGCACCTTCTGGCTCTAGAGTCAACTCTAAGTAGTCGTAATACTGAAAACCCTGCCAAAATAAGTTAAATGAATCTTGTGATATAAACCTGTTGAGAGAATTGCGAATATATGAGTTAAATCCTAATTAACCATAGCAATGCATCAAGAGATGCTATCTAAATGTGTAAAGCCTTGGAGTTCCCGTCGTGGCTCAGCAGAAACAAATCCGACGAGGAACTATGAGGTTGTGGGTTCAATCCCTGGCCTCTCTCAGTGGGTTAAGGATCTGGTGTTGCCATGAGCTGTGGTGCAGGTAGCAGACACGGCTCAGATCTGGCGTTGCTGTGGCTGTGGCTATAGCTCCAATTAGACCCCTAGCCTGGGAACCTCCATATGCTGCAGGTTTGGCCCTAAAAAGAGAAAAGACAGAAGAAAAAAAAATATATATATATCTAAAAATGTGTAAAGCTGGGAGTTCCCGTTGTAGCTCAGCAGAAACGAATCTGACTAGTATCCATGAGGATGCAGGTTTGATCCCTGGCCTTCCTCAGTGGGTTAAGGATCTGGTGTTGCCGTTGAGATGTGGTGAAGTTCGCAGACACGGCTCAGATCTGGTGTTGCTGTGGCTGTGGTGTAAGCCAGCAGCTATAGCTCCGATTTGACACCTAGCCTGGGAACCTCCATATGCTTTGGGTGCGACCTTAAAAAGACCAAAATAAATGAATAAATTACTTAATTAATTAATTTGTAAAGCTAAGACGGCAATATAAGAAATTACATTTAGAAATACAGAGCTAACCACCGAAAGGAATAGTTCAAAGAGTTAAAAGTGATGACTCCTGGAGTTTCTGTTGTGGCTCAGCAGGTTAAGAACCCAACCAGTATCCGTGAGAATGTAGGTTCGATCCCTAGGCTCACTCAGTGGGTTAAGTATCCAGCATTGCTAAGAGCTGTCGAGTAGGCCAGCAGCTGCAGCTCCAATTCAACATCTAGCCTGGGAACTTCTGTATGCTGTGGGTGCCCCCCACCCCACTGCCGCCTCCCCAAAAATGATGGCTCCTAAGAAGAGGAGAGAAATGAGAGCAGGAAATGGATGCTCTTTTCATTACTAAAAAAAAAAAAAAAAAAAACTTTTTAATTTAATTTTATTTTATTTTATTTTATTATTTGTTAAAGCCCTGTAAACTATTCAAATTATTAGAAAAGGCCCAGATAATTCACAGACAACTACACAATTAGTAAGTGTCAATACTGGGATTTCACCCTGGAACTATTTTCTGCTTAAGCTTGACAGTTTCTAGTATCCTTTGCTGCCCACTAATAACAGGGTCTGTGACTTACCCTCAAGACACAGAGATGGACAAAACTGTCCCTGCCCCAAAGGACCTCCCAGCCTATGTGGGAGCCTGGAGACAAGATATGCTATAATTAAAATGGGATGCAAGAAAGGCCAAATCAGAGATGGGTATAAAGCATTAGAAAGTGTATGTATTTCATAAAGAAATAACCTCGACCGTGGCTGTGAAGTCTTGCATGACCTTTCCAGGACACATTTCCCAGGGCATGCAGGCAGTAGTACAAAACCAGGAAAATAAATTTCTGTCTCCTCAGATTGTTTACCCCCAAAGGGGCTCTTTGGACATTGATTCAGGTAATTCTGCAGCTTCAGCTTCTTGGTAAATAGAAAAACCAGAGGTCCACAGCCTGGAGCAACGTGGAATTTGAGGTGTGAGCCGTGGCCAAGACTTAACAGTGTCCTGAGATTTCCGGTGTTGGATGTTAAGACACATTGGTAATGAACATGTCATAAAGCAGATGGAGGTGAGTTTTCTGAGCCAGGCTGCTCCCACGCTGGGCTGGGGGAGGAGGGCTTTCCTGGGAGCAAGTTAGGAAGAAGGGGGAATGGAGCTGTAAACTCTGGATGTAAATTCAGAAAGGTGAACCAAGGCTGACAGGATGATGGATAATTCTCTGCATTCGGTGTACATACGCTGAAGCTGGAAAGCCACCATTACAGAAGAACTAAAAAAAAAAAAAAAAAAAAAAAAAAGGGAATTGGAGCAGTGGGGCAGAAGGAGAGTAAATGGAACCAGGTCAACAAAAGAGTACAATCCTGCAGAATCAGAGCTAAGATGGCAAGCAGATTTATCCTAGCCCAAAGTTCACCATGTGATCGGCACTGCTTGGAACAAAGGCTTGAGAAAGATTTTAAAGGTGCTCTGGGCTTGGCAGGCGAGAGCTCTGTGACGGACCCGCGATTCCTGCGGCCGGAGGGAAAGAAGGAAGCAATGGGCATCGTTGTGTGTTGCTCATCCTGCCTCTGGGAAATCCTCAGCCGACGGATTCGTCCCTTTCCCTGAATCAGCTTTCGAAATTGGTGGGAAGTGTGCATTTTAAGACACAGAAAATAAGACTCAACCTTCTTTTCTCATGGCCACGGTGCATACTTGTTTTACCTTCACAAAATGAGTGAAATGAACTCAAGAGATACTTTTCATTGAAAAAAAACCCAAAACTAAGACATCTCATTGTTGACCTTTGGGTCAATTTCCATCCAGTTTTACAGATATGAAAATTTATGTATGTGAATACACTCTCAAACGTGGGATCACTCTGCATGAGAAAATTGGAGAGTACACAGCGTCCGTTCCATAGTTTGGGTTTTCATGAGTCATGACCCAAATGAGGATTTTCTTTTATTTGTACCCATCAAATGGGTAAAGATCTACTTGAAGCTAAAGCTGAGTGTTGAAAGGGCCAATCTATTAGAAGTGCCCGAAGTGGGGAGGGGAAGGAGTTCCAGTCATGTTGCAGCAGAAACAAACTCAACTCGGAACCATGAGATTGCGGGTTCAATTCCTGGCCTCTCCCAGCAGGCTGGGAATTCTGGGTTGCCGTGACCTGTGGCGTACGTTGCAGACACCCCTTGGATCCCGCATTGCGGTGGTGTAGGCTGGCAGCTGTAGCTCGGATTTGACCCCTAGCCTGGGAACTTCCATATGCTGCAGGTGTGGCCCTAAAAGAAAAAAAAAAAAAAAGTGCTGATGCGAAGACTGAACTGCCCTCTAACTCTGAACTTTGAGCTAATTAAACACTTGTTGAAAGGCTGCCAGGGACAAAATGGAAACCAGTCAACCAAAGAAACAAGGTTTGGAACAAACAAATCCGACACACACACACACACACACACACACACACACACACACACACACTGCAAACTGCTGCACACTGACAAATTGTTAAACCAGTGATCAGTTAATCAGGAAATTTGATCATTTCCTAAGACGGTCCTTCCGCAAACTGATCAACTGTCAAGTTGAGTTTCCGTGACTGGATTTCCATCGAGTTGACCTGGAGTCCCTTTAAACACTTTGGAATTTACAGAGATCTGGGGTGGGTGTGGCCATTTTGCTGAAGGCGCCAGAAGCCTTCTTGAATGGAAAGACCGAAACCTTTCATCCCATTTAGACATGAAAAGCTAAAGAAACCTGTTGCGTTGAAATGGGATAGTCCCTGCCAATGTTTTCTGACAAGTAAGGACACCAGGACCCCAGAAAAACAAACTATTCACTCTGAGGATGAGAGCACTGGGCCTGTGTCCTGAACAGAGCCCAGGGAGGGAGAAGGTGAGAGATGCCTGTCTGGGGCCAGAAGGTAGACAAACAGGGAAGCCACTCCAGACCCAGTTATCGCAGTCGTCAGTCTCCACCAACAGCAGCCTATGACTCCCCCGGGTGTACAGCCAGTGATGCCTCTGGAGATCTGGACCAGCCAGGCAGCCGTCACATCAGGGATGCTAGTTCCCTTTGGCCGTGTCTTCTGGAAGAGACAGAAGAAGCTGTCGGAGCTCTGACTTCCCAGTTCTCCCTCAAGCTGGAATTCACAGGCAGGCCTGGCCTCAAGGGAGAGGGTAAACCTTTGCAGTGATTCTGGAGGCCTCTATAGGAAGCTGTGGACTTTCTGAGAAGTATAGGGAATCGGAGGCTTAATTTATTTACAAACATAAGGGGATGTGTCTGCATTCCAGCTGATGACACAAGCCAGACTCTTCCCACGAAGAGTGGAGTTTGCAGAAAAGGTTGTCCTGCTGGGCTGGGCTGTACATGACAGGTGAACAGAGAACAGAGGCTTAAGTGATTTCTATTGTTTTTGCTTTGGAAATACAAGTAGAAATGATAACTGAGTCCCTACAGGTTGGTTTTATTTAGAGGAGAAGATGTTACAGGTGAAATAGAGAGTATGCTGAGACCCTTGGATGGGGGGCAATGACTCGGTGGCAGAATACTAATGCCCTCGCTGAAAGGCACCAAACTCTAGTCCTTAGCAAACAACCTTCACAGCTGTCATCATATCTATACGGACTACACCACCTCTCCCATGATTTACTTAACAAATATTTTATTTGAGTCACGGTTTTCCATTTATAACCTTTTTACAGAATAACTCTATATGATGGGCTTTATGTGGTGGTTATTCTTTTTCTGGTACATTACATGTGGGATGCCCATTTATGTAGCACCAAAAGTCATCTCAAATACCACCCTTGAGAAACACTGGGGCAGCACAAAGAAAACAGACTGGGAATCAGATAATCACGTGTTCAAATCCCCAGACTGGGGCCACATGCCTGTATGATGTGATGGACGTGACCTCTCGGGGGCCGTTTCCTCACCTGTAGGACGGGATAGAATGAACACTCATTGCCGTTTTCGCCTGTTCCATTCTCTGCCTTTCCTTCCTGCCACCCCCACCCCACGAGGGGTTTACAGCAGTCATCTGCCTGTTGTAAAAGCTTTCCCCTCCAGCTGCAGCTGATCTGTCCCTTTTCCTGGGTATTTCGAAATGATACAGAGAGAAAGGTCTTTTGCGTGACTGAATCCATGCCGTGCAAACTCAGACAGCTGTTCATAAAGTTTTCCCACAGGCCTCCCGAGTTATTCATATTTGAAGAACAAAAATCCTGGGAGTTATCACAATACCTAATTTCTCAATCTCCTGCGGATCTTTTTAAAAAATTACTGTAAACTTAGGGGCTTAAAATAATATACATTGAAGGGGTTCTCCTGGGGGTTAAGGATCCAGCATTGTCACTACAGTGGCTCAGGTCGCTACTTTGGGGCAGGTTCTGTGTGTCACAGGCACAGCCAAAAAGGATAAAATAAAAAATAAAATGTAGGAGTTTGCATGGTAGCTCATTGGGTTAAGAGCCCAAAGTGGTCTCCGTGAGGATGCAGGTTCAATCCCTGGCCTCGCTCAGTGGGCTAAGTATCCGGGATTAACACAAGCTGCAGTGCAGGTCGAAGATGTGGCTGAGATCCAGTGTTGCTGCGTCCGAGGTGTAGGCCGGCAGCTGCAGGTCGCATTCGACCTCTAGCCCGGGAACCTCCACGTGCTGCAAGTGTAGCCTTAAAAAGAAAGAAGGAAAGAAGGAAAGAAAGAAAGGAAGGAAGGGAGGGAGGAAGGGAGGGAAGGAAGGAAGGAAGGAAGGAAGGAAGGAAGGAAGGAAGGAAGGAAGGAAGGAAGGAAGGAAGGAAGGAAGGAAAAAGAATATGCATTTATTATGTTCCAGCTCTGGACATCAGAGGTCCAGAATGTGTCTTACTGGACTGAAGTCAAAGTTTTGTCAGCACCAACCTTTGGAAGATCCAGGGAAGAATCCATCCATTGTGTTTCCAGCTTCTAGAAGCTGCCTCATTCCTTGGCTAGTGGCCCCTTCCACCATCTTCAAACCCAGTATCACAGTATCTTCAGACTCCCTCTCCCCCTCTCTCCTCTGCATCCATCGTATCTTCTCTCCTCCATCTCTTAGATCCCTTTTTTTTTTTCCTTTTGTCTTTTTAGGGCTACACTCGCGGCACATGAAGGGTCCCAGGCTAGGGATGGAATTGGAGCTGTAGCTGCTGACTTACGCCACAGCCACAGCAACGCCAGATCCAAGCTGCCTCTGTGACCTACCCCAGAGCTCATGGCAAGGCCAGATCCTTAATCCACTGAGCGAGACCAGGGATCAAACCTGAGTCCTCATGGTTGCTAGTTGGGTTTGTTAACCACTAAGCCACGACAGGAACTCCTCGATACCTCTTATAAGGACTTTTGTGATGCCTTGGGCCCCCTCCAATAATCCAGGACACTCTCCACATTGCAAGACGGTTAACTTAATCACAGCTGCAAAGTCCCCTTTGCCAAGTAAGTTCACATATTCAGCTTCTGGGATTCAGATGTAGACCTTTTGAGAGGGGGGAACATCATCTACCACAGCCAACTTGTAGATGAGAAAACGGAGTCGTGGCCGTAACCTCACGGCTCACGTCTAGACCAGTCTGGAACCCAAGTGTTTCCTTCCAAGTCTATGCCCTCCATTGAGTGGCTTCTTCCTAGAGTTTTCAGAGCATCCTTCTCACAATAACTCTGCAAACTCTGTCATAGGAGGGAAAACATGAGCGATCTGCAGCCATTCATACTTTAGTGCGAAATGGCCTTGAATCCATCTTGAACTAGACTTTTCCGTAGCAGGTCTGGAAGAGAAGGAACAGGAGGTGGGAAGCAGGAGACAGACCCTAGGAGAAGGGTGCAAGGAAGGTGCTAAGGAATAGGGCTGCGGCTGAGTCCACCTGCCAGCCTCCATCCCCCTTTCTCTGATCTCCTAAGAAACATGTCCAAGGTGCTAAACCCTGAGTGGGGGGCCCAGCCATGTGCCATGAGATAAAAGGAAAATTTAAGGTCAGAACCTCTCAGATGCATGCAGTTAATAAAGACTAGTGTTACTAATTAATGAATTCACCAGTCTTCTGCCACAGTTCAAGGACTTTCATAAACATGAAAGATCAACCTGACCAAGTCCCATTTCCTAATACTAAGGATGCTGAAGCTTATTTCTAGAAAGAATCTCATTCACTGCCAGCATCTGAACACAAGCACTTCATAGCTCTGATTTGAAGCTAAAAGTTCTTCCCCCCCCCCTTTATATGCTTAAAAGAAAAAAAACAGATAATTTTCTGCTGGTGCACAGACATCTGAAAAAAGGAAAAAAATCAGGAAGATATTCTTACCTGGAGACAAATGTGAGTGGCCCCATCCCCCAACCCAATCATTTCCCCACAAACCCTTTTTCTTGCTTTACTTCACCTGCAAATGGAGAAGGAAAAAAAACCTTTTTTTCGAAAACCATCTTGCCTCTAAAAATGTCATCTCATTCATTTCCTTTTTCTCCCAATTCCTTTTAGTTAAACACCTGGGTATCGGGAGACAAGCAGGAGATCTTTTGGAGGATTTTGGAAAAGCAGCAAGTCAGTGAATGAATGATACACAGCCCTGGAGCAGACGTCGGGGCCACTGCAGCCAGACTGCCCTTCATGCTGAGCAAGTTACTCCATTTTCAGATCCTCACTCTTCTCATCTCTAAAATGATGAAATCCATCTTCGCTTTCTGAATGTTGCAAAGCTCGCCCATCCAACCTCTCCTTGTGTCCTTGCCAAGTAAGTTCACATATTCAGTTTCTGGGATTCAAATGTGAACCCAGAACCACTTACAGGGCCTCAATAAAAATGTGTTGAATGAAAAGCAAGGATCAGTATGAACCTGTAACATGAAGGTCTGATGCCAAAATGTGAAATTCAAAAGCCTTGGGAGGCAGTGAGGTCCAGACACTGACTGACTGTGTGAGTCTGAACACCAGTGGCCAACGTTAGCCTTGCATAACTAGTAATAGCATCACCCTCGTTATTATTGCTGCTATGGCAGCTGCTATTATTTTATCAGTGTCTTCCAAGTGCTTTCGTTTTTCAAAGTGGTCTCCTAGGCATTGAGCATTTCACCTGCATAACCTCTTCATGGCACTGGTCACATGACGACTACAATTTGTACTGCGAAGTGGTTGAGAGCCCAACAGGCTGAAATGCTTACTCAAGCTCCCACGGACAGCGGGGGGCAGGCGCCAGCACCAGGCTCCAGGATCTCTGGAATCCTGGACTCTTTACTCCCATCCCATCCTACCTCTCTTGGTCCAAGCCTCCCAGGAGCGGGGACCTCGTGAGTGATTCTCCATCAAGACCCTCAGTGTCCATAAATGTCAATCACTCAGTTCCTGGGCGGTGCCAAGCCAGTGGCCAACTGTCTCTGGAACCGAGAGTTCTCAAGTGTGGTGCACAGTGGACCACTTACCAGGACCAAGGACCCTGCAGGCGGAGAAGTGCCCAATACGCTGCCCTTGAGGAAATCATTGGGCCTATTTCCCAGAAAAGCATAAAAACAGTGTAGAATTTACAATAGTCAACACTATTTTGTTCAGACTAGCAAAAGGAGAGCACCTTTCCCTCTCTGTGTTTCTCCGTCTCTATTTTTCCCTCCCTCTGTCTCTATGTCTCTGTCTATCCATCTCTCTTTCACCCACACAGACACACAAACATAGAGTCTTTGAGACAAATTGTTTTAGATACCACTTACTTTTCAGAGCGAGTGCAGATGCTCACAGTTAGTGGAGAGGCGGGCAAAATGCAAGTGACATAATATTTTCCAACATCAGTTATCAAAATTACCACTTGGATCAAGAGGGCTGAAATGGGGCGGCTTCAGCTGTAAAGAGGGAAGGCAGGCAGGGAGGTGATAACTACAGCTGGTTGACTGTCTTTTCTGCGTGAGGGCTCTAGGGGTGTCATCACTGCTTTTTCGTCCAGTCTAGAAGTCCTAGAAGGTAAACATTGCTAGTCTGGCTTATAGTTCAGGAAACCGAGGCTTGGGGAAGCCAAGTTAATCAGTCAAGGCTACACAGCTAGTAAGGGCAGAGAAGAATCCAACCATAGGCTGCTCTGATTCCCAAGCCCATGTTCTTTCCAGGACAGTACACAATGTGTATAGAAAAATCTTCATCAGAAGTGAGGAGTTTCTATCTACAGAATAGAAATAGTTTCATAGACATGGAGGACAGACTTGTGGTTGCCAAGAGGGAGAGGGGAGGGAGAGGGTTGGACTGGGAGTTTGGGGTTGGTAGATGCAAACTATTTTATTTAGAATGGATAAGCAATGGGAGTTCCCATCATGGTGCAGTGGAAATGAATCTGACTAGGGTCCATGAGGATGCAGGTTCAATCCCTGGCTTTGCTCAGTGGGTCAGCGAGCTGGAATTGCTCTGAGCTATGGTATAGGTCGCAGACATGGCTTGGATCCCCTGTTGCTGTGGCTGTGGTGTAGGCCAGCAGCTGTAGCTCGGATTGGACCCCTACCTGGGAACTTCCATGTGCCTCTGTTCAGCCCTAGACAAACAAACAAACAAAGAAACAAACAAACAAAAAGAATGGATAAGCAATGAGGTCCTACTGTATAGCACAGGAACTATGCTGTGCAATCATTTGTGATAGAACAGGATGGAAGATGATGGGAGAAAACGAATGCATATATATAGGTATGACTGGGTCACTTGGCTGTACAGCAGAAATTGACAGAACATTGTACGTCAACTCCAATAAAAAAAATTTAAAAAAGAAGTGAGGAGGTTAGATAAAGCTCTCACCACAAACCTCCCCATGCCCCAAAGCAAGAACTTAACTTGTCTTGTTCATTCCACAGGTGTAGGGTGGCATTCACACTGTGTTCAGACGACCGAGCTGTGAAGGATGTGTTGTCTGGGAGTGAGTCAATAAAGGAAGAAACAGGCCCGTATAGGGATGTAGTGAGGAACGGCGAAAGTCTAAAGGGGTGGGGGTGAGAAGGAGAAGGAGGGGCACAGAGGAGAAGCCCATCCATGGAAGAGGTGATACAATGTGTATTAAAGAATGGAAGGAAATGTGTACAGCAGTCAAGGAAAGATACAACATTCTGGAGGAAACACACTCCAGGCTCCACACTTCCACACTCAGGATGGTGTGGAAGAGTACGGAAGGTTCTAGAAGCTTGGTTTTGAGGCAAGTGATGCAAGATAAAGCTGTTAAATAGTTAAATTATAGCTCATTCCACAATGAAATTTTCATCCCAAGATGCCACTGCAAACAGTTTTTTTCTCTAATTAGCATGAATGTCATCTGTTCCACTAATAATCATGCGGATTTGGAAGGGGCCTGATCCAGAGATTCTAATTCCATAGGTCCCAGCTGGAGCCTGAGAACCTGAATTTCTAATGTGCTGCTGGCACTGCTGATTTTCTGCTGACTGACCTGCTGGCAGAGCTGGTCTAAGCCCCCGCCCCTACCGGGGATCGGAGAAGTGATGAGCACATGACCCCTTCTGGTCCTTGAGAAATGCAGGTGTTTGTCGGGAAGGTTTCCGGGAAAGCTTCCTTGTTCATGGCATTAAGCCACGGGAGCAGTCTTCCTCCTCTAAACCGTGTCTTGTCAGAATGTGACACCTGAACTTTGTGTAGCCATCTGACTCCTAAGTGGCAGGATGGAGTTTGCACCAAGGACAGGGTGGGGCAAGGAGGTGGAGAACCCCCGGGTCTTTGAAGACATCATCAAAGCCACGAAATCAGCCAGCGGGAGCCCCCTTCAATGGGAGGGGATTCAGGGGGAGGGGGATATTTGTTGACGGTGATGGGGGCACAGGGTTAAGAAGGAAACTGGTCCGAGTTCCCATTGTGGCTCAGCAGTAACAAACCCGACTAGTATCCATGAGGAGGTGGGTTTAATCCCTGACCTCGCTCAGTAGGTCAAGGATCTGGCACTTCCATGAGCTGTGGTGCAGGTTGCGGATGCAGCTCGGAGCCTGTGTTGCTGTGGCTGAGATGTAGGCCAGCAGCTGCAGCTCCGCCTGGACCCCTACCCTGAGAATTTCCATATGTCACAGATGCAGCCTTAAAAAGGAAAAAGAAGGAGGAGGAGGAGGAGGGAATGGATGGCCCCTAGGAGAAAGAGGAGGCAGCCTCTCTTGCCCTGAGCAGAGGAGGGGGAAGCAGTGTCATTGAAGAGGACGATGGCTGATCATGGAGCCCCCTGAAAGCCGGCTTGAGGGGAACGCCCTGACCAGCAAAGAGGAGGTTCCATCAGTGTTCAGGATTAGGCACAAGGTCATGGTAAAATGGTGTTAAGGCAAATGGTTCACTGGAACTGATGTCCCCTGTGGGAGAGAGAACTGATGTAATACTTAGAGTAACATTTGATGAGCACCTATGGGTGCCAGGCAGAACACTCAGGATCGTCCACCTGCGGGAGGGCACTGGGTCATTCTGGAAGGGGGGCCAGACACAAAGGATGGTTTATACCACAAAACGTGGCTGGACCATGCGGGCTTCGAAGGCCCAGAAGGGAAACCACCATGGGAGGGGTTGGTTCCGGTGCTGTGGGAGGAAGTCTTGGAAAAGGAAATTTTTCTTAGAGAAATGTACCTTACCTACACTGAGTCTGGAAAGAAAGGTCGTCAGGCAGATAAAATAAGGTGAAAAATCGTGAGGGCATGCCTGGCAGAGAGCACCCTCAAAGGCATGGGGGTGTGAGACCGCGTGAGGTCTGGAACCTCCAGAAGCTCTGGGTAGGAAGAGGGTGGGGGCGGAGATGGACAGGGAGGCCAGGTGACCTGGCCAGTGTGACCTCTCTCCTCTGAACTCAGAGAGCCACTAGGTCGTGTTAAGTTGGCAAGTGCCAAGACCAGATGGGGGTCATTGTGTTGGCAGCAGCACGGGGGGTAGAATGAAGGTGTGGAAGTGGAGAACGAGAGAGACACTTGCAGTTAGAGAAATATTGACATGAGAGATTGGGGTTCTGTGGACTCTGGACCTTGTGCCATTTGGCTGTTGGTCTAAAGATGCCCCGTGGTGGACTGTCAGCTCCTGAAGAGCAGGAGGTGGGTCCTTTCATTCAACATTCATTCTTTTTTTGTTTTTTCCATCATTCATTCTTAACATTTTTTAGACACTCAGGGAATATTTTGTGGATTGATAAGGAGACCAGCCCTCCAAAGGGCATCTCACTGAGTTCCTGCTGCATGGTAGTCCCCACGCCGGGTGTCAGGGCACCAAAATGGCCCTAGGCATGGAGTCTTAAACTGGTTTTCCTTCCACCTGCTCCAGCAGCTACTGAAACCAAAGACCTCTTCTCAGAACAATATAGGTTTGTTTGTTTTTTTCACTTTTTAAAATTTTATTGAAGCGTAGTTGGTTTCCAAGTTTGTGATCATTTCCGCTGCACAGCAACGTGATGCGGTTACACACAAACCCACATCCATTCTGTTTCCGATTCTTTCCCCATATAGATGATCACAGAATATTGGGTAGAGTTCCCTGTGCTGTATAACAGGTCCCCACCGGCCAGTCATTCCACTATCGCAGCATGCATACGCTAAGCCCAAACCCCCAGTTCATCCCTGCCCCTCCCCCTGTCTTCTGTGGTAACCACAAGTTTGTTTTCCACGTCTCTGAGTCTGTTTCTGCCAGAACAGTATATTTTTTTATAGTATCACATCATATAGTAAAGTTTATCTTCTTATTAATTATTCACCACGAATCAATTACCTATTGAAATATCCCCCAAGTGTTTTCATAAATTCTTTTTTTTTTGCACACTGATTTGCACAGAACAATATTTTTAAAAGGATAAAACGTAATTTCCAAAGGAAACCAATTACATTAAAATAGCTATTAAAATATTAAAGATAGAAGTGGTGGTGGCATAGTAACATATGTGCATCTTTATTAACACATTAAATAATGAGATTGATCAGCTGTCTCATAACAGCTCTGATTTCCACATAGTGAGTGTAACTGATACTTGGAAATCTCTGTAATGTGACGGGAAAATACATATCATTTCTGTTGGTGGTGGAGTCCCAGGAAGAGTGTAGCTTGTTACTATGTTTACAGTAACAACGAGGGACTTTTCAGGTTCTCAGAGTTCAGACCCAGCCACGCGGGCATCAGCTAGGAGCCATCTGCTAAGCAAATTAGCTCCTCTGGTCTACTGCGTCAGAGACTCTGAGCTTGGGACCAGCTCATTGCAATTTGCTGAGAACGCTCCTAATTTTAGCCCTGAGAATCCAGCATCAGAGGCATCTCTTAGTCCTAGGCAAATGGGGATGGCTGTTTATCCAAGTGGAGAGCCTTCAGTGTGTGTGTGTGTGAGGTCTCCAGGTCACTCTGCATATTTGAGAACCACCGGCATGAAAGTTAGTGAAATAAAGATGGAATTCTCCATTTCAACTTAATTTTAGCCCTGAATTCCATGGACTTAGGAAAATAAGCTCTAATTTAGACAATATCTCTGCCCTCAAGGAATATATTTTCAGCAGCGGAGGAGCAATCATTAGGCAGACCACAGCAATTCAGTGTGAAAAGAGTCTGGAAACTTAAGCCCAGGCAATGCTGGGAGTTTTAAGCCAGGGCATCTTTCTAACAAGATGCCTCTGTCTAGGGGAGTTCAGTCGTGGCACAATGGAAACCAATCCAACTAGGATCTATGAGGTTGTGGGTTTGAGACCTGGCCTTGCTCAGTGGGTTAAGGATTCATTGATGCCACGAGCTTTGCTGTATGTAGGTTGCAGACACGGCTCAGATCCCACATTGCTGTAGCTGTGGTGTAGGCCGGCAGCTCTAGCTCCAATTGGACAGCTAGCCTGGGAACCTCCATATGCCTCGGGTGCTGCCCTAAAGAAAAAAAAAAAAGATGCCTCTATCTAGGGAGCAGAGAGCTGGGCTGTAAGTAGATGACAATGATGATGGAGGAGGAAAAGGAAGGGAAGAGGAGAAGGAAGAAGAGAAGGAGGAGAAAATAATCTAATATATATTGAGTGCCTAACTCTTCCAGGTTCTGGTCTTAGTGCTTTACACTGTTATTTAATCCTTAGGAGGCATAAGTCATTATTACCCCCATTTAACAGACAAGCAAACTGAGGCCAAGTTCAGAAACTTGTCCAAGGTCACACAGCTACCCGGCAATCTGACTCCAGACCTCATGTTCTTAACTACCCCTGTGATTTCAATGGTTACTTGAGTACTTGATTATTTCAAGTGTTGTCGTAAAGGCCACGAGGGACTCCTCTTCTTTCCCTTCTCTGAAAATAAGTTCAGATTTGGTTGATATGTATAGACAACCAATCTGAATGGGGTAAAGTTCTTCAGGTCACGGTGTGGTTTCCGTTTCAGCATCTGGGGCTGCTTGGGATCCATGGATGGATGCAGCTATAGAGTCACCTTCCCAGAGCTGCTTTGTACCTTTGTCTGCTGATCGGGGTGAAGGCTGAGACCAGGCAAAAGGGGGAGGGAATCCAAAATAAGCCCGGGGGGTCTGACCTCAGTTTTAAGACAGGATGGAGAAGTGTCAGGGCATGACGTCATCTGATACTTGCAGGGGAGCGAGCAAGGGATATTGGGGGGGAATCATAGGTTGTGGTCGCAGGCCAGCCTGGGTGCAGATCCTGTCCTAGTGACTGGCAAATCACATGACCTCAGCCCATGTCTTCCACCTTCCACTCTGGTCCTCAGGCGATCATCTGTTCAAAGGAGAGAATGACATTCACATCACCAATACTGTCACGGTAACGAAAGTGCTTGGACCATGGTAGGTTATCAATAAATGTAGGTGCTCCTTCCCTTTCCTGCCAGTTCATGTGGGAGGAAGTGGTGCCCTCACTCCAGAGCAGATGTTCTGCCAGGGCTGGGGACCTAGAGATGCCAGAGCAGTGTTTACAAAGTCAACGTCTCCCACCCTAGACATCCCTCCCCCGCCATGCCCAGCCAGAAATGTCACAGTCCTTGGGACTCCACTGTAACGTATACTCACCCAAATATAAAAACCCAAACATTGTTAGGCCTCATCAGGACCACTTGACAGAAATCCTCCTATTATTCCCCATAAAATGTCACCCACCTGTTGGGAAACAGAACTTCTTTCTCTCCATGCATCCCTGCCTGGCTTTGAAGGAGCCAGGAACCAGGCAACAGAATCTACAGACTCACCTTCTTTGGGTGAGTTGATTTATTTTTTGTTAAATACTTGGAGGCAACTGGATATTTCCAGACAGCAGGAAGAGTGGATGAAGGGTGGAGGCGAAATTATAAAGGAGGAAGAGGAACAGTAGGCAGAGAACAGGGGAAAAGGCCACAAGAAGACTAATGTAAATAATTTTGTGTGATTAGGCAATTTCTGGGCCAAGCCTCATGTTAGACATCTAAAACTCACCTACTTCATACCAAGTTCCCGTTCATGATCATAAACCCTCAGTGGGGGAGTTCCTGTCATGGCTCAGTGGCAATGAACCTGACTACTACCCATGAGGACGCAGGTTTGATCCCCAGCCTCGCTCAGTGGGTTAAGGATCTGGCGTTGCCATGAGCTGTGGTGTAGGTCACAGAGGCAGCTCAGATCCCACATGGCTATGGCTGTGGCGTAGGCTCCCATTCAGCCCCTTGCCTGGGAACCTCCATATGCTGCAGGAGCAGCCCTAAAAAAGAATAAATAAAAATAAACCCTCTGTGGTTTCCCATAGCTACCAGGATACAGTGGCCTAATGACCCAGATCATGGCCTCAACCTCTGCAGGGGCAGCCCCACCTAGGGCTGCCTGGACCCTCTCCGTCTATACTCCAGGCCCGAGGAACTCTATGCAGTTCCCAGTCAGGGTCTCCAGCCAGCCTTAGAGCAGCCCCTGCTCTCGGCCTGCACTGACTTTCATCCTCACACCCTCGGCTTTGCCCTACACCCACACACATGCTCTTTACCAGGCCAGTACCTTCCTGATTTTCAGTTCTCACCTTGAATACCACTTCCTCCAGGAAGCCTTCCAGATCACCCCAGGATGGGTTCCACTGCCCCGGCTGTGTTTTCCCAAAGGGCCCTGTGCTTTGCCCATTGCTGGATGCGTCTCAGGTATGGAGTGGGTCCTGACTCCACCAGCAGATGAGGCGCTCGCTGAGGACCAAGTCGGGGTGTCACCTGGGGCTTGTCTTCATGTGAGTTCCCCCCAGGCAGTCTGAAACAAGGTCTCAGGTGCCAGCAGTTTGTTTAGGAGATGATTCTGGGAAGGAGGAGTGTGGGATCGGGGAGAATGGGACCGAGATGGGGAGAAAGCCCATGTCAGGGTGCATATCAAATGTGTTGCTGGGGCAACAGGAGCTGCCTCGATGGGTTCAGAACTCCTTCCAGAACCATCCCTCCGAAGGACAAGGGAGGGAGCCTTTAACCGCCAGTTTCTCTCTCCCACTGACATCCTGATCACATCACCCGTAGCCCTGATTCAAGGCCTCCCCGGAGCTTCCAGAAGCTTCCAGCTTTTGGGCTGAGCACAGACGGCTTTCCTTGAGCGGTTGCAGCCTCCCGCTCAGCCCTCACTGCGGAATCTTCTCTGCCGACCCCCAGACCTGCGTGCCTCCTTTGGTGGTGGGTCCTGTGCCGTGTCTGCTGCAGCCTCTGCCTTGCCCTTCCCCCAGAAGAGCCCTCCCCGCCCTCTTCATCTAACACCGACCCCTGCCCAAGACCCACTCAAGCTCTACCTTCGAGAAGCATCCCCCACCCCTCAGCCCCATGTAGTTCTCAGTCTTAGCTGAGAAACAAAATCTCCTGGGGAACTTTAAAAAAAAAAAAACAACACCTGACACTTGGGTCCCCCCACCAGGGACACTGAACTAATCCATCTAGGATTGGACCTGGACAGCAGTAGGTTTTAAAAGCTCCCCAGGTGATTTTTCACAGGCAGCCTGGGCTGCGCAGGATTTGCATATGCCTCTGTTTTAATTGCCTCTGTTTTAATTGCTCTTCCTCTAGGTTTCCATAGGCCCTGGGTTCCCCTCCTTGCGACACTGTGTTATAGTTTTCTGTGGATTTCTCCGACTCCCACCTCATCCGAGGGCTCTTCAGGGGATGGGCTCCTATCTCTTCCCTCGTGTCCCCCACCCCCGCCGTGCTCAGCTCACACACATGTGCTGAGGCCGTTGTGCCTCCTCCCAGCGCGGAGAGGCTTCATGCTCCTGAAGCCTCATTGTCCAGCCCCCTCGAAGGCACCTGGCCTCCGTGCTGCCCGGATGACTGGCTCTCTCCACTGCATCTTTCCCCGGAGCTTCTCCTTCTGTCTCTCGGGGGCTCTGACCCCTGGGCTCTGCTAAAATTAACTACAATGCTGCTAGTTATCAATGTCTACAGCTGCTGCTTTGCCTAAAAGCACTTCAGTGGAGCACTAGGAAGTCCCCGGAAATCACTCCCCAGCAAGCTCACTACCCTGAGGAGGAGGGGCCTCTCCCCGCTGGGCAGGGACCTTGCAGCCCCCAGAGGCCAGGGGCTCCAGGGCGCCTCCTCGAGGCACACTCGAACCTCGGCATCCGTCATCCTCTCCTCTCCAAGCCACTGTCGCCTATGTCGCCACATTTGGGCTCATCTTAAGAGGCAGAGATTGACTTTTTTATTTTTTTGGTATTTTTTTTATTTTTTGGTATTTTTTCCATACACCTGCGGCATATGGAAGTTTCCAGGCTAGGGGTCGAATCTAAGCTGTAGCTGCCAGCCTGCACCACAGCCACAGCCACACGGGATTGACAGATAAGTAAGCGTCAGCCAGAGACCCTCCCATGTCAGCTCAGCCTCTTCTGAGCTGTGTGGCCTCAGGTCACCAACCCCCCCCCCAGGTTAGAATAAACACAAACAAGGAGTTTCCATCACTGCCGCCATGAGGGGCATGGGGTGGTGGTGACGTAGCAACGTGTTCCAGATGTTCAAGGCAGTTCCAAAGTCTGTGGTCTAGTAGGGGAGGCGGACCAGTAGATAGGGAATTACAACGGAGAGCAGTGAGTGTCGAGACAGTGGGAGCCTGAGCGGGGCTTCCTAATTCTTACGGTGACAGGAACAGAAGGCAGGAAATTGTGGTCAGAGTCATTTCCAAGAGAGTGACATCCAAGCTGAAGCTTGTAGAGCTGGCCAGGGGAAAGGGAAGGCCTGGGGGGGCAGGGGGACAAGGCTGTTCCCGGCCATGGGAGCAGCATGTGCAAAGGCTTCGTGTGTTTTAGTGAACCCGGTGTCCCCAAGGCCTGGCGCTGTGGGCCAAAGGAGGTGGGCAGAGTGTCCAGGGGCCGGTCTGGCCTGCGGAGCCTACCCCATTGCTCTCTGATCCACTAAGGCAGCCCTGCCTCTGACATCATGATGGAGCAGCTGAGTCAAAAGGTGACACCCGGCCATTGTTCTCACCCTGAGGAGACACTGGTTTAGTGAGAGAGGTGTCAGTTCCAGTCGGGGCTCTGTCACCAACCAGCCCTGTCAGCTTGCGTGTGTGTCTTACTCTTTTTTCTTTCTTTTGCTTTTTAGGGCCACACCCTCAGCATATGGAGGTTCCCAGGCTAGGGGTCCGATCAGAGCTACAGCTGCCGGCCTACGCCACAATCACAGCAACCGGATCCGAGCCTCCTCTGTGACCTACACCACAGCTCACGGCAATGACCAATCCTTAACCAGCGAGGCCAGGGATTGAACCCACAACCTCATGGTTCCTAGTTGGATTTGCTTCCACTGTGCCATGACGGGAACTCCTGTCTTACCCTTCTTGAGGTTCCTTTTTCTCTTCTGCCAAAAGGAAGAGTGATGGGAAATAAGCAGGTGCTAGAATCATCTGAGGAACCTTCAAATGCAAGCTCCTCCCAGTCTCCCAGCCCCCACAATGGGACAGGTCCCCAGGGTAGAGGACTGGCCAGAGGACAGTCCCCCACCCCACCCAGGGCCTCCCTGACACTCTGCTTCTGCCTCCGTGAAGCTGGCACCATCCGCACCCCAGTGGGAAGCAGCCTGATTCACAGCCCAGCCAGGAGCCCTACCCTTCTCTGGGAACATCCATGACTTCGAGGCTCCCTCTTCTGACCCAGCTTTGCCCTCAGCTCTGACGGAAGGGGTGCTGGCCGAACAAGAGCAAGAACAAGTTCCAGCTATGATCAGTTTCTCAATAAGTGGTCACCGCAGCCTCCCTCCTGGAGCCCAGGTCACCAGCCTGCATGGTGACAGCTAGAGACAGCTGCACAGCTGCCTCCCACCACATTGGGGGGGGGATGCCCGAGTGTCCACTCTGAACCCGACCCCCTTCCATCCCATTTGCTCCAGGAGGCAGTGGACAGCCCCTGGCTGGAGCTCAGCCACTCAGCCCCTTGGAATCATTCTCTGCTCCAACCCCCTATGTCAAAACAAGGTTCTAATCTGAGCCTGGTAGAGGGGCACTGGCTTTGCCCCGGGTGCTCTGTGCTCCTGTCTCCTCATCATGTGTCATTTTGAATTTAGAATCGGTTCCTGCTTTAAGACCCAGTTCCACTCGTCCATGCTGTGTCCCTTTGGGCAAGGCACTTACCCTTTCTGAGCTTCTGTATACTTGGCCATAAGGTGGAGCTGCTCGGACCCTCAAGGCAGCCTGACTCTTCCCAACCAGCGCTGCTCAGCCCGGCTGGGCTGGATCTTACTTCCTCAGTTTAGCAGCGGGAACGACTCTGACTTTCCAGACAACTCTTAGGTACAAGGCAACAATTCCATTGTGCTGTTACTAACTGTCCAGTCTGCAAACCCCCAAAGCTTCAAAGCCTCACCCTGTTTAAAACCTCTCCTCCCAACCTCTGGCTGCCTGGGCTGAAACCCCCATTCTGGGGAGGGATAGGGCTTGTCACTACCTCTCCTCTCTTCTCCTCCCTCTAGACTCCCCTGAATCCTCCAGGGCTGGGTGGAAAGAGGGGACCCGTGGGAGGAGAGAGGATCCCACTTGCTGTCCTTGTCATCCCACACGGTGGGCCCCGGGGATACGGCAGGTGTAAATACGGCTTTCCTCCTGGAGCTCTTCAGGGAAGCTCAGACATAGGTCCACCCCTGGGGAGCCCTGGCTGCTATCCCCTAACTTGGCTCATGTCACCTTGGCTTGTGGCTGACGGTGTCCTCTTAGCCCCTGGCTCCCAGAGGTCATCCCCGAACATCCCAGAGCATCCCCGATGGTGCGAGGCTGGCTCCCTGCCCTGCAGGCTCCACGGGGCCCTTGGTCCCTCCCCTGGGTGCCAAGACCCCCAGGCATGTGAGGCCAAGCTCCCCAAATGGTACTAGGGATGCCTGCCCTGGAACGAACCAACCAGCCAGTGACCTCTTCCCTGCCAGAGTGAGAACTGGCTCAGGGCTGACGGAGGGACGAAGACAAGAGGAAGAGACACTGTCGGGGAGCCTGGACGGACCCAAGGGGCACTGGGCTGTATCCGGAAGTGGGCCAGATGAAACACACCTGACTGCGAGCTTTGGCCTCTCTGGGCCTCAGTTTCCCATCTACCCAGCAGTGGGGAGCAGAGGAGAGTCAGACAAGAGGAGCCCCGAGGTCCCTTCCAGCCCCACTGTTCTGGGATTGGAGGAGAACCCGGCTCCCCTGCTCTCCACTCCGCTGCTTGCCTCGGATGCTAAATGGGCCTGGAGGAGTGCAGGCTGCAGGCAGGCGGGGCCCCGCAGGTCGGCAGAGCCCTCTGCACCTGCCAGAGAGGCAGCCTGGGCCAGGTTATTCTGGGCTGGCCTCGAGGCACCAGCCGCCCTTCCTTCTCCCGAACCAGGCTTTTAGGAAAGTCCCTAACGAGCCCTGCGCTCACATGCATTTTAGAAATCTCATCTAATAGGGGCTCATGGAGTATAAATTAACCCCAAAGAGCAGATCGAACTCGCATCCTCATGAATCCTAGTCAGGTTCACTACCGCGGAGCCACAACAGGCACTCCAGAAATATCTCTGAATTCTGCCTGGACTCAGTGTCCTCAACTGTCCAGCCAGCATGAAGTTCCTCTTTTCACTCAGCCCGCCCTCCAGAACTGTTTCAATTTTTACAGGAGAGAAAATCTGCTAATGGCTTTTGTGAGCAGCAAAGTGCTGTGTGGGTGAGTCGTCCTGGGTGCTGAGTGAGGGGTCAGGCCACGAACCGGTGCCTTTGGCCCCCTGGGGCTCCATGTTCACTGTGGGAAATGGGGGTCCACTCTGCCGGGGCAGGGCCCAGGTGAACTGGGCCCCTTAAGATGCTGCTCCTGGAATAGCAACGCTGAGGAACCTCTCAGCACAAAGGCCCCGCCCGCTTGCACGCAAGCCTATAATTAACATTTTTGATTTGGAAAATAGTAGGCCTGGAGCTTGTCATGGGGGGCAGGGTGGGTAGTCATGCCTTGGTTTCTTTCCCAGAAAGTCCTCAGCTCAGTACAGCGCACCTTTGATGAATGTGGACTTTTTTCTTTACCTGATTTCGAAGACCTTATTAATGCATTCAGAATATTAATGAGTTCTATTTTCATTCCCGGAGCAGGAACCTGAAGCTGAAACTTTTCTGGATCTTTGGCACGCCCCGTGATTTTCTTTACCAGCCATCCTGGGCCCCGGTCATATTAACACATGCAAGGTGACAACAAGAGGGAGGGGAGGGGACAGACTGGATGAAGGCCTTCCCGGCATGCAGTGCTTCTCTACAAATGCGACTTCTGAAACTCACAAGCACCCTGAGGTCTGCTATTATCATCACTGGCTCAAGTCAGGCAGCAGAACGGAGAGAAGCCAAATGCCTTGACCAAGGTCACGAGGATGGCGACAGACCAGCCTAAGAGGTGGGCCGTGTCAGACCCAGGCCCGCGTCCTTGGCCCTCGCGCGGGCCTCCCAGGCCTTGACGCCTGGGGTGGGTGGGGGTGGAGGGAGTGGAAAGGACACATAATGAAGTGAGAGGATCTAAATGAATGAACGCCTGGCAACAGAGACAAAACAGAACAGCACCCCAGACAGTCTGGGTTCGGCTGCTTAAAATAGTCAAAGAAATTCTTCGGCTAATGCATAATCACCGCAGGGATTAACGCAGCTCTGCTCCTTGGGGTTAATTTATACTCCATGAGCCCCTATTAGATGAGATTTCTAAAATGCATGTGAGCGCAGGGCTCGTTAGGGACTTTCCTAAAAGCCTGGTTCGGGAGAAGGAAGGGCGGCTGGTGCCTCGAGGCCAGCCCAGAATAACCTGGCCCAGGCTGCCTCTCTGGCAGGTGCAGAGGGCTCTGCCGACCTGCGGGGCCCCGCCTGCCTGCAGCCTGCACTCCTCCAGGCCCATTTAGCATCCGAGGCAAGCAGCAGAGTGGGTTGAGGATCCCAGGTTGCCATGAGCTGTGGTGTAGGTGGAAGACGCAGCTCAGATCCTGCGTTACTGTGGCTGTGGCTGTGGCGTAGGCCGGCGGCTCCAGCTCCGATGAGACCCCTAGACCCCTAGCCTGGGAACCTCCATATGCCACGGGTATGGCCCTAAAAAGACAAAAAGACTAAATAAATAAAGTTCTCACAATGTTGTGTAACCATCACTGCTATTTCCAGAACGTCCTCCCCCCCCAGCAGACACTCTGTACCCATTGAACACTCACTCCCCCTCCCCGCCTCCCCCGCCCCGGGTAACTGCTATCCTGCCTTCGGTCTCTATGCGTACTTCGTAGGAGTGGAGTCGCACAGTGTTTGCCCTCTGAGCCTGCCTTGTTTCCATCACCGAGAGTCACTTTTTAATGCAAAGATCAACCCACGGTCCTGAGCCTGCAGATCGGTATGCAGAACTCTGTGCAGGATGAGTTTTCACACACCTTCTCCCTTTATACGTCCCAACAGCATCCTCTCCATTAACCAGTGAAGAGAATGAGATGCGGCTGGTGCAAGGAGTTTGCCCAAGACACCCCGAAGAGGGACAGCGCCGGATCCTCTGTCCACGGACCCTCTGACTTAAATTCAGGGGTCTTTCTAATGCACTTTTGAGGCCTGAAATGGTGACAAAGCCCCAGGTAATTGGAGGAAGCCCTACGCATATTAACCATGGACCATCACGTGGCTAATTATTTACTTGTCTTTCTCAGCTGCACCCTCGGCATTTGGGATGCTCCCTGGCCAGGGATCAGATCTGACCCACGGTTGCAACCAGCGCCATAGCTGCTGCGATGCTGCATCCTTAACCCACTATGCTGGGCTGGGGATCCAACCAGAGCCTCCACAGAGACAAGCCGGATCTTTAACCCACTGTGCCATAGCAGGAACTGCCTGACGTGGTTTCCTTAGATTCTAGTCAAGGGGCTCTGGCAGACAGAGAAGAGTGCTATTCCTCTCTCAGCACCAAAGGAAACAGGCCCCATCTCACTCCCCTCACCCACCTACCAGTTATTTCCTCTGAAAGGACTGAGATTAGGGACCCACCACTGACTTCCTGGAAGCCTTGAGCCAAGTCACTGAGGACCCATCTTTCAACTCCCCCATCTCCAAAGGGGGCTGAACAAAACTTGCTTCCCCTGCATTTCTGAAGGTCGGGGACTCTCAGAGGTAAAAGCCCTTGGAAAATGTAAGCTGCTCTGGTTTGGCACAGTGTCACGGCGAGAACGAGGACAGTGCTGGAGGCCCAGTTGGGCCATGCTTAGGTCAGATAACCTCTCTGGGATGCACTCTCTACAGATGTCTCTGAAGCCCCTCTAGGTGCCAGACATAATGCTAGATGCAGGGGTGACAGGCCATAAGGGAGACACACCCACACTCTCATGATTGGTCGAAGGAAGATTCAAGACAGGGCTGGAGTTCCCTGGTGGCTCAACATTGCCACCTGGGAGCCAACATTGCCACTGCTGTGGCTCTGGTTATTGCTGTGGGGCAGATCCCATCCCTCCCTGGTTCAGGAACTTATGCATGTCACAGGCAGGGCCAAAAAAAAAAAAAAAAAAGACAAGACAAACACTCAGCACAGCATGTGGCAGAAAGTAAGCGCCCACTATGGAATCTTATATAATGTATTCATTCAGGAGTTCCCGCTGTGGCTCATCAGGTTCAGAACATGACTGATATCCATGAGGATGCAGGTTTGATACCTGGTCTAGCTCAGTGGGCTAAAGATCAGGCGTTGCTGTGGCTGTGGTGTAGGCTGGCAGCTGCAGCTGTGATTCGACCCCTAGCCTGGGAACCTCCATATACCATGGGTGTGGCCCTGAAAAGAAAAAAAAAAAAATGTATTCACTCAGCAAAGATTCCTTGAGCGCCTACCCCCGGCTGAAGTAGGGCTTCTCAACTTTGACATTTGTATAGCACCGGTCTTTGTCGTGGGTGGGGTGGGGGCACTGTCCTGGGCACTACAGGATGTTTTGATCCATTCCTGGCCTCTACCCACTAAATACCAGTATCACCCCAAGTACAGACACCCAGATGTTTCCAGACATTGCTCAGTCCTCTTGAGGGGCCCAGGTGCCCCAGTTTAGCAGCTCGGATTTAATGTAGGCCAGGTACTGGGATACAGGACAAACAGGACAAGGCCTCCCCCCGGGACTCCCGGTCTCAGGACACAGATGTGAGGACGATTTTGCATTAAGCAGGTGCATGAGCCGGGTGGGCAGCTGGTGCTGGGGTAACCTGCGTGTCAGACACAGTGCTTTGCCTGGACTTGAGGGGACCGCAGGTAAGGAGGGCGGTTAGGAGGTGACCACATCTAAGTGACAGGTGACATGGGCCAGAGCCCGGCAGCGGTGCACAAGTGGACAGGCAGGGACGGGCTGGAGAAACATCCCGAGGCAGAGTGGACAAGAACGACGGGGCCACAGTCTGGAGGACACTGGAAACCAGCCAAGCGGGACCTGACGAGGGACAAGGAGCAGAGAGCAGGGCTGCAGCTGTCACTACACAGTGTGATGGGGTTTTCTTGACGCCCAGGTCCCTCTCCGCCCCGGCAGCCGTGACTCAGAAGTACCGACACAAAGCCCTGTCCCTCCCACACCCTGCTCCTTCCTCGCCCCTCCCTTTGCTCCATGAGCCTCGCTAAAAAGCAGAAAAGAGAAAAAGCCAAAGTTCTTCCAGGGTCCCAGGAGGCTTAGGCCCGGGGCCCTCCCAGCTCCGAGTTCTCCCACCAGGAACCCTCAGGGGCCTCCTCCAGCTGAAGGGTGGGGGGGCCGCCACGAGGGACACGGTGACTCACGGTGAGCAGATAATGAGCTCTGGTGACGAGAGACCACACGTCGAAGGGAGAAGTGCCACCTCTCTCAGGATGAGGGCTGGGGCCCACAGGCATCTTCCCTGGACGGAGGCTGAGTGAGTGGGATGCCGCTCGGCCATCTGCTCATCACACCCCACCCCGCCCAGGAAGTCTTGCTCTTTTAAATGTGCGTTTTGCAGTTAAAACAGTTAAAGCAGGAGGCCCTGGAGGCTCCAGCATCTACTTGGGCTGTATCGCTTTTCCATTAAGCTCAAGCTCTAGCCCTGTCGCAACACTTAAAATATCAAAATCTGGGAATTCCTGCCGTGGCTCAGGAGGTGAAGAACCCAACTAATATCCATGAGGAAGCGGGTTGGATCCCTGGCCCTGCTCAGTGGGTTAATGATCAAGTGTTGCCGTGAGCTGTGGTGTAGGTCCCAGACACAGCTCGGATCTGGTGTTGCCATGGCTGTAAGCTGGCAGCTATAGCTCTGATTTGACCCCTAGCCTAGGAATTTCCCTATAGCGCAGGTGCAGCCGTAAAAGAAGAAGAAGAAGAGGAAGAGGAAGAGGAAGAGGAAGAGGAAGAAGAAGAAGAAGAAGAAGAAGGAAAAAAAAAGAAAAAAATCAAAATATGTTTTCTCTGCCCACTTGGTGGCTGATCCTTTGAGCTCAGTCAACCGGTTCACACTGCAGAGCCTGCCTGACCATTGAGAGTGCGCCACGCGTCACCACATGGGTTCCAGTAATGAAAATAAGGTGCGTAGCATGTCCTCTAAAAGTGTGGGCCTTGAGCTGTGTGATTTAAAAATACCACATTGTGAAGACTGCAACACGGTCAGAGAAGGCCGCCCCGCGACAGCACCGGATCCACCTGCCCTGAAGCGTCCTGTGTAAATAACGAAGCTATGGATCTGTCAGGGCCCCGGCGGGGAAGCATGGCCTGGGCAAGCTGGGTGCACGAAGGCTCAACAGTGGACCTACGTGCAGGACGGAAACCAGTAAGGGGCCGTGCAGAACCTATGTGCTATCGCAAAAGCAGGGCCAGTTTCCAGCCCCCAGGTCCAAAGAGGCAAAAAGGGGGAGAAGTTACCAGAACCCCGAGAGTAGCTACAGGGAGGGGGTCCCCCAACAGGAGCTGAGGTCCTCCATAAGCGTGCAAACCTGATAGGGAGGGTACCAGGACAGTGAGTGCCCTGCCTCAGTAACCTCCCCGCCCTCGCCCTGGCATTTCCGGCTCCAGCTCCCTGCTGGCCACTCAACCAGAAGTCAAAGGGCAGGTGGGCCTGTGGAAGGAGTTTCTACAGTCAGGCCTCCCGACTCCCGTAAGGTTAGCGTCTGGACCTCACTGTTTGGCAGCTCGTTATAGCAGAGGGATGGGGAGGGAAGGGAGAGGATGCAGGGGATGCAGAAAGGCCGTGAGTCCCCTCCCCCGCACTCCAAGCAGGCACCTGAGCAAGAGGAAGTGATTTTAACGTCTTCAGCAGAGACTTCTTGGGGCCTTCCCAGCATCCAGCTTCCACTCCCTCTTATATGACAGCTCCGAAGAAGCTGACGCCGCTTCCAAGTGTGGCAGGTACAAGATTGGCTGAGCCAACCAGAATATTCCGACCCCCTGGAAACAGGGTAGACCCTTGGTGTAAGTCCAACACGACTACATGACTCCTCCTTGGGATTCTGGGAAACAACAATCCTGCTGCTTTCCTACTGGTTATAAACAGGGATGAATGAAAGCCCTGAGATAGGAGGGCTGCCACCTGGAGCCATGAAGACAGCCCGCCTGCAAATGAGTTAGCACCACCCAAGGCAGAGCGGAGAGCGAATGAGAACAAGTACTTGCCGACACCACTGAGCCGTCCAACCGGCCCTGACACAGCCCTGCTGCTGGGCTTCTCAGCGAAATAGCAAGGCATTTCCTACCTGGGTTGGACTTTCTCCTTTCGTTTTTTTTCCTTTTTAGGGCCACACCTGAGGCATATGGAGGTTCCCAGGCTAGGGGTCAAATGGGAGCTACAGCTGCCGGCCTACGCCACAGCCACAGCAACACAGGATCTGAGCTGCATCTGCCACCTACACCACAGCTCGTGGCAATGCTGGATCCCTAACCTGCTGAGTGGGGCCAGGGATGAACCCACATTGAACACAATGATGGGCCCTTAACCCTCTTAGCCGCAACGGGAACTCTGGATTTTCTCTCAGTTGCAACCAAAAATGCTTTGTTGATACACCCTCCAAGAGTTCAACAAAACTAAAAATACTTACTAGAAAGAGAAAATGTATCTAACGCACCCAGAGGAAAAATACATTGATGGTAGATTGGTCATCAATGTTTAAGCGTATTACTCCAGCACACGAAATGCAAGAGAAAGCCTGTCTTGGTCATACCTCCCACTGCCCAGGGCAGATGCCAACTGCTGGGGACCAGCATCACCATTCTTGCCACTGAAGAGGCAGTTCAGTGGCTTGTCTAAGAGCACGCACTCTGGAGCCTGACGGAAGTGGATTCGAGGAGCTCCAGAGGTGGTGCAACGGGATCGGCAGTGTCTTCAGAGCACTGGGATGCAGCTTCCATCCCCGGCCCAGCACAGCGGGTTAAGGATCAGGCATTGCCCCAGCTGCAGCTTAGCGTCGCAGCCGCGGCTTGGATCTGATCCCTGGCCTGGGAAATCCATGTGCCATGGGCAGCCAAACAAAAAAGTTTTCAAATTCCAAACAATCTGAGCTCAGGCAAGTGCACTGGGGCTCTAGAAATTGACACAAACCAAAACCACTTGACTCCCAGCCCCACTGCATCCAATAAGGCTGAATGAGAGAAGGCTCCGCGAGGGAGTTTATGCTACGTAGGCATATCCCAGATGTAGCAACCACAGGCTTCTGGTGGAGGAGAGGTATTTCTCACTGAAAAAATATATCTCTCTTTGTAAATGGATATCTTGGTATCTGACTTGATCTGTCAGTGTGTGTGTGTGTGTGTGTGTGTGTGTGTGTGTGTGTGTGTGTGTTTGGTTCATGTTGGTCTGTCACTGAAATTTTCCTCTGCTGAACTCAGATATTCGTTTAATTTAATCCTTAGTTTAAGAACGTGCAAAAGACCTCGTTGGTGTTCAATCTATGAAGGCAGTGCCACCCATGAGCCCTTCTGAGGGGTAGACATCCCACTTGCTCCAAACCACCACCAGCCCCATGCCTCCTTCTGTCCACTGGACTGGGCGCAAGAGGAGCTGACCTGATAAGGGGCAGAAAAGTGGGTGACAAGACTGAAAACCCAGGCTGACCAACCCAAGTCTTCTGAGAGCCTTCAAGAAGGGAAGCTCCAAACAGCAACCTGGGCACCCAGGGCTCAAATGCATGGTGTTACCTTCAGATTTTAACGCTGCCATGACTATTGTAAAGTACTCTCCTGGGGGCATGGCACGACACATCCATACCTTGAGGACAGGTGATAACGTCATCTCAAAACTTAACTGGTAAGCTGCTGGGTTAGGCAGAAAGAAAACTTCTTTGCAGAACAGAAATTGACTCACAGACTTTGAAGAAATGGTTACCAAAGGAGACAGGTTGGGAGGAAGGGGGAGGGATGGGTTGGGGGTTTGGGACAGAAATGCTGTAAATTAGCTTGTGATGATGGTTGTACGACTATAAATATAGTAAAATCCATTGAGTATTTTTTTAAAAATAAAATGGTTTTCCCGCATGATGTTAATACTCAGAGGTAAACATATAATAAAGTAATCAAACCTGAAAAAAAAAAAAGCCAACTCAAAACTTAACTGTTGAGCTGCCAAGTGAGGCAGAAGGAAAGGCGATGCCCGGAGGGCCTGGACCTTGAGCGGAGACAAAAGGAGGGGACCCCAGGCCCCTTCACGTCTTGATTTAACAAACATTTATTTTCCAACATCTATTATATGCAAGAGTCTATACCAGAAAAATAATTAGCCATTACTTCCTCCAAAAAACTTTTATCAAGCACGCCCTTGCAGGTACAGTGCAGAGATACAAACAGGAATACGCTGGAATCTAGGCCATTCCATTGTCCTCGTGTGTTTCTAAATATGTGAGACTTACCACGAGTTTTCATTTTTTGGTTTAGTTCTGAAGAGAGAATTTTTGTTGGTGCACAGATTAGACATTAAATAACGAAATTACGTAGTATGAAAGCCATTTTCTATTTCAATTTTTTCCCAACTCCCCTGATTACTTTGAAAATAAAGTCTAAGTTTGGTACCATATGTTGTTAACATCTTAAAACTTGCCAATTTCCTTCCCTCCTAACAGCAAGAGAGAGACTGAAAGAAAAAAACCCAAAACATAGAGAGACAGAGACAGACAGAAAGAGAATTTATCATAGGTCCAGAGGATTCAAAAAGAAAATATCCAGAGAGAGCTGAATACCATTGTTTGGTTATTTCTGGTTTAACTTGTTATGGTAATCTCCTTCAAGCTGGTTTTAAAGAAAAATGACAAGTGAATAATAAAACAGCTATCCAGTAAGTATGGTGAAATTCGGAAGGTGGGTATATATGATTGAATTTTAGAAAAATAAGAACCAGATATTGTGTTACTTTTTAACCAAGCTTTATTTTTCTCTCCTCATTGTGCCTTACTCTATGGGAGGACTATACAGCCCTATTCTGATGAACGCAGAAATTGTCACTTGCTCTTCGACCAATGAAATGAGGGCAGCGTGTGTGGCACGTATAGGAAGAAACTTGAAGGGCCATCGCATAGCTTGCCATGTCATTGTCCATTCTCCCATGGGACAGCGATATCACACAGACAGCCTGCCCCATCTGTCTGCATCTGGATTAAAGATGACATGGGGTAGAGCTACAGCCAAGCCGTGCTGAACATGAAGCATGAGTGAGAAGTGAGCATCTGTTCTTACAAGCCACCGTGACTCGGGGGTCACTTGCTAATCCAGCATTACGTAGCCCGTCCTGACAGATACTGAAGGCCACAGAAGCATCTGACAGAGATGCAGCAGGCTCAGAAACGTCCACCCTAATCCCTGGTGGGAAAAAACCCTCAAAATTTTATTCCTAATGCTAGATATCCCATAAAGACACGTGATATTTCCCAATGGGCCACACTCAAGCCTCTACTCGGGAGCAGCCCCACAGAGGCAGATGAGCCTTGTGCCTGAGACATAGGAAATCAATGTCATTGGTAATGCTGACCAGATAACTGCGTGGTCTCGGAGAGTTTCAGATGGGAGAGAAAAGGAAAAATTACCCACCTTTCACAGTATCTGCCAGAAGCCGTGTGCCAGGCACTTCGTATGCTTTCTCCCACTGGATCTCCTGAAGAACACATATTATATCCATTTTGTAGATGAAAAAATTAAGGCTCCCTCATGGAGTTATCCAGCCAGTCATAGATGGAGCTGGAACTTGAACCCACAGCCTCCTGAGCTAGATTCCTTGTGTGGCTTCCCTAACAGCACTGGCAGCTAAGGCTGGAAGAACGCCACAGCTCCATGAATTTTCATCACACTCTATGTCGATATTTATTGGAAATGTGGACTATGAAGGGTTCAGTTAATGATATTAGATTCATTCCCCACATTCATCACCTTTTCTGCCTCCGCAACATCCAAATTGAATCTGGGATGGAGGTGGCAGAATTTATCAGGACTGGAATAATTCAATGAATGCTACAGTGGAGTTCCTCAATAGTCTGCAGGCTGTCTCAGTGACTGGGGTACGTTCAACCATCCTTCTCCCGTTGGGAATTAAACCATTTTAACCATGATTATATGGCCTAACATTTCACTAAGCCCAGGGGAATGACTCTTAAATAACCATTCATCCTGAGCCCTGCTCCCAGAACCCCGCCCACCTTTTCTTCTCCGCTTCCCTCCACCTTCTCAGTTTCCCCATCACTCAGCCTCATTCTTAACCTGTGAGTAAGTATGGTCTTTAATGCATTCAGCAGTGAGATGGCTGAAATAAGCAGAGGGAGGAAGAAGGAAAGGCGGGGGGGGTGGGGGGAGAAATGTCGAGGGGGAAGCGGGAGGGAAGTGAATGGAGGTTAACTGGTCACCTGCGAGCTCTTACGCATCATTATACCCATGACCTTCCGCAGTTCCTCATATGACGCTCAGAGAAACCTTGATAGCTTGCCCATCACCACCACCAATTAGCAATGATCTTTATGGAGCCTCTAGGATAAAGAAGACGTAGAAAACATTTAACAGACTTGATCTCTTGGCCGCTGGCCCAGAATGGCCAACAGAAGTTGTGTGGAATGACAGCAATTGTCAAGCAGAATCTCCTTGAAGGCAAACCAAGACTTCCCAGTCCTACTCTGTAACCTTACTACCCACTACCTATTATGTGTTTATAAAGAATAGTTCTTCTGGAAGTTACTTTCTGGTGCATCTGGTTACGGATCCAGCATTGCCGCAGTTGTGACGCAGGTTCGATCCCAGGCCTAGGAACTTCCACATACCGTAGGTGTGGCCAAAAAAAAAAAAAAAGGATCGTTCTTCTACCTGTGCTTAAATGCCGTAAATATTCTTCAGATTTAGCTTAGTCATTTAGTTCACATTCAACTAAATTCATTCATTCCTTTAATTAAAATCATTCGTTCATTTAGTTAATAGGCATTCAGTAAGTATTGAGTGGGTGCCTACTGTGTGGCAGGCAATGCTGTAGGCATTAGGAATAGAGCCATGTACAGAGAAATAACGAGAAAGCCTGCCCTGCTGGAGACTACAAGCTAGTGGACTGAAACCAACATTAAACAAAGTAATAAGTCAAATAGGTACTATTTAAGGAAGCCTGCAGTGTTACGGAGGAAAATAAAGCAGCGAAGGGGAAGTTAAGAGTGTTGGGAAGAGGCAGGGGGTCATTTGAAACAGAATACTCAGAAAGGCCTCTCTGAAAATGTGACGTTTGATCAATAACTTAAAGAAAGTAAAGATGCAAGCCATGAAAGAGTCTGAAGGAGCAGCATTTCAGGCAGAGAGAGAACAGGATGTGCACAGGCCCTGAGGTCAGAATATGACCGTGGGTTCAAGGAAGAGCAGGAGGTTCCCGTGGACTAAGAGCAGTTAATGAGATAAAAGGGCAGGAATAGGAAATTGGGGGAGAAAAGCAGCAAAAGGTCATCTTGGCCCATAGGACTTACTCAGCTTTTACTCTGAGAAAGTTGGGATGAAATCGATGAGTTTTGTGCATAATCTAACTGGCATTTTTACCACATCTTTCTTGTCGTTGAATTAAAAGTAAACTGCAAGAGAGGACAGGTAGAATCAGGGGGACAAGCCAAGGGCTGGTGTATTAATCCAGGCAAGTTGCCCTGGAGATTTGGAACCTGGCTATGCTATTGCCATGATGGTTTGGAACTTGTTTCTTCTTCGCCATCTATACCATCTCGGTCACAATTCAGGCCCTTACCCTCACTAGCCTTTCTACTACAATGCTTCTTAACAGGTCTCTCTCTCTAATTGGGTCCCCTGAGTTAGTCAGGGTAGGAGAGGCTCTGCTGCAACAAGGGGTGAGTGCTGGAATGTCAAGGACTTGAAGCAGTAAAGAAGAAGCCTCCCTTGAGCCATCATCTGATGTGCATCAGGTTGGCTTCTTCCACCTGTTGTCTATACCCTCTGAAATATCTGGCCTCCAAGCTCTTTATAGAAGAAGAAGACATGGAGGAGTGGAGAGCTGTAAGTCTTGCAAATCTCTGCCCATATCCATTTGGCCAGAACCCCATTACATGGCACTGACCTAATTTCACAGAAGGCTAGGAAACGCAGAGCAGGTCACGAATATTTGATATGCATCAACATGCTCTGTCACTCCTCCCATCCTTACACTTTCTCTAAAGCGTAAATATCTCCATGTTCCTCTCATGTCCATAACCTGCTGATGTACCCTTCCCATCACAGTTACAATAGAATCGGTGGCTCTCCCGTTACTATCTCCTCCCTTCTTCTGGTAGACCTTTCCTTTGTCAGCAAACATTCTTGCCCAGCCCATCTTTATCCTCTCTCCTTCAGCCAATACAACCATTATCAAAGAGTAAATACTTTTAACATTTTAATGTGTCTATGGAACTTTAAAACAAATTAATTCTCTGATATGGCCCAGGAATTTGGGTTTTCAAACTCATAGGTGGTGGTTTGTGAACCATGTTTTTGAAGAATTGCTGTAAGCCAGCCATCACCATTGACTTTAGAAAAGAAGGCATCAAGGCTCAGAGAACCCAGATGGGAAGTGGTGCCAAGCCTGGGTTTAAACACAGACTTGTTTGCCTCACAAATGAGTGCTTCATTAAATACATTCAGGAACGATAGCATAACCTTCTATGGGAACAGGAATTTCAGGACAACCGTGGGGTTATGACTGGCTTTGAGTTAATCCATTCTCCTTTTCATGCCTCCTCAGCCTGTGGTGGCTTCCATCCGTTCCAAAATCCCAGACCTCACTGGTGTCTCTGTGGCAGGACTGGGGGCAGCTACATCGAGTAAAGAGAGGAGCTGAACCACTCTACTTTGCACTAGTTCAACTGAGAGAAAGGTTCTCTTATCTAGATGTAATACCTCTGTCAAGGGTCCTTTTTGATTATTTGTTTATGCATCTATCTTCCCTAGGACACTGGGAGCTTCTCTATGGCAAGAGTCAAGGCTTATCCATCTCTTCATCCATGGAATAATTGCATTTGGAATGAGTCTGTACCTGTCTCATGAAGGGTTTGTGGCAAAAAGAATGGAAAAGAGCTATTGATCCAAGAATTGCCAAGACCTGTCTAAGATTCGGACTCTTGGGATTGTACCCCAAACCTGTGTCTTCGTTCAACACTCTGAGTGTCTACACTGTGCCAAACATCATGCCAGGCTTGAAGTGCAAAAGAAACCACATCCCCACTCTCAGACAGCTGGTGGTTGGACTCAGTGGCTTCCTTAATGGCCAGCAGGAGGCCAACAGCTCCGCAGTTGTTCCCCCCATGCCTTTATTCCCAGACCTTTTCATACACACTTGCACCTAATACTTCAGAAATCAGCAATCTATGTCCATGGAGACTCAAATATGACTAATATAAGCACTAACCTTTGATTAAGGGAATCTGGAGTCCTTCCAGTACAGTGTCACATCCAATGGTCTACTACCATCACCTTACTTTCTTCATGTGTAGAAAGATAGATTTGGACTGATGAAAATATGAGGCGTCCTCCTGCTCCAAAATTCTGTGCAGACCTATTGAGTGTCATGCAGAGGCCACCTTATTAATTCAAACCTAGAAAAGAAAGTCTCCTAAGTATAGAATTATTTATCATTCGCAGGAAGTGCTGAGCAGAACTCAAGCTGTTCAAGTTCCCTTCTCCTTGGCCAAGCACGATTTCCTTGCAAAAGTTTCGGGTGGGATTTTTTTAAGCTTCCAACAAGGCTCTAAAGACTTTTTGGACATTGATCTGTACTTTTATACCATATGGTTTGAATTTAGTAGGAAGAAGTCAAGAACAGACAGAATGAGCTACTTGTGCCAAGCACCCAGTAATTTAGAAAGTTCCAACAAAATGGATGGTTTTAAAATGCCGAAAAAACAGGAGTTCCCATCGTGGCGCAGTGGTTAACGAATCCGACTAGGAACCATGAGGTTGCGGGTTCGGTCCCTGCCCTTGCTCAGTGGGTTAACGATCCGGCGTTGCCGTGAGCTGTGGTGTAGGTTGCAGACGTTGCTGTGGCTCTAGCGTAGGCCGGTGGCTACAGCTCCGATTCAACCCCTGGCCTGGGAACCTCCATATGCGGCGGGAGCGGCCCAAGAAATAGCAACAACAACAACAACAACAACAACAACAACAAAAGACAAAAGACAAAAAATAAATAAATAAATAAAATGCCGAAAAAACAGTTGGGGGCAGAATGGGAATATCCAAGGAGACAGAGGAGAATGAATGTTCTGAAAGTCAGATATATCAGATTTTCTGCAAAACAAAGCACCCCCAATCTCAGTGGCTTAAATCCACAACCGTTTATTTCATTCATTATTCTGTGGGTCAGCAATTTGGGCTAGAGTACCTGGGTGCGTTTTCTGGTCTTGGCTGGACTCTCTCATGGCAGGGGTAAGGCTGCAATGGCTCCTCTTAGCTCCACTTGGCCCGTCCTGGACCATCACCCAGGACTCTTCAGAGGTTGGTGGCAGGAATCTCAAGGAAGTAAGTGCCAGTGATCACATTTCAAGTCTCATGGCTGCTACTGTCCATCCGTCAAAATGTTCCTGGTGTAGGGTTTTGGTCCCATCACAGAAAGAATTCAGAAATAAGACAGAAAATGAGGATTTATTTAAGTGAGTAATATGCCCCCAGAGGGGAGGTGGGCACACAGGTGAGCAGCTACCCTGCGTTTCTTCAGCAAACAGGTTGTGAGGAACATACAAATGAAGGGGCAGAATATTCACTGGGAAGGAGGGGCTTTGGGGTCTTATTCCCTGATTTTCATCCCAGGTCCACCTTCCCCAAGGGAGGAGGATTTTTGTCCTTATGTAGCCTTGATGGGAAGGGTGATGGCATAAGTTCATAATGGGAACGTCTTATCTTCAAGGTTAATTTTATTGTAATGAGGGCATAATGAGCAGCAGGTTACATTTGGACACTAGAGATTCATGCCTTTTCCCACCTTTCTTTGCCTCCAGGACACTTATCATCCAAAATGCGTGGTTTCCAGTCAATCTGGAGATCCTGCTTTTCTTTGTCTGCCCATGGACTCCCTCCGTTTACAAGATGTGTGGTTTCCTGCCACCTGGCCCACACCCATCTCCTCCCTTTCTCTGCTCATACCTAGCTATCTTCCTGCTGTAACAAAAGAAATCATATGGCTACTCCAGATTCAAGGTGGGGTGGAGCAATACCACACTTCTTGATGGAAAGAACTAAAAACAATCAAGTAAATATAAAGATACAATCTATCACGGTTTCCCCAGTTTTACCATCCGGACACAGAGCTGGTTTAAATGCACTTGAGATTTCACCTTGAAAAGCAAAGACTGGGGGTGGGATAAGATAAATGTGGGGTTAACAAGACATGACCACTACTTTCAAGCATTTAAAAATACATCACAGAGGAAAAGAACCACGTATGTGATGAAGAGGTGCATACAGAAATAGGATGCTTAACGGCACAAGTCACATGATACCAGAGGAAGAACATTTGAACCTCAGCTCTTCCCACATAGGTGATAAGGAAGGGATCAGACAATGAGCAGCTACCACGAGTCAGGTTATTTATTTAACGCTCTCAAAAACACATTTCCTTCCATATTTTAGAGAGGAAGAAGCAACTCTCAGAGGGGTTACATGACTTTGGTTTCATTCCTGCGTTAAGTGACTTTGATTAAATTCATGAGCTAAGACATGGTAGATCTAGGTTTTGAACCCATATCTCTGTAACACCCCAAAGCACGCTCTTTTGACATCATATCACGCTCCTTTTTGTCTCTTCTGGGATCAAAGGAACATGTCATGGTCTGTGCCCACAGATTGGAAAAAAAGAATTTTCCAACATAGCGAGATGAAGAGAAAGAAGCGTTTTTCTGAAATAAGAGACACTGCTAGCACAGTGGGACAACCTCCTGATGATCAGAGAGAGTGGACCTGAGAGCTTGGTCATGTCTGTTTTTATAGCCCAGGGAGAGAGGAGAGGTCTCAGGATACACCTGCTGACCTGCTGATTGGTTGGGAGAAGAGGGGTCTTACAATACACTTGCTGATTGGCTGGGGGCATATAAGGCCCCTACAGGGGTAGTGTGTGGAGTGGGCTACATACCTTTCATAGTAGGGGGCAGGAAGGACTAGACTGGGCTGCGGGGGGGGGGGCATTAAAATGAGGGGGGTTGAGGGGGTATGATAAAGATCTGGTCATTCTTGCCCTGGTCCAAGGCTTTGAGTTCACCTCCTTGAAGCGATCTTCAAGTCCATCAGAACCATGGCACACGCAGGTTCAGTATGAAAATATCCATTTGTTGTAAGGATGTGTGGAGAACAGAAATGCTGGGAAGTATCTCAACAGCATCTCTTACTCGTTTACCTGCCTTCTCTGTTTCTAGCTCCTTGCCTGGTTTTCTTTGCCCTCCCACCCCAAGAAATCAGGGACCTCAACCACCACTAAAATATACTGGTTTTCATCTTGCAAATGCATTAATTTAAATTCAGTGACAAGAGCAAGGCTTTCCTTGCAGTGTTTGCATTTTGAATAATCTCCTGGAAACTGAAATCTTATAACAAGAGCTACCTTTCTTTTTTTTTTTTTTTTTGTCTTTTTGCCTTTTCTAGGGCCGTTCCCATGGCATATGGAAATTCCCAGACCAGGGGTCTAATCAGAGCTGTAGCCGCCAGCCTTCATCAGAGCCACAGCAACGTGGGATCCGAGCTGCATCTACCACCTACACCACAGCTCACGGCAACACCAGATCCTTAACCCACTGAGCGTGGCCAGGGATCGAACCTGCACCCTCATGGTTCCTAGTCAGATTTGTTAACCACTGCGCCACAATGGGAACTCCAAGAGCTACCATTTTCTTAGCACTTTCTATACCACTCCTGCTCCTCATGCCAACCCCACCAAGTGAGTACAAGGATTACCATTTTACAGATAAAAAACCTGAAGCTCAGGACTCAAATCCATCCCTGTCTAAATAACCAACTTCAATATTTTTCTCCACTAGACTCCACTCCCTCTTGAGGGGAGGGAGGTTGAGAGCCATGTAGGCAATATAAACATGGGAGATAGAGATGGTTTTTATCAAGTGGGCTTTCCCGAACTCTAGCACATTCTACCAGAGTTGACGTATCAGGAATTCTGGTCACTCACAATGAATTAGATCTGATCATTCTTGCCTTTAACCTTAAAAGTTTTAGATTTAGAGTCTTAAAAACTTTCTTTATAAATAGAAATTTTCAAACATATGTAAAAATAAAGCAAAAGGCATGAACACTCGTGTACCCATCATCCAATTTCAACAGTTTTCAACATATGGTCAATCTGGTTTCTTGGCAAATTTCTTAGAGATGAATCCCAAACCTATGGTTGACAATGCACTGCTTCTTCTTTCCCCAAACCAAGAGCCAAGGAGTGTTGGAGCAGGAAAACCCCCAGCATCATTTGGGAGAAACCCCTCATTTCTTCAAGGAGAAGGATAAGGTCAAGAAACAGAACTGGATTTGCTCAGCGTCACCCACTGAAGTGGTAAAAAAAAAGGAAGGATTGGGACCAACGTCTCCTAGCTTCAAGCCCAGAGCCCTTGCTCATAGACCAGGCTTATCCAAGGCATCAGAAGGCTTGCTTGGTACCCAGAGCCCTTGCTCATAGACCAGGCTTATCCAAGGCATCAGAAGGCTGGCTTGGTACCCAGAGCCCTTGCTCATAGACCAGGCTTATCCAAGGCATCAGAAGGCTTGCTTGGTACCCAGAGCCCTTGCTCATAGACCAGGCTTATCCAAGGCATCAGAAGGCTTGCTTGGTACCCAGAGCCCTTGCTCATAGACCAGGCTTATCCAAGGCATCAGAAGGCTGGCTTGGTACCCAGAGCCCTTGCTCATAGACCAGGCTTATCCAAGGCATCAGAAGGCTGGCTTGGTACCCAGAGCCCTTGCTCATAGACCAGGCTTATCCAAGGCATCAGAAGGCTGGCTTGGTACCCAGAGCCCTTGCTCATAGACCAGGCTTATCCAAGGCATCAGAAGGCTGGCTTGGTACCCAGAGCCCTTGCTCATAGACCAGGCTTATCCAAGGCATCAGAAGGCTGGCTTGGTACCACCCCCTAAGCAGCCACTGCCACCTCCAGAGGATAAAGAAGAGGTCAGTGCAGATGGGATTTGGCCTCCATCCAGCCGCTCAATGGACTTTGTCATTCGTGCCCTCCTCTGACCTTCTTACTCTTTCAAGGGTAATTAACCAGCCAAATGGGTCCCCTCTACCAACCCTTGGCATCCAAATCATCACAACCCCCCAACTGCGGGGGACCAAATCACTCCTGGGGGGCCCACCCGGTCCTCCACTGTCATGACCTTCATCCATTCAGCTGCCCTCATTCAAAAACTTGGTGCCTCGCAAAGGTAGCAGGCTTCACAGATCCCGCCACCAGCTGGTTTCAGTGGCATATTTCCTGGCAAGAAATGGCCTCCTCCAATGGATGAATGCAGACAACTTGGGGGTTTGATGGTGGGTGGGCTTAGCCTAGAAGGACCCTTCTCAAATTGGGAACTGTTGGAGAAACACGGTGGCTTTCTAGGGGCTCCTGGAAGCCATGGCATAAACGCCTTCTAGGTCAGAACACTTGTTTCACAACTACCACCCAAGCTAGAATGTCTAGAGTAAGAGTCCCACAGCAGGCACTGCGCTAAATTCTTTATACGTGTCAATTCACTTAATCCTCACTGTAAGAGATTAAGTAACTTCTGAAAAGCCACACAGCTATTAAGTAGCAGAGAGCATTAAACAGGATAACAGGGTTTAAGATGCTATACAGGGAGTTCCCGTTGGGGCTCAGTGGAAACGAATCTGACTAGCAAGCATAAGGTTGCAGGTTCAACCCCTGGCCTCGTTCAGTGGGTTAAGGATCCAATGTTGCCGTGGGCTGTGGTATAAGTCAAAAACTCGGCTTGGATCCCACGTTGCTATGGCTGTGGCATAGGCTGGGGGCTACAGCTCCGATTCAACCCCTAGCCTGGGAACCTCCATATGCCGCAGGTGCAGCCTTAAAAAGGAAAAAAAAAAAAAAAAAGATGCTCTACAAACTTTAAAAAGGGATTATCTAGGAGTTCCCATTGTGACGCAGTGGTTAACGAATCCGACTAGGAACCATGAGGTTGCAGGTTCGATCCCTGGCCTTGCTCAGTGGGTTAAGGATCCAGCGTTGCCGTGAGCTGTGGTGTAGGTTGCAGACGTGGCTCAGATCCCGCGTTGCTGTGGCTCTGGCGTAGGCCGGTGGCCACGGCTCCGATTAGACCCCTAGCCTGGGAATCTCCATATGCCGAGGGAGCAGCCCTAGAAAAGGCAAAAAGACAAAAAAAGGGGGGGGTTATCTGCCAACCCTAAGCTAACAATGACATTTAGACTGGCTAAGCAATGAGATCCCACTGTACAGCACAGGAAACTATATCCAATCTCTTGAGATAGACCGTGATGGAAGATAATACGAGAAAAAGAATGTGTATATATAAGACTGGGTCACTACACAGAAATTGGCACAACACTGTAAATGAACTATAATTGAAAAAGAAAAAGAAATAAAATGCAAAACATTAAAAATAAAATAAAAAGGGGTTATCACATGCATAGGATTATTATTGAAACCAAAACATATGGGAGTTGACAGGAAAAAGGATGAGCCAGTATGTAGTCAAATTCTCAACTCTGGAGTCTGGGTGGAAAAGCCTGAA
The DNA here is from genome assembly GCF_016906955.1 of Phacochoerus africanus. Taxonomy (NCBI): domain Eukaryota; kingdom Metazoa; phylum Chordata; class Mammalia; order Artiodactyla; family Suidae; genus Phacochoerus; species Phacochoerus africanus. The sequence goes on from NC_062549.1 coordinate 6,799,104, forward strand.
GGAATTAACAAGGCAAAAAGAGCCATAAAATTTATCAGAGCGACTGTCAGGGTGGGATGGAAGTTTGCGAGAGTAATAACCACCTTTACAAAATTTTTTCAGAGACCCTCTCCTCTCATTTTCACAATGGTCTTTAATCCTTTCATGGGAGAAGGATCATAACTGCTGTTTTACAGATGAAGAAACCAAGGGTCGTAGGGGAAACCTGATTTGCCAAGTACCTAGCGAGGCATCAGGACTGACTGCATTCCCACAGGGCTAATTTGGAGCCCGAGGGTGTGTTCCTGTCTCAGGGTCACTCAGCTCTGGCCCCACGGAAGCCCAAAGTGAACAGGGCCTCTCTGTCCTACTTTGTCCAGGATGTCCTCGTTTATATCTAGGTCCTCGTATAATTAGTAATAGTGCCTTTCTTCATTTTCACAAGGGTGCCCGTCTGGATGAAAAAAAATATGTGTATATAAAATCACCCAAACACTTTCCTCCTTGTGTCTGTATCTGCAAAGCAGAGCAGTAAGTTTCTGCAAACTTGCTTCCTACCAGGAACATGGCCGGAGAGCTCTCGGAGAGAGGCAAGGCCACCGTGGACACGAAATCCAGCGCCTGTGCAGAGAAACGTCCTGGTTTATTCCTCCCACTCTCACTTCCAGCCCCAGCGGACTGTGGTGGATGGATGGTTCTTCCAGTGGACAACTCAGTGAGAGGGGAAATAAAAGGGAGGAGAAAACCCGGAACAGCCCATTTGCCCTTTCCTGGCTCCGTGCCTGCATTCATTAAACATTTGGGAGTGAAGATGCTCAGAGCAAAGCGCCTGCCTCTCTCTGTGTTACAAAGGTGACCCGGATTCCTCCAGCTTTCAGGCCCTGCTGCCCGTCAGCCTCACCGTCCTCCTGAAAAGCAATGACAACCTTTCCGAAATGTCTTTCCCACCCCTCGTTCGTTGCTCAGTCAGAGAGAGTTAAGAAGCCAAGAGAGCAACACTAGAGGACTCTGAAGCCCAGAACGGCCATTGTAAGGGACCAAAACCCCATTTCTCAGGGTGCAGGCTGGGGCAAGTCCAGTGCAATGGAAGAAAAAGAGGAAAAATGTGGGGTCATACAAAGTGGGGTTGAATCCTGGCCCTGTTCAGAGATAGCTGTGTCCTCTGTGCACAAGCAGTCTTCTTTCTGCCCAAGAGAAGACCCAGTTGCCCCTGCTGGCATTGGAGCCTGCAGCTTAGGTGGTCCCACAGTGTAGTCTATCCGACCGGAAGCCCTGGCGGTCACTGAGTTCAGCTGCTTAGTATCTTCCTTAGGAATGAGCTGAGTTTAACAACAAGAACTTCTCATATACCATCTGTAGAAGGCATTGCAGATTCTAAGTCCTCTGGTCCTGTGAATACCAGTCAGATGATGCCTCCTCACCTGTGTGTGGGAGAAAACAGTGCTTTTCTCCCTTTTTCTTTGAGATGCAGGGATGCAAGACTTTGGAATCAGGCAGATCGGTAGTCCAGCTGGTAGCTGTAGACTCTCAGCTGGTTATTTTATGCTCTCTTTGCCCTAGTCTCCTTGTCTATAAAATGGAAGCAATGCCTACTTTATACAGATGTTGTAAAAATGAGGTAATGTGATTGTTTCAAAAAAGTAAACAGAAAAAACACATGTGCTGCCCATTAAAAAACAAAAAAAACCAAAAAAACTCCCATGTGATTCTCTCTCTCTCTCCCTCAACTTCCGCCCTAAGTGCTCTGGACAACCTCAGAATCCTTCAGTGAGGTCTTCTTCCTACATTGTACAGGGAGTGTTACCAAATGTTCTCAAGAGCAAGAAAAAAAAGTGCTCACTTGTGTCAAATCCCTGGGTGTGGGGAGTTTATTTTCTACTACATGTATCAGTTGGCTGTCACACGAAACAAACCGCTCCTACACTTAGTTATCGCTATGGACTGAATTGTCTCCCCCCAAATTCATATGCTGAAACTCTGATCTGGATGGGACTAGAGCAAAGGGTAGGACCCCCAAAATGGCATTAGCGCTCTTATGAGAAGAGACACCAGAAAGCTCTCCCTCTGCGCTCCGCCGTGAGGACCCGGCACAAAGATGGTGCCTGCAAACCAAGAAGTGGGCTCTCACCAAAATCCAACCCGTGCACACCCTGATCTCAGACTCTCCAGCCTCTGGAATTGTGAAAAAGAAATTTCCATTGTGAAGCCAGCTGTCTACAATATTTTCTCACAGCAGCCTGAATGGACTAAGGCAATGACTTGAGGAGTTCCCGCTACGGCCCAGGGGGTTAAGAATCTGATTACAGTGGCTCAGGTTGCTGCAGAGGTGCAGGTTTGATCCCTAGCCTGGCGCAGTGAGTTAAAGGATCCCGTTTTGCCACAGCTGTGGCTGGGATTCAGTCCCTGGCTTGGGAGCTTCCATATGCTGGGGGTCCAGCCATTAAAAAAAAAAAAAAACGGAATGACTTGAAACAACACTGTTTGTTATATCTTACAAATGAATGGGACAGGTGAGCACTTGGCTTATGTGGAATGGGCATGATTTGATCTCAGCTGGGCTCACTTGTTCCTCTGAGGTCAACTGCCCTGCCAACAGCAGACTGGATGTTCTAGAAAGGATTAGGCTGGGATAATCCCACCTTATCCCAGATGGTCACTCTCACTCTAGCAGGGTAGCTCAAACTGGTGCTCATGGTAGTGACAGGGACCCAAAAGACATCTTGGATGCATGCATGGCCTCTTGATGCCCAGACTTAGAACTGACCAACATCTCCTCTGCCACATTCTTCTGACCAAAGTGAGTCACAAGGCCAACCATACTCAGGGAGTGAGGACACACAACACATCTCTTAATGGAGGAACAGCAAGACCACGTTGTAGCAAGTCAAGAATCGGGGCCACTCTCCATCACTGATAAGTCTGCAAATAACAAAGGGTGTGGAAAAAAGGGGACCCTTCTATACTGTTGGTGGGAATGTAAATTGGTACAAACACTTTGGGAAAACACTTGTGGAGGTTCCTCAGAAAACTAAATATAGAACTACCATATGATCCAGCAATCCCATTCCAGGGTATATATCTAGACAAAATTTTCATTCAAAGAGATACATATACCCCCATGCTCATAGAGCACTATTCACAACAGCCAAAACATGGAAACAACTTAAATGTCCATCTACAGATGAATGAATTAAGAAGATGTGGTACATACACACAAGGGAATACTATTCAGCCAGAAAAAGGAATGAAATAATGCCATCTGCAGCAACATGGATGCAACCAGAGATTCTTATACTAAGTGAACTAAGTCAGAAAGAGAAAGACAGATTCCATGTGATATCACCTATATGTGGAATCTAAAATACGGCACAAATGAGCCTATTTACAAAACAGAAACAGACTAACAGACATGAAGAACAGACTTGTGGTTGTCAAGGCGGATAGGAAGTAGGATGGATGGGGAGTTTGGGGTTGGCAGATGCAAACTATTACATTTAGCATGAATAAGCAATGAGATGCTACCATACAACACAGGGAGATATATCCAATCTCCCAGGATAGACTATGATGGAAGATAGCATGAGAAAAAGAATGTGTATGTGTATGTATGTATATACATATATATGACTGTTCAACAGAAATTGGCACAACATTGTGAATCAACTAGACTTTAATGAAAAATTAAAAAATGAAAAAAAAGACAGGGCCATTTTTACAGTCAGTCTACCGCATAGCAACTAGTGTCACCTTAACTAGTACTGTCACAAACAGACAGTCATGACAGAGCCAGGATTCAATCCAATGTCCAAATTGGAGCCTTTTTTAGGATAGCACAATACTGCTTGAAGAAAAACAAAAACAGTTTTGAGGAAACCAATAATAACATCCTAATGCAAATTTCCCCAAATCTGCAAATGGATTATCCTAGGCATCTCATTATCCTAGGCATCTTCAAGGCTGTTGAAGAGGTGAAAGCAGCTTTATTTTGCTACTTTCCAGGATTAGTTCTTCAGATGTGGAATCACCTCCCTAATTAGTTCTAATTAGATGCATGGTTCATGTTAGGTCACCACAAACCCAAATGTGAATAATTGAAGAAGGATCCACAAGTCACTGGCAACACAACCAAGTTTGCGGTTACCTGGGGGATGGCTATTCTGTCTCCACTGCGTTGTCAGGTAGCTGACTTTGAATACCGAGTGCAGGCTGAGGGCACAGAAGGTGGCAAGCTTCACACCGTGGACCTCTTTGTGGAAGGAAATGTAATTCCCTTCACTTTCTAGGAGTGGGTGGCCCAAGGTGACATTAAAAGAAGCAGATTTTGCCACTTCTCCAGCCAGACAGACCTCTTTGGAAGTTTTAGGCATCCCTTAAAATGCCCATGTTTGCCCCTCCTCAGAGACACACCATCAGAGAACATGTGACTTAGAAGGACTTGACCAGTCATCTTTCCCAGGTCTACCGTATCATAGAAGGATTAACTGAATTCCCTGAAAAAAATAAGGCTATTCATCCAAAGCGATAGGGCTCGTGAGCAATAGAATCAAGGCTAGAACCTGTGTGAAGGTAGGATAGGTTAACAGAGGAGGCAGGATCTTTAGAGTCAGCCTGACCCAAATTCCATTCACAGCTCTTCCAGTTATGCTGTGTGACCTTAGGCAAAAAATTCAACCTCTCTGTGCCTTAGCTTGCTCACTTTTTCAAAAGCATGGTTCACCCTTCTTGTAGGGTCATTATGATATTGAAATGCAATAACACATAAAGCACCACTAGACTTCCTGGCACATAGTAGGTCTTCAACAGGAGATAACGATCATACTATTTATACAGCCAGTATGGAAATGGAGGTGGTGATGAGAAGCAGAAGCTATGGGTATTTTCTAAACAACAATGGACAGGAACGACTTAACTGAAATTCAGTCTTGTGATGTGTCTCTACAACAGAATGTGAGTTCCACAGAGAGCAGAAACTTGGTCTGTTTTATCTGCTGCTGTATTCCTATAGCCTGGATATGGAGAACAATATCCATTTGTTTAATCCTTGGGTGGGTTTGTCTTAGGTCACTGGAGTAATGGCTTGTGCAAGTGTGGTTCTTCTCTTTCCAGGGGGTAGGTTTCCAACTCAAAAGATACATCACCAGTAAGGCTCCCTCTCTCATCTTCATCCAATTAATACTAACAGAAAGCAAGCAGAGTGACTCATCTCCTAAGCTAACTGGCCTCAGACCAGAGTGTCCTGGATAAGGAACCTTAGCTCTGTCATCCATGAGCCTGTGACTTTGAGGGTGTTATTTATTTTCTCTGAGGTTCCATTTTCCATGGGTGTAATGAGAAGGATGAAAGTGTCTATTTCAAAAGGTTGGTGTGAGGAACACAGCAGAGCAGACATGCTTGCTTAGCTTAGAGCCCGATGCCGGGTGGTGGGGGGGTCCATCGACGGACAATCAACACACAAAAATAAATACACATGCCAGTCTCCCTGTTGGTGGGAGGGGAGGCTAGCTTCTCTGTTAAGCAGCCCAAGTGGGCTCATCCAAGAAAACAGACCATGGGAACCCACCCAAGATTTGCTGCCCCACTGTGTGTCCACACCAGCTCTGGGTGGCAGAACCCTAGTCTATTACAAAAAAAAAAAAAAAGCAAATATTGATAAGCCAAATAGGAGAAAGGGAAGAAAACATATCATAATGGGCACCAGAACTGTGCCAGGCACACTCTGATACATTATGGCCCCCTCTGGAATCAAGGACAAAGGTACCATGTCACTGATGGTTCATCCTCATTTGCACTGGCCTGCAGGAGGGAAATAACCCAATCATGGCCCACGTTTAATGACTACGTGGGATGCCTATACGTGTATGTTGATGTCCTTTCTTTCTTTCAACCTTATCTTACTTTTGTCTTTATATTTTCTTTTTGTCTTTTATCATATAGATTATGAGAGAATCCCTCAAATACAAAGGTCACAAATGAAGCAGAGAGATGTTCATCCATCAATAACCCCATTTGTCTTTTGAACCCCAGAAAAAGGGACCATTATCTCCATTTTCTACATGTAGCAACTAGGCTCAGTGAGGTTTAGCGACCCGCCCAGCATCTGTCAGGTATGATCAACGGCAAGAGTGAAACTCAGCCCAACATCAGTCTGACCCTGGGGCCTGTCCACTTTCCACTGGACCCTGTGCCCTGGGACCCTCACGCTGGGACTGCTGGGTCCTCTGGTCTCCTTGCCTCTGTGGGGATCTCCCTCCGCTCTCCGCAGAAAACCGCTCCTCTGCTAAAGACTATCTCCTTGGGCTACGTCCTCAGAGAAGGAGTTATGGAGCCAAAGGCGATGAGTATGTTTATAGCTCTGGTCCAAATGCTGGGCAAAGGCAGGCATCGGGCTCCTGAGGCCCTGAGAGGACACGTCTGAAAGACCAAAGAGCTTCTTAGCGATGGGATCAGAACAGCAGCTGGTTCCTGCCCCTTGGAGCCTCACTCTTATTCTCAAATCCAGGGCTGCCTCCCACACGTGGAGTGTCTGAAGGAGACTGAAATAGCTTCCAGCCTTTCCTGGAAACCTCCCAGCCAACATCGGGGTGGTCTAGGTCCTGGCATCCATCCTTCAGGGTTATGGCCTGAAGTTTCCCTGGACAGGCAGTAAGTGATCCCCGGTCCGTCGGTGGGAATGGGCACCTCCCCGGAGGTAAATGGCACTGTCATGTCCAAGAGGTAGGGCTCGCGATGGGGGAAGGACGTAGAAGCACCATCTCTCTCCCAAGAGCTCTGCTTAAATTTAAGCTCAAAATTCCCCTCTGAAAAGATAACTTCAAGTTTGCTGCACAACGTGCATTAGCTATTTACATAGGAAACTCTGTGCCTCAAACTGGGGCTGCTGTCCCCTTCCTGTGCCCTTTAAGTGTCCTGGCCTCCATCTCGTTATCTGCCAAATGCTGATAGGACATGGCAGCAGGGCTGTTGTGATTTAAATGAAATGACCCAGGTAACGTGCCGTCACGCTGCCCAGCATATTACCGGGGTGAATAAATGGGATTTGCATGTATGAATGGAATTTGTATAGTGTTTTACAGTTTGCGGTGTCAGTTACTATGGTGTCACTGTGTGACAGAACTTGGTGGCCTAAGACTCATCCCAGATGGATCATGAGGAGAGATGAGGTCAGCATAATTCGGTGCTAGTTTTATTCTACTTCCCTGGGTTCTAGGGTGACCAAAAGCTCCTGTTTGCAAGGGACAGTCCTGATTCACTCCTGCTATGTTGGGGTGACGATGAATGGTTCCCCCTTTTCTCCCAAGAGTGTATCAGTCAGGATGATAAGCTGTATGAACCCCCTACCCATAAATAGCTCTATATTCAAAGTGTTGATGAAGAGACACAGAATCATGAAGCTGTCAAAAACTTGAACCCGGATTTTTTTTTTTTTTTTTTTTTTTGGCTGCACCCATGGCATGGGAAAGTTCCTGGGCCAGGGATCGAACATGCGCTACAGCAGCAGCCTGAGCCACTGTAGTGACAATGCCAGATCCTGTTGTACCACAAGGGAGCTTCCTGAGCCTGAACTCTGAGTTAACACAATATGGCCCCCTTAGTAGCTGGGTGACTGTGGGCAAATGACTTACTCTCTCTGAATTTCAGTTCCCTCGCCTGTAAAGTGAGGACAAATGAGGGCCCATCTCATAAGGTCAGTGCGAAAGTGAAAGGAGAGATTCACATAAACATGCACGACTGGCCCAGAGCAAACACACAACATCCATTAGTCAGTGGTGTCAGTACTTCTGGAAAAATAATTACTTCCTCAAAATGCTTCTGGAGTCATATTTTGGCAGGTTCAACCCATCAAAAAGTTCAAGAGGTAAAGGACTCCACTGTCTCATAAATAAATACAGGGTCACCTTTAAACATGCAGTTGGCAGGGGCTTCAGGCATCTCTTGGTCATTACAGATGCCAACTGTGAGTGTTGACACCGTGAAGCTTTGCCCTCGGCCTCCCTCACAGAGTCACTGCCAATGACTGCTGGTGACCGGTGGCCATTCCTTCCACTGCGGGATGTGTTAAATATTTGCAGCTGGTCAGCCCTGAATGGAAGACTTGGATGGCTATATTTAACTTGGACTGCAACAATGCTAGCAAGATGAATTTGCCCATGACCTTGGCTATGCATCACCTTCTGTGACTCTCTTCTGGTGAGCCTGCCTCTCCTTTTTGCTCCCTGTGAATACACAGAACAGGGGACACAGACGGGGGTGAGGAAGGATGGCTTTGCATCTGCTCGTAGCCCTAGGGCTCCAGACAGCAGAGCAGAAAAGGGCTCTGCCTAGAGATCACTCTCATTGCACACAGGGGAGTCCAGGGCACAGAGACTCTAAGGAACGTGCTCAAGGTCACAGAGCAAGTTCATGGAAGAAGGGGACCCGGGGCCTCTGCCACTCTGCCTTCTGCTACACCTACCTTTGTGAACCTCTGTTCAAATGGGTCCTCAAAGGTGTTCTGGATCCGCTTCAGGCTCCTCCCCAATTTGCCCCGGGAAGATCACAAGGCACCAATCACATTTTTTTGGAGACTGGAAGAAAAGATTTTCATTTTCATTCCAGAAAGCTTATTTAGGAATTCCTGTCCTGGGTTAAGAATTCGACATAGTATCCGTGAGGATGCAGGTTCGATACCTGGCCTCGCTCAGTGGGTTCACGATCTGGTGTTGCTGTGAGCTGCGGCATAGGTAGCAGATACGGCTTGGATCTGGCATTGCTGTGGCTGTGGTGTAGGCTGGCAGCTGCCAACTGGACCCCTAGCCTGGGAACTTCCATATGCCACAGATGTGGCCCCAAAAAGCAAAAAAAAAAAAAAAAGAAGAAGAAGAAGAAGAAGAAAAATAAAAATAGGCAGGGGGTTGGGAGAAATCAATCAGTCCAACAAAGTAGCTATTAAGGACTGAGCAATTACTAGAGTCTGGAGTTGACAAAAGGTCTGAAATTCCCTAAAAGACAGGAGCAGCCCCAGGCATCAGAGGGAGGAGCTGATGTGGCCTCATCTGCCTCTGTCCTGGGTTCCCAGGGGAGGTATGAGTTCCCTGATGTAAGGAGGGGACCTGAGAACGAGAAGGGCAGGATGCAAGGATGCTGCTCCAGTTGCTAAACCCTCATGTGCACAAGCTCATTTGTTCCTCCCAATCGTCTGAGACGTGAGCGATGCACTTCGGCTGCATTACCAACCAGCTCCACACTTAGTGGTTCAAACCACAGCTATTTGTTGGGATGGAGCTCAGCCTAGTGGCTTCTCTGCCAGGCTCTGCAAAGTCTGCAGAGTCTGCTGGGACCTGGCTGGTCTCGGGAAACTTCTCCTAAAATAAGTCACGTCTGTTCCACGTGGGCTCTCGCCCTCCGGTGGGCTGATTTCAGAGCCGAGGCAGGGCCCCCAAGAGCTAGCAGAGGCGAGTAAGTCTTCTAGAACTTTGAGCTCCAAATGGATACCCTGGCCCTTTCTCTGTCCTCTACACACAAAAGCAGATCAAAAGAGCTGTCCCCACTCAAGGGGCGGAGAAACAGACCAGCTTTGAAGGAAGAGGTTTTGAAGTCTCCTGTCGAAGGGTAGGAGTGAGGAAACGTGAACCACGGTGCTGGCTCTTGCGTTCTCCTGGAGTGCCTCGTTTTACAGCTGGGAATGAGAAGTTCCCAAGAGAGGGATTTGCCCAAGGCCAGACAGCACAAAAGCAAGAGACCTGGGACAGAGATCCAGGTCCCTTGCCTCCAAATCCTGAGTGACTAAGCCCGCTGCTCAGCCCTCTGCAGCATCTCTAAGACCAACATTGGCTCTGACCTGGAGACACTCAGGGTGCAGTCGGGAAGAAAAGCCAAGAAGTTCCAGGAGTTCCTGTTGTGGCTCAGAGGACACGAATCCGACTAGTGTCCATGAGGATGCAGGTTCGATCCCTGGCCTCGCTCAGTGGGTGAAGGATCCAGAGTTGCCATGAGCTGTGGTATAGGTTGCAGGCGAGGCTTGGGTCCTGCATTGCTATGGCTGTGGTGTAGGCTGGCAGCTGCAGCTCTGATTCGACCCCTAGCCTGGGAACTTCCATATGCCAAAGCTGTGGCCCTAAAAAAAAAAGCAAAACAAACAAACAAACAACAAAAAAGAAAAAAAAACAGAGAAAAATAAAAAGAAAACCGAGGTTCAATGTGATAGATAAAGGCTACAGAGAGATGCTAAAAACTCCTTCTTCAAGGCAGAGATCAAAGCTTTTCAGTGGTAAATTCAGATATACAACAGCAAAGGGAGTGTGAGCCATTTCAAGAACCACGCTCTTGACAGAAAGCAGCTTTCTGCTCGGGCGTCTAAGACTGCACCTGTGGGACAGCCTACAACCAGGTGCAAAAGGTCATGGGAGGAAGAGAAGTCACATCCTCAGAGTCAAGTGCATGTTCATCCAAAGGTGAGAGCCAGACTAGAGGATTACGTGGTTGTCTTTGCTGTGGTTTGTCACATTCACTAAGAAGGTGGAAGGAGGCGCTCCGGCTGTGGCATAGCGGGATCGGCAATGCCTCTGGAGTGTGAGACGCAAGTTCGATCCCCCGCCCTGCACAGTGTGTTAAGGATCCGGCGTTGCCGCGGTTACACGGGAACCGTGGCTTGGATCGGACTGCTGGCCCGGGAACTCCATATGCCTCGGGGCAGACAAAAAAAAAGAAAAGTGAAAGCAATACTCGAATAAATCAGAAGTCACAGAACGGAGAGAAACTCTTGTCTTAAAGGGAAGTGACGACCGTGGAGATCCAGCTGATAGATTCTTCCGGCTTCTATCAGCTTCATCCTCAGCAGGCTCGCCCTTCCGGATGGTAAGATGGCCAAGAAATTGAACAGCCTCCAGGAGCCCTTGCCTGAGACCCCAAAAACACACAAGCTGCAGATGGATTTAGTTCCACGAACAACAGCAACAAGGAGCGGGGTGGGGGAAACAGTGGATCTCCGAGCAAAAATCAGAGGTCCCTGGAAGAAGAGGATAGAGACAAAGACAGGCGATGCCTAAATGCCCGCTCTCCAAAAAGCACGTCGCTGGGTTGCTTAATGAGCCTCCCTGAACCTCAGTTTCCTGTGGACAAAAAGATGATTACAATGAGATCCTTGCCGGGCTTTTTGTGCAATTTGAAAGCAATAACATGAAAAGCCTAGAACGGTGTCTGGCCGAGAACAGGAATCAAGAATTGCCTGAAATCATTTCCTTTCTTTTGGATTTGGCTTCACTTTTCTTATAGAGGGATTTCCTCCTCTTTCTTTGCAGAAACTTGTCAGAAATATCTTTATGAGGACACCAACGTGCCTTCTTCTGAATAAAACAAATGTGTTCTCTCCTGCCAAGTTCAGAGGCACCCAAGGTTAGCTGTGGTCTTGAGCCCACGCCACGAAGGAGGGCAGGGAGCCGGGGCTTGTGGGAATTTACCACGGGCCTTGAAGAGCAGTCCAAGTTATAAAAAGAATGTTCATGTTTAAAAATTAAATGTTTGGTTTAAATATTTAAATGTTCCATTTTCCCCCCTGCCTGGTTGTTAATTCAGTATTAAAACAGAAGAGGAGTTGATTTACAGCCCCTGACATTGGCCTCTAGGGCTTTCTGAGTAGAAGCTCTCAATTCTTTCTTTGGAGTAATAAGCATTTTAAGAGTTCACCGTTTTCTGAGCATCTACCATCCCAGTCATTGAGACAGATGCTGTACCAGCACCAACCCATTGCCTCTTCACCTTAACTCTGCAAAGAACCCGTGATCCCCTATTTTACAGGTGAGGAGACTAAGGCTCAGAGAGGTTAAGTGAGCTTGTCCAAGACGACCCAGCCAGCCTGGGACAGATTTGTCTATGGAGATTAATCCAGGTCTGCGTGACATTAAATTTGGTATCATTTCAGAGTTTCTGCTGTGGCTCAGCAGTAATAAACCCAAAGAGTATCCGTGAGGACTCAGGTTTGAGCCCTGGCCTTGCTCAGTGGGTTAAGGATCCGGCGTTGCTGTGAGCTGCAGTGTAAGTTGCTGATGCAGCTCGGATCCGGTGTTGCTCTAGCTGTGTTATAGGCCAGCAGCTGCAGCTCCAATTCGACCCCTAGCCTGGGAACTTCTGTATGCCGCAGGTGTGGCCCTTAAAAGAAAAAAAAAATTTTTAATGTTTTAAAAAATAAATAAATATAGTCAGTATCATTTTAACTGACAGCAGGGGTCAGGAAATCAGATGCCAAATCCACCACGGTTCGGAAACACACCATCCCTGGAACTTCCACTCTGGCCTGCTTGCCAGTTGCTCTCAGGGATTTACAGAAATCTGATTAGGGTCCAACGAGGTGCTTGCAAAAGATGAAAGATTCTGAGATTAAAACAAGTTCTCATTATAAATCACGTGCAGCAAAGACAGGCCTTTTGAAGTAGCACTTAAAGACACATCATCAGCAAAGTAATGAGATATTTATTGTTTTCAAGATTTACTGGCACTCTAATAAATGCCAGCATTGACATCCGTCAGTGTGGGAGGAGGATTCTGCAGAAGGATTAGCTTACGCATTCCTCTTAGCATTTAGGGGGAAAACTTGACAGCAGGATGCGGCTCAGGGGATGCGCTGCTTCTGGCCAATCTGTGGGTCCTTGTCAGGGAGAAACTTCTGCCAACTTCAGAGTTTTCAAGGTCAGGCCAGGAAAGAATCTGACAGCTCTCTTCAACCAGCCACATATTACCCAGAGGGTCAAATGAAGAACAGAGAAGGGAAGTAACTTGCCAAAGGCCACACAGCAATTTGGTGGTGAATGGTGAGCCCTAACCCCAGGCTCCTGGGTTTTGACTCTGTTGTGCAGCTTCTGGAATATGCATTGCTTAGCGCGTAGGCCTTAGACACCTCCTGTGTTGGTGGAATTTTTCAGATTCGGAGGTTTCTTCCGAGCCCTTCCTCAACAGAAGAAAGTATTTTCCGGTAAAGCTGGATTGACCAGATCGCAAGTGGATTCTAACACCAGTCACAGAGGATGAGGCAGGAGTGGGATCTCTTGGCAGAGCAAGACAGAGGGGCAGTCAGAGGGAGCTAGTGATTCCCCCTGGGAAGGGGCAGCCCAAGGACCAACCCCGTGGAATTACAGCAGCCCCGGGGGTCTCAGCAGCCCCAGCTACACAAAGGAGAGGCCACTGTTTACCCAGCGGACTGACGGCCGCAGATAAATGAAGGAGACGAGTGTCCAAAGGTCTTCCTTAGCAGGGACTAAAGATGATAGATTTCACACATAAATTCACACAAGAATGCCCTAGAGGAGTTCCCCTCATGGTTTAGCGGGTTAGGAACCTGACACCTTGTATGTGAGGATACGGGTTCCATCCTTGGCCTCACTCAGTGGGTTAAGGATCTGCATCGCCGCACGCTGCAGCATAGGTCACAGATGTGGCTCAGATCTGGCGTTGCTGTGGCTGTGACGTAGGCGGGCAACCACGACTCTGATTCAGCCGCTGGCCTGGGAACTTCCATATGCTGCAGGTACAGCCCTAGAAAGAAAAAAACAAAAAAATGTCCTAGAATCATACATGGTATGACCCTCATTACACACACACACACACACACACACACACACACACACACACACACCAAAGCTAAAAGACTGGTGGTGGGGAAATTATTCTCAAGTCTGCATTAGAGCCTCTCAAGCAGAATTTCTCAATCTCAGCACTAGGAGGACCTGCCATGGGCACTGCAGGCTGTATAGCAGCCTCCTGAGCTCCATCCACTAGATGCTGGGACCACCACCTCTGCCAACTCTGACAACCAAAAGCATCCCCAGGCCTCGTCAGGTGTACCCACCTCCGTTGAGAGCCACTGATCTAAATGAAGAATGCTAACATTTCATGGATTTAGTCTTAGCATTTTTTAAAAAAATGTTTGATGAAATTCCCTTTTTGAATGAAATAGTACTCCATGTTGAGTTCCCTGAATAAAGGAAGATAACATTTTTTTCCAATTATAAAGCAAATGCCTCCCATAGTTAATGGTGCTTCTGAGAAGTTTGGCCTTTTCTTCCATCTGGTCATCAGGGACTTACATCCATCCACCTGGTGCCAACACACATCTTGTTTGAAAGCAAAGCCAACGAACAAATTCAAAAATGTCCAAAGGCTGTTTTGAGAAATCCTATCCTGTCCACTGAGTGATAGCAACACAGGCTTATTTTCAGAATCTCCGGAGAAAACTTTGTAAAAACATGCATTTTGGAGTTCCCGTCGTGGCACAGTGGTTAACAAATCCGACTAGGAACCATGAGGTTGCGGGTTCGGTCCCTGCCCTCGCTCAGTGGGTTAACGATCCGGCGTTGCCATGAGCTGTGGTGTAGGTTGCAGACGCGACTCGGATCCCGCGTTGCTGTGGCTCTGGTGTAGGCTGGGGGCTACAGCTCCGATTGGACCCCTAGCCTGGGAACCTCCATATGCCGCGGGAGCGGCCCAAAGAAATAGCAAAAAGACAAAAAAAAAAACCAAACATGCATTTGTAGGTCCCGTTTGGGCTTTTCAAAGATGAAGCCCTGGAATTTGTGTTTTAAAAAAATACCTCTCTCCGAGACACTGTGATGATTAGACAGGGGTGGGAATCACTGCCAAAGTTGACATTCTTTGTTCTTATTAAAAATCAGAATGGGTCTTCTCCTACTGTCCCCTGCTACTGTAGCAGTGGGTAATTCTTGCTAATGGATCCACATTTTTCCCAAGATGGCCATGTGCCAGGCCCAGGTGATGGCCTAGGATGACTCTCAGGATTCTTACCAGATGCTCATTCTCCTAGAATCCCTTACAGCTAAAGATAGCCATGGAAGCCCATTGTGATGAAGTAAACATAAAGCAAAATCTGAGGAGGAGTATCTGAGGAAGACTGATCTCCTGGGGAAAGCAACAGACAGCAGAGCTTGCAACTCCACCCCTTCACCCTGCTGCGTACTCGTCATTCCTGGAGCAGCTGAAGACATCTTGGGAATCCAGGAGGCAATGAGCATGAGGAGAAGCCTAAGGATGGCAAAGGCAAAAGAGAGAAGGGGCCAGAGTCCTTGACACGGCTGACCTGCCTGACCAGTCTCAGAAGTGCCCCCCAGGACCTCTTGTTAAACCAATACCCCAGGTCCTTTTGGATGGGGCAACTGTTAGTTAAGGCTTCTGTAAAACTACACAAATGCAAACATCTGTTTGCTTTGCCTGGGGCTGGAATTATACCCATTGATGTGGTCTTGGTGATTATCTCCTGCTGATCAGAAGCTCTTATCAGTAGCTGCATGTGCCTTTGCGTAATAATACACGGGGAAATGAATTGCTTTGTAATAAATGCAGCTTGTGTGGGAGACAGAAATCTTTCTAAATAGGGAGCCCCTGAGGAAGAGGAGAAATATTATAAAGGAATCTTTGGTGGTGAAAGAGAAAAAGAAGGCCACCATTACTGTGCCAGCTACTCTATTTGTCACATGTATTCATCTCTAAGCACGTACTCTATGCCTAGAACTGTCCAAGACGGTGGTGCCAAGGAACTAGACAGGCAAGGGTTTGCCCTCTTAGGGTTCAAAGACAGTGATGTGACAGGCGATTCAAGAAGAGATAATCGTGAGATGTAGGTTACAAAAGAGGAAGCAAGGTGCTCGATAGAAGCTCTAACAGCAGATGGAGCCAATTCATTGAGAAGGTCAGGTAGGGCCTCCCTGAGGAAGCAACATTTCAGCAGAGAGTAAACAAGAGTTAGCCCAGTACAGAGAAGGGAATAGAAAGTTCCAGAGAGAGGGAAGACTTACTTTACATTCAATCCTCAAGACAATCCTGTGCGGTAATACACAAAGAGAGATTAGCCCTTCCATTTGTATCAGTCAGTATAGGTTAGGTTATGCCATGGTAACAAACAATCCAGAAACTATAAAAGTTTAAAGCAAACCAACAAACGAAAAGGTTAATTGCTTGCCTATCCATCACCGCTGGATGCATATTGTAATTCCCCTGGGACCCAGGAGGCTCCATCCAGATCCGTACTTGCATAATCACAGAGACAAGGGAAAGAAAACATGACAAGCCATGCACTGACGTTAAAGCTTCAACGCAGAAGCATCGGTGTCACTTTTGCACAACTTCATTGGTCATGGCAAATCATAAGATCTCAAGTGTATTCCCCCTGCCGGAGGAGGCATTAAGTATGGGTGATCTGTGATATATTCTACTACCCCATTCCACAGGTGGAAAAATAGAGGTTTAAAGAGATTATATGGTATGTTCAAGATCTCTGAGCTTAGCAGGTGGCAGAGCAGGGATTTAGAATCAGGGTCTCCAACTCAATCTACAGCACTTTCCACCAGAGATGAATTGAAATGCTCATCAGGCTTGGAAATGCTATAGTAGATACCTGAGGAGGACCCCACTCTTCCTGGGCCCACTGGACTCTGCGCACTGGCCGCCCCTTGGCAGATTGGTAACCATGGTGCCCATTCAGAGACATTTCCTTCCAGCCAACTTGGCAGCAGATCAGAGAATGTGGGCTCCCCAGCCCTGCCCTTATTGTTCTGAGGCATTTGACTCTTCTTCAATCTGCTGCTTTGAAACTCAAAGATATCTGCAGATCTATGCGGCCAAGATGGGACCCGCGCCCCCTCCACAGGCACCTTCTTCTTGGAACAACGGGTTTTTCCAGCACAGAAGGCTGCTGTCACCACCTCAGCTGGTTCCCAGTGTGGTATCTGGCTTTTCACCTCCTCAGAGATGTGCTACCACTTCTGTTTCTCAGATTCTAGCAGCAGCATCTTGGTCTCCATCCCCGATACAAGTCCAGACCAGGTAACAGTCACGCACACGTTAGACATGTGGGAGGCGAGGCTTACAAGCCAAGATCTTGGCTAATATCCACATGTGTGGTGGCAAATCACTTCCTCCTCGAAATGTAGTAAAGGATAATCAAAATATCTAAGGGACGCCTGTTAGATTCGAATGATCCTTTTAAGACAGCATGAAGAACACTTAACAAGCTATCGAAGTACATTCTCTTACTGAAATAACCTCAGCATTGCATCCCGCATCCAGCGGGTCAAATTCTATTGGCTCTGCCTTCAAAATGCACCCACAGTCTGACCTCCTCTCACCAGCCCACCAAACCACAGGTCCAGGCCACCATCTTTCCAATGACTCCTTGCCTCTACCCGTCTTTGCCTCCCTGGAGTCAATTGATTTAAAAAAAAAAAAAGCAGTTGAAGGGAGCCACTTTTCTGCTGCAAACCTCCCTGTGGTTTCCGCCTCCCTCGGAGGGAAAGCGGCTGTCCCTCAAATGGCCTGCTGCCCTCCCTGTGGTCTGTCTGAGCTCCTCCCCTACGTCATCCCCTCGGTCTCACACCCCAGCCACACTGGCACCCTGGTGGACCTTCAAGAATCTAGACACTGCCCTGCCAATGCCAGGGCCTAGGCACTCCCCCCTGTTGCTGTCACACCCTCCCTGGGGCACGGTCACTCCCTCACCTCTGAGCCTTTGCACACGTGTTGCCTTCTCAGGGCAGGGGGTCACCCATCCCCCTTACTCAAAATTGAACCACTCCCCCCAACCAGCCCTGCCCTGTAGTCCCTTCCTTTCTCTGCTTTATTTTTCCCCATAGCACTTGTCACCAACCAACACAGATTATGTCTGTTGTATAGTTTATGACCTGCCTCTGCACCCTTGAACGAAAGCTCTTTGAGGACGGGGTTGGTTGTTCTTTTTGTTCTCTGTTGTAAAACAACACTGATCATGTAATAACAGTGCCGGGCCCACAGGAGGAGCTCAGGGAATATCTGTTAAATAAAGGAATTCGGTGACATCCAGTCACCTTACCCATGACACTTCCTGAGCCTGAAAAGACAGAACACTGCAGACTCTCGAGCAATGGGAAGCACAGGTTTTGAAGGGAAGAACAGCGGGGTTCAAACCCCAGCTCTGGCCCTTTCTGCCTGTGATACCATGGGAAAGCTACCTCGTACTTTGACTTAGCACAGTCTTTGCAAAACGAAATATTATTTCATAAGGTCGTTCCGAGGAATACATGAGATCGTGCATGTGGAGCAGGGAACAGAGTGTCTGGCCAGGAATACACACTTGAGAACTGGCAGCTGCTCTTCCTAATCATCGCATGGCCATGCCTAGATGCCACAGGGCCAGCTGCGGCACCAGACGCCTGTCCCTCGCTCACCAGCTCAGCGCCCCCTCTGGCCAGCTGGTCTCACGGCCCTGGACATTCAAGATTTGCCTCCGCAAAGTTAGCAACTACCACAGAACATGCATCTTCAGAG